>NC_079217.1:52328478-52648478 GCF_029633865.1 Lampris incognitus
CCACCTGAGCACAGATAATTATCTGTAATGTTTCCACAATGCATTAACAATTGGGCATCCACTTATCTCCTTTTTGGGAACTCCCCCATACAATAATTAGAATTATATTTTCAAGTGTCGAGACCCATGTACAGCAAATGGCCTCTCAGGTTAAATGCAAGGAACTTGTCAACAAAAGTAGAAATTAACTCATCTTTATGCAAGGGAATGACCATCCCTGAACCGGGATGGTCAGGGATGCCATCTTACAATGCTGTGATTGCAACTATTCCTCTGTGAATAGTATACATGGCCATTGTAACTCTAGTTAATGGTCACAACAATTTGCATATGAAACCGATTGTTGGTTTCGGCCACTGTATCGTTCATAAGGGTGGAGATACCTGCAGTCATGACTGCTGGGGATAGGCTCCAGCATCCCCGTGACCCTGAGAGCAGGATAAGCGGTTCGGATAATGGATGAATACCTGCAGTCAGTTGAGACTGAAGAGGTCCCTTAGATGAATGCGTGAATCGTATCTGTCAGTAAACGTCGAGTCCAGATGAACTGATTCCACTTTTTGTGATAGAAATTAACTCAAGCAGTGGAATGCTTCATGCAAGAGAGAATAAATTGCCTGTATTTTCTCTTGCCTGCAAGAGAGAATAAGATGTGTGCATTTTCTCAGCAAAGCTGGTCAATAACAATGCTCATTCATTGGAGCAGTTGGGTAAGTGCAGTTGGCTCTTTCGTGTCATGCAGTGGGTGCATCTGTTTTGGGTCACATTGCCGTGGCTAGAATGGGGCTTGTGTTTAGCGCTAGGCAGAGGTGGTGCTTTCTGTTTACCAGTGAATCTATTTATGGTACATCTGATTGGTTACAATGTCTGTTCTGTAATGGGAATACCGTCTGTCCGAGGGATTGATGAATAATGTGTTATTAGTGTGTGCCATGTAAGATAAGCTAATGAGTCGATGTATTTTTTTTCTAATTCTAACAAATGGCTTTGATGTGATTAGCAGGTTATTATGTGTGTTTGTCATGATTTATCTTTTTTTGTCCGGCACATAGATTAATCCGTTCAATTTCCGCTGTATTCCTGTGTATTTGTGTGTGTTTATTTGTGCACTTGTTTCTTATGTCTGTCTACAAGTCAGAATATCTATTTTTAGATTTCAGCACTAGGAGGGCAACTGTATATACTTGGTACAGACGGAGGTCAATTGAAAGGAAAAACCAACATGACGTGTGTTAGTAAGGTGTTGTTTCTGCCACGAGCCTCCAGAACAGCTTCAGTGCTCCTTGTCATAGATTCTACAAGTCTCTGAACTCTACTGGAGGGATGGACACCATTCTGCCAAAAGATATTCCCTCATTTGGTGTTGTGATCATAGTGGTGGAGAGTGCTGTCTAACATATTGGTCCAAAATCTCCCATAGGTGTTCAGTTGGGTTGAGATCTGGTGACTGTGGAGGTCATAGCATACGATTTACATAATTTTCATCCTCGTCAAACCATTCAGTGACCCCTCGTGCCCTGTGGATGGGGGCATTGTCATCCTGGAAGGGACCACTCCCATCAGGATAGAAATGTCTCATCATGGTTTGCAGTGACTTTTCCCTCTAAAGAGGACCCAAACCATGACAGGATAACATAACAGAGCCCCCAGACCCCCTCACTGTAGGGGTCAAGCATCCAGGGGTTTCCTTTCACTTTTCACCTCTGTGTGTGTGTGTGTGTGTGTGTGTGTGTGTGTGTGTGTGTGTGTGTGTGTGTGTGTGGGTGCAAAATATTTATTAGATGAGTTTATGAAGATGAGCAAATGGCGATGGAGTGTCCATGAATCTAACAAGAGTGGTCAGGGACAGTGTACATCCGTAGAGTCAAGTCAATTTGATTTGTTTAACCCAATATCACACATTACAAATTTGCCTCAAGGGGCTTTACAGCAACACAACATCCTGTCGTTAGACCCTTACACTGGATAAGGAATAACTCCCTAAAAAAAAAACCTTTAACAGGGAGAAAAAATAGGAAGAACCCCCAGGGAGAGAAACAGAGGTCAGCTCTCCCTCCCAAGACAGACAATGTGCAATGGATGTTGTGTTTACACAATACAACATTGAAAGAGGATAACAGAATTATAATGAAATTATAAAATATATGAAAAATATGAGGAGGAGGATGCCAAACAGGGTCCAGACGCCACCAGACCCAAGCCACGCGACCACCATCATCGTGTAGAAAAAAAAATTGTCACACATCTTAGTGAGAGCAGGATATATGGATTTATAAGATATATAGAAAGAAAATGTGATGAGGGGAATGCCAAGCAATGTCCAGGTGGTGACCACCATCACCATGGACACCTGGGAGGAGGACAGACTGCATGTGCACACAAGGGAGACTCACATCACACCATTCACACACAGAAAAAGAGAAAGGAGAAGACATCATTCAGAGAGAGAGAAAAGACATGTGAGACAAGAGAACAGTATGCAATAGTCAATCTATACACCTTAATCTTGTCGGCAGAACAGTGCTTGGTAAATTCATTGAGACAGAAACCAACCCACCATGCAGTACAGGTTGTGAAGTACTCAACTTAAAGGCAACTAATTGTAGGCTTAGGTAAAAAGATGCATTTTAAGTTTGGATTTAAAGGACCCAACAGACTGACTGGCTGATGGCAGCAGGCAGGTTATTCCACAAGAACGGGGCCCTGATTGGAAAAGGCCCTGCCACCAGCTGACTTCTTTTTAACTTTGGGTATACACAGGAGCCCTGTATTTTGAGAGTGAAGAGCTCGAGATGGAATGTATGATTAAGGAGATCAGACAGGTAACATGGGGCAAGCCCATTTAGGATTTTATAAGTCAGCAGAAGCACCTTGAAGTCTGATCTAACATATAGGAAGCTGATGCTAGCTGCAGCATTCTGAACCATCTGAAGACTTTTAGTAGCATGTGGCAGACCTGAAAACAACATTACTGTAATCAAGTCTGGATGAAACAAATGCATGTATTAGAGTCTCTGTATCAGCCGTGGACAGGAAAGACCGAATTTTAGCAAATTTAGTTACGTAAGTGAAAAAAGGCAATCTTTGTGATTTCTTTAATGTGCTTATCAAGGGAAAAGCTGGGATCAAACGTAACACCAAGATTTTTGGCTGCCACACTGAAATCACAGAGTTGTCGATGGTTATCATTAGTTGACAAAATTGGTGTCTTGTCTAGCAGGGGCAATGACCAGCATCTTGGTTTTATCCAAATTTGAAAGCAGGAAGTTTAGTGACATCCAGTTTTTCACAGTGGCCAAACAGGCCTCTGAATTAGTCATTTGAGTATGATCATCAGCACTTATAGGCATATACAGCTGAGTATCATCAGCATAGCAATGGAAATTTATTCCATAAATGCGTATAATTTGGCCAAGAGGTGAAATATAAAGAGAGAAAAGTAGAGGGCCAAGAACTGAGCCCTGAGGTACACTATATTTAACGTCAGAGAATTTTAATGTAATATTACTATAGCAAACACAATGTGTTCTTCCAGATAAGTAGGACTTAAGCCAGAAGAGAGACACCAAAATTACAATTTAATCTGTCTAATATTATACATTGATCACTGGTGTCAAAGGCTGCACTGAGGTCTAGTAGTACAAGACCAGAAGTGCAATCGGAGTCCATAGTTATTAAAAGATCGTTCACCACTCTGGTCAGAGCAGTTTCATTGGAGTGACAGGCCCTGAAAGGTGCTTGAAGAGGTTCATATAGATGGTTTTCTTCTATATAGGTTGAAAGTTGTTGATACACAACTCTCTCTAGTACTTTAGAAAAGAATGGAAGATTAGCAAGTAGTTTGTTTAGAAGCTGACATGAGCTTAGTGAAAGTATCAAGAGATAGTCTCAAAAGCTGTAATAACAGGGACTATCAGTGACTCATTGTATAGATATGAATTTGGTGAGACAGGATCCGCAGGAGTAGCTGGAGTTGAAGAACTAATTTTTTTATGATCTCATCATTCTTATTGCAGAAAAAATCTGGAAGCTCATGGGCTGTGAATGATGAGCAGCTAATAGACGGCTGCTTTTTAGTATGTTTAGATACAGTGTCAAAGAGAAATCTGGGGTTATGTTTATTAATATTGATTAAGTGAGAGAGATACACTGCTTTTGCAGCAGATAAAGCACGCTTGTATTTCAATAAACACTCATGCCATGATAGCTAAAAAACTTCCAATTTTGATTTTCGCCATTTACGTTCAAGTCTCCTGCAGGCCCGCTTAAGCACACGTGTCTCGTCATTAAATCAGGGTGTAGGCCTCTTTAGTCACCTAGCTCTCGTAGTGAGAGGTGCAACTGAATTGAGGAGACTAGAGAGGGCCACATTTAAGTCACTAGTGAAATTTTCAACAGAGTCAGTCACTACAGTGAAAAGAGCCAAGACTTCAGGCAGCTGTTGGCCAAATGCAGCTACAGTGGATGGACCAATGTGGCGAATGGCAATTACATCTGTGCTGACATGAACTTGACAGGCCAATAATGCTTTAAATTTGATGAGAAAATGATCTGACACAGCAAATGTGGTTGGCAAGACATTCAGATCAGAAACAGCTATTCCTTTAGATAAAACCAAATCAAGGGTGTTACCACTGCAGCGAGTCGACTCTTGAACAAACTGAGTGAACCCAAATGCATCAACAAGCACCAGAAAGGCTTTACTCAGAGGATCAGCAACCTTATTCAGATGAATATTGAAATCACCAAGAATTAGAGTCTCATGAGAATGAGTGAAAACACCTGAGACAAATTCTCCAAATTCTTCATTAAGTAGTGAGTAACAGCCAGGAGGTCAATATGAGTATCACAATCTGGACTGAGCTGAGTCTATTCATGGCTAAGGGAGTTAGACCAAGAATAAGACCCTCAAAAGACTGGAATTTAGATTCAAGTCTGGAAGTCAGATTGAAAATAGATTTATAGATTAAGGCAACACCCCCACCTTGTTTATTTGCCTGAGCTACATGAGCATACAGTGCCCCCGGATAGTATTCACAACCCTTCACTTTCCCCACATTTTGTTATGTTACAGACTTATTCCAAAATTGATTAAATTCCTTTTTATTCTCATCAATCTACATACAATACCCCGTAATGACAAACTGAAAAAGGTTTTGTAGAAATTTTTGCAAATTTATTAAAAATAAAAACTGAAATATTGCATGTACATTAGTATTCACACCCTTTACTAAGTACTTGGTTGAGGCACCCTTGGCAGCGATTACAGCCTCAAGTCTTCTTGGGTATGAAGCTACAAGCTTGGCACACCTATATTTGGGGTATTTCTCCCATTCTTCTCTGCAGATCCTCTCGAGCTCTGTAAGGTTAGATGGGGAGCGTCGCTGCACAGCTATTTTCAGGTCTTTCCAGAGAAGTTCAATGGGGTTCAAGTCTGGGCTCTGGCTGGGCCACTCAAGGACATTCACAGACTTGTCCCAAAGACACTCCTTCATTGTCTTGGCTGTGTGCTTAGTGTCGTTGTCGTGTTGAAAGGTAAACCTTCACCCCAGTCTGAGGTCCTGCGCGCTCTGGAGCAGGTTTTCATCAAGGATCTCTCTGTACTTTGCTCCATTCATCTTTCCCTCGATCCTGACTAGTCTCCCAGTTCCTGCTGCTGAAAAACGTCCCCACAGCATGATGCTGCCACCACCATGCTTCACTGTAGGGATGGTATTAGCAAGGTGATGAGAGGTGCCTGGTTTCCTCCGGACATGGCGTTTGGCATTCAGGCCAAAGAGTTCAATCTTGGGTTCATCAGACCAGAAAATCTTGTTTCTCATGGTCTGAGAGTCCTTTAGGTGCTTTCTGGCAAACTCCAAGCGGGCTGTCATGTGCCTTTTACTGAGCAGAGGCTTCCGTCTGGCCACTCTACCATAAAGGCCTGATTGGTGGAGTGCTGCAGAGATGGTTGTCCTTCTGGAAGGTTCTCCCATCTCCACAGAGGAACGCTGGACCTCTGTCAGAGTGACCATCGGGTTCTTGGTCACCTCCCTGACCAAGGCCCTTCTCCCCCGATTGCTCAGTTTGGCTGGGCGGCCAGCTCTAGGAAGAGTCCTGGTGGATCCAAACTTCTTCCAGTTATGAATGATGGAGAGCACTGTGCTCTTCGGGACCTTCAAAGCTGTAGGCATTTTTTTGTACCCTTCCCCAGATCTGTGCCTCGATACAATCCTGTCTCGGAGGTCCACAGACAATTCCTTTGACTTCATGGCTTGGTTTCTGCTCTGACACGCACTGTCAACAGTGGGACCTTATATAGACAGGTGTGTGCCTTTCCAAATCATGTCTGATTAATTGAATTTACTACGGGTGGACTCCAATCAAGATGTAGAAACATCTCAAGGATGGTCTGTGGAAACAGGATGAACCTGAGCTCAATTTTGAGTGTCATAGCAAAGAGTGTGAATTCTTATGTACATGCAATATTTCAGTTTTTTATTTTTAATAAATTTGCAAAAAATTTCTACAAAACCTTTTTCACTTTGTCCTTATGGGGCATTGTGTGTAGATTGATGAGAAAAAAAGGAATTTAATCCATTTTGGAATAAGGCTGTAACATAACAAAATGTGGGGGAAATGAAGGGGTGTGAATACTTTCTGGATGCACTGTAAGTATAGTCAAGTGGGGAAGCTTCATTTAAGGGAAGGAAAACATTTGGTTTCAGCCATGTTTCACATAACCCAATCATATCGAAACTATGTTCTAGAATCAGATCATTTATTAGTAAGGCTTTGGCAGACAATGATATGATATTTATGAAACCAAATTTAAGCATCTTGTGGAAATGATCAGTGGTAGGTAGAACTTTAGAGCTACCAATAGGTGAAAGATTAATTTGAATTAGACACCTTGTTGACAATTTTGACGACCAGCACTTTGGACGATATGTGGTCACATTTTTGATAACATTAGATATTTGGTTCTGTAGATTATTAGGTACTTTGTTGCACGTTTCACCACCACCACCACTAGTGGTAGGAATGATTATTAGATTATTGTAATTCACACATTTAGTGGAGGAGAGCTAGAGGGGAGCTAATTGGACTTTAATTGCTCCCTTAGTCAATATCCTTCTTCTCTTTTAGTTTTGATCACTTACAAGAATAAAAGTTGGCCAGACATTGTGTGTGTGTGTGTGTGTGTGTGTGTGTGTGTGTGTGTGTGTGTGTGTGTGTGTGTGTGTGTGTGTGTGTGTGTAGGAGTTTTTTGTTTGTTTGTGTATTTGTGTCACATTGGTTGCATGCCTCTTTGTGTCTCTCTGTTAGAGAAAAAGGAGTAACATCTATTGATACCCATCAGTAGTTTCCTGCTATTATAGATTAGATACGCCCCAAGGCAATTCTTTGGCCTACCAGAGAGCCAGACAAACAGAGAGACAGACACGAGTGAATGTGGCCACAGCAAATGAAGTTCAATGGACTTCAGAGTGGCTGAGAAAATGTGTCAACATTTGGATGATTTTAGGTGTTTGTATATAAAGGGTGTGAGCAAAGGGTGTGTGTCTGTACTTCTGTTTGTCCTCTGTGCCGTGAAGAGGTAAGTCAGGCGCTGTTAATTACTGGATATGTTTACAGCTTCTATATCTGATTTGTCTCAAGTTCCCCGCCACGTTACCTTAACCGGGGTTTAAAAATAAGACCCTGCATGAGACAAGTCAACATGATGCCAAATCCACCACCTAACTTCATACCTTCACATAACTTCTTAGGTAACTGCCCTTTGCAGATTAAGTGAACAACTCAGTTAAATGGAATTTCCATTCCTAATCTCGTCTATCTTCTGTGTGTTAAGCTGCAGTAGAATTGCTTCAGCGGCGGCTTTGCAAATGTTGCAACATCCTAACTTCTTTTTTTTAGCAGATCGGACGTTATTTTGCAATTTGACTCGCGTGTCAGCATGTGTGTGAGAGCGAGAGCGAGAAATAGAGTTCTGAGTGAAGGAGTGTCTGTTTGAGCGATTGGTAACTGTACTCCTGTGTTTGACAGAGACCGGGGAAGGGGGAAGGGGAAAGTGTGAGGGCTGTTTGACTATCACATATCCTGGTGCATAACTTGTTGAAAGCAGGTGGCGCCTTCACTGCCCTGACAGATACGGGGAATTAGCTCAAATGGTAGAGCGCTCGCTTAGCATGCGAGAGGTAGCGGGATCGATGCCCGCATTCTCCATGGATCATTTTGAGGTTTGCGTTGGACCCACAATGTCCAATAAATGCAACATAAAAGTGGCAATAATGGCTGTTTTATGTTGAACAGCTGAATCTGTAGCTTAAGTCATTGCATTGACATCATAAAAAAGAAAAAACTGTAACTGACCTTTAAAATGGTAGAATCAAATAGGACTGAGATCTACCACAGATCTTCTCAGTCCTTCTCATTAATGTAACTTCTCAGTAATAAGAAGCTACACTAGGATGTTTAAGGGTAACTAGCAAGTTTTCCCTTGTTGAGATCCTTATGGTTTAATTATCCTTGTTAAGAGCATTACTCCATGAATTACAATATTTTCTAAAAATGTTGTGCAGTTCAGTGAAACATTACATTTACATTACATATACTCATTTAGCAGACATGTTTATCCAAAGCAACTTACAAGAGAGTCAGCAATTAGCAGAACATTTTGAGGGTTACCAACCAGCACTATGTGGCAATCATATCATAGCCAAGAGTGCATGTCAAGTCGAGTGCATTTAGTGTTGGCACGCCTTATAGCAACAAGAGGCAAGGAATAGGAGAAATAAAGTACGAAGTAGATTTACATATTGTGCTTTCACGTGCAAGGACTCAAAAGTAGTCACCAAAAGTAATGGTGTTTAGGTATGTACACACGCAATAGTAATTGCAAAGTGTCACCAGAGACTACTTATGGATTAAGATAGGCCTTGAAGAGAAAAGTTTTTGGGGCTTTCCTGAAGGAAGGAAGCAAATCAGGAGCTCTGATGGAGACAGGGAGGTCGTTCCACTATTGTTGGGCCAGGAGTCTGGCCCTTGAGCTTGTCACTTTAGTAGATGGGACAGACCAGAGGTAGAATGAAGAGGTCGAGCAGGAGTGTGTTGATATGGGATTGCACGTCAGTTGGTGCAGTTCATTGAACTGCCCATAATGGTAACAGTAAGGTTTTGAACTTTGTATTAGCTGCAACAGGTACCCAATGTAAGGGCCCTGACACACCAGGCTGACGGTCGGCCATTAGCGAGTGTCTGTGACCCTACTTTTTGTAGTGTGTCCCGCACCGTCGGCACGAGTCAGACCCCTGTCGGAAGCGTTTCGGCTGATTCAGCATGTTGAATCGGCAGAGCTCATCGGTGAGAGAGATCACTCTGATTGGCTTAGCAAACCAGTGCTAAGCTAGCGAATCAGGGCCATTGGCTGTAGGCTTTGCATTGTGTTCAAGTGCTACTTTTTGGCCCAGATGGCAGATAACGTGAGGCAACGCAACAGTCGGCCTTTGTCACCGTTAGTCTAGGACAGCGTTTCCCAACCTAGTCCTCAAAGAACCCCTATCCTGCAGATTTTCATTGTAACCCTGCATAGGTAGCCCTGCTTGTACTTACTCAACCAATCATCTCACAGCACTTATTATGCAAGGTGTGCAACATCTGACATAATTCATTGCTAATTGGTTGAATAACTACAAAAAGGTATCTATTCAGGGTTGCAAAGAAAATCTGCAGGATAGGGGGTCCTTGAGGACTGGGTTGGGAAACACTTGCCTAGAACATATTAAATACAAAGACATATAAATGTTAAAAGTACAATCTGTAAATGGCACGCGGCGCCAGGGCTGTGACAATACAGGCGCTGTACTGACAGCAAAGAAACATGACGTATCTAGCCATCGAATCAACATGGAGTATATGTTTCAGAAATGGAGACGACTGAAAGCCTCTAAAGAAACTGAAAGCAATGCAAGGTTGGCTGGTTCTCTCATCGGCAAATGTTGAGGTGAACAGTGTTTATGAAGTCTGACCAAAACAATGGCAGATATGTGAGGCGGACATCCGCTCTGCACATCAATTGTAGATTGTACCTTTAGATAGCCTAATCTGTTCTGAATGTCCATTTTATACCGTGCTGGCGGATGTGAAGAAGGGCTTGTAGAGGGGGGATCAGCTCAATTGGTTGATTGTTGCTTAGCAACCGAAAGAAAACAGCATCAATGGTCATATTCTTCACGGCAGCCTTTGGAGAGAGAAAAAAGAAGCTAGAACACATAATGTCCTGATTAGCGTCATTTATAAATGGACAATATCCAGCTAAAACTACACTGCTCAAAAAAATAAAGGGAACACATAAGCAATGCAATGTAGCTCCAAGTCAATCACACTTTTGAGATATCAACCTGTCCAGTTAGGAAGCAACACTGATTTGTGAATCAATTTCCCCTGTTGGTAAATTGTCTAATTTCCACCAGGTGGAAATTAGACAATTTGCAAGACAACCCCTATAAAAGGAATGGATTTGCAGGTGGTGGCCACAGACCATTTGCCTGTCCTCATCTTTTCTGGCCGATCTTTGGTTAGTTTTTCATTTTGCTAGTGCCCTCACCACTAGAGGTGGCATGAGGCGGTATCTGCAACCTACAGAAGTTGCTCAGGTAGTGCAGCTCATCCAGGATGGCACATCAATGCGTGCTGTGGCAAGAAGATTTGATGTGTCTCCCAGCACAGTGTCCAGAGCATGGAGGAGGTACCAGGAGACAGGCCAGTACACCAGGAGACGTGGAGGGGGCCGCAGGAGGACAACAACCCCGCAGCAGGACCGCTATCTGGTCCTTTGTGCAAGGAGGAACAGGAGGAGCACTGCCGGAGCCCTACAAAACGACCTTCAACAGGCCACTAATGTGCAGGTTTCTGCTCAAACCGTGAGAAACAGAATGCATGAGGATGGTATGAGGGCCCGACGTCCACAATTGGGGCCTGTGCTCACAGCCCAACACCGTGCAGCCCGATTGACCTTTGCCAGAGAACATCTTGGTTGGCAGATTCGCCATTGGCGCCCTGTGCTCTTCACAGATGAGAGCAGGTTCACACTGAACACATGTGACAGACGTGAGAGAGTCTGGAGACGCTATGGAGAACGTTCTGCTGCCTGCAACATCCTCCAGCATGACCGGTTTGGCGGTGGGTCAGTGATGGTCTGGGGAGGCATATCCTTGGATGGCCGCACAGACCTCTACGTGCTAGCCAGAGGTACCATGACTGCCATTAGGTACCGGGATGAGATCCTCAGACCCATTGTCAGACCATATGCTGGTGCAGTGGGCCCTGGGTTCCTGCTCATGCATGACAATGCTCGTCCTCATGTGGCCAGAGTGTGTCAGCAGTTCCTGTATGTCGAGGGCATTGATGCTATGGACTGGCCTGCACGTTCCCCAGACCTGAATCCAATCGAGCACCTCTGGGACATCATGTCTCGTACCATCCGCCAACGCGATGTCGCACCACAGACTGTCCAGGAGTTGACCGATGCCCTGATCCAGGTCTGGGAGGAGATCCCTCAGGAGACCATCCGTCGTCTCATCAGGAGCATGCCCAGACGTTGTAGGGAGTGCATACAGGCACGTGGAGGCCACACACACTACTGAGCCTCATTTTGAATCGTCTTGAAGAATTTCCACAGAAGTTGGATCAGCCTATGTTCTCATTTTCTACTTTGATTTTGAGTATGATTCTGAATCCAGACCTTAATGGGCTAATGATTTTGATTTCCATTGATCATTCTTAGGTTATTTTGCTCTAAACACATTCCTATGTCTAATAAATAAAGATTTTCAGCTGAAATATTTCATTCATCGAGGTCTATATTGTGTTTTTAGGTGTTCCCTTTATTTTTTGAGCAGTGTATATGAGGAAGATGTTAAGAACAGCAGTTTCACTGAAGGACATGCTCTTGTGTAATTCCAAAGTGTTGCTCACTGACAGCATTGAAAAAACACTGGCGTGATTTCACATGAAACTAATTATTTTGTCATGCTGATTCAGTACTCAAACTGAAAATATCAGTTATTGATGTTTCAACAAGTTGCATCACTCGGCATCACGTCGCGCAGGCTGATGTTCCACTGTGTGTGCCATATGTCAGCACTGAGCATTTACCTTTAAAACTAATTCAGACAACAAGCTGATATAGTAATCTATGTCCCAACCCAATGGACAAACCTGTTAGAGATTACCATAGAAGACGCAAGGCTACGCCATCATGAATCTTGTGACCCATTTCACAGGCAGCATCAAGCTATTGGTGGGTTGAGCCTGTGTGTGAGGGTATGTTAGCAGGATTATCAGGTAGGCACTTTGTCTCACTGATGTTTTATTGAGTAAGCCTCATAACATCTCAAGAAAGCTCAACAGTGTGACCACTCCTCTCTACACAGCTTGCAGTAGACTAAAAAAACTATGGGTCTGCATGAAATATAGTCCCCCACACCACCTTTTGCAGATGATCTTAAAACCAACAGTCCTTGTGGCATGAGTAAGGATGCACAAATCTTAACTATTTCAGTGCCGATACGGATCTTGAAGTATACTCGGCCGATACTGAGTACCAATCTGATCCATTACTTTTGCTGAACAGTGCAGACTTAGACCGTTAGTTTGATGTCAGTGAGCAAAATAATCGAGAATCAGTTTTTTTCCACCATTTATGTGCAAAAAAACCAAAACAAAACCCAAATAAATAAAAATGCGGTTAATCAAGCCATTTTGCTTTTACTTGTGATATGTTACTCGTGGCTCTTTGTGTGGATTTTAGTCCCAGGTAAAGTCTGATACCGATACTCCATTTTAGCTTAGTATTGCCCTGACATCCAATACCTGTATCAGTACAGGTGCATAGACATCAGCCAGCCCACACGGTTTACAGTAGGGACAGGCTACAGGAACAGCTGATAACCAGCTTGAAAAGGAATGCTGAGAATTTCAGATATCAAATTATTTAGGGTCAGAGCAAGTGTCAGTGGTTGCTAAGACGAGTTTATTTCTCACTACGACTACTCAGTAAGGTTTCATCATACATGTGCTACAAATTCAATAAATACGCCAAATGCTGGCCACTACGACACTGTTGAATTGATATGGCAGACAAAGCGTAATCAAACAAATGATTATGCTGCTGAGTGTGGCTGCCAACCTACTGCTGGCTTTTGGCAACCTAGCCAAAACTGTTGATATACTGACAAACTTCTCTTAAAATCAACAGCCATCTATACTCTGTTAAGAGCCCTGTGCTCCTAGTTAGGTTGCCTACACCAGGAAGCCATTCTTAACTTCCTGTTGTGTTTATCAGGTATGTCGTTGCCATCATGTTTGAGTCCGATCAGCATGCATGCCGTCAGCAAAATTAAAGTGCTCACAAGCTAGATCTTGGAACATTTTCTAACGCAGTATAGAAGGCAAATATAAATAATAATAAACTTTATTTATATATCGTACCTTTCTGAACAGCGTTACAAGGTGCCTTACACAACAGGATAAAATAATGCACATAGTCAAGATAAAATGACAAAATACAATGAAAATATAGGACATAACAAGAACAGAACAAGGTAAAACACGGTCAGGATAAAGTCACAAGAGCATAATTAAAACGTACAGAACCGGAGCTGATAAAACAAGGATGATGATAAAAACAATTAAAATAAGATGATGAAAGAAAAATATAAAGAATAAAAAAATGTAAAATTATAAAAAGTATAGTATACAAACAATGTAAAAATATAAAAAATTGGGCAACAATAGGTTGACTATAAAAAGCCTCCCTGTAAAAGTGAGTTTTAAGAAGTGATTTAAAAGAGGGCAGTGAGTTTGCTAGCCTAATGTCCTCAGGTAGGGAGGTCCACAGCTGTGGGGGTCTTACAGAAAATGCCCGGTCGCCTTTAGTAACGAGGCTGGCTGCAGGAACGGTTAAAAAGGACCTGTCTGAAGAGCGCAGGCAGCGGCCAGGCCCATGGGGTGTGAGTAAATCAGTTATATATGAAGGAGCGAGGCCATATAGGACTATAAAAACAATTAGTAAAAGTTTAAAATCAGTCCTATACCTAATAGGTAGCCAGTAAAACATTGCCAGAATGGGAATGATGTGGTCATGTCTCTTGTAATTTGTTAACAGTCTGGCAGCTGAGTTTTGGACGAGCTGGAGGCAGGAGATGGACTTTTGACTGAGCCCTGAATACAGCGAGTTACAGTAATCTAGACGTGATGAGGTGAATGCATGGATGCCTTTTTCAAGTTCCATTTGCGATGAAAATTTTTTAACTTTTGTGATGTTCCTAATTTGGAGAACGCAAGAATGTACTACCTTGGTGATTTGTGTGTCAAAACGGAGCTCAGAGTCAAAAAAGACACCCAAATTGCAGGCAGAATGCTTAACATTGGAGGACAGGTTCCCTAGACTCTTGCAGGTCAGCAATTAGGTTAGGGGGGGACTGAATAAAAGGACCTCAAATTTGGAATCACTGAGCCGGAGGAAGTTTTGTGACATCCAGCATTTAATATCGGAGAGACAAGCCGTAACATGAGAAAGATCGTGTGTGTCATTACCAGTAAGCGGGACATAAAGCTGGGTGTCATCCGCATAACAGTGAAAATTAATATTATGATGATGGATGATCTGACCCAGGGGGAGCATGTAAATGGAAAATAATAATGGACCAAGAATTGACCCCTGGAGGACAGCACATGCGAGGGGGGGCTAGGGATGACGAGAATTCTGCCATTGCAACAGAGAAAAGATGCGTCAGATCAAAAAAGGCTTTTATGTTACCATCCTACTACACTTGTGTATCAGTAAGCACAGTGCTGGCCAACTGCAAAACACTCAAAACACTCATGGAGCAGTCAAGCACAGAGCTGCATTTATATAACAGTGATTTAGGTACTTGTCGGGATCCACATGGTTTTAATTATCTTCTCTACTAATGTTACTCCACGGTCAAACAGCTTTTGCAAATCCTGCTGGGCTTTGCTAAAGTTGAGAATTTGCATTGGTCCTCTTTCTTCAAGACATGCCATATTTGGGCAATTAGAATAGGATTGTGAGGTAGAGCCACCGGCGAGGATGAGTTGGAAAAACACTGTACATAATGGTACTTTGTAAACAACTATAAGAACAGTAGTCATACTTACTAAATCAGCTGTTTTCTGTGATAACGATGTGATTGTTTAACCTCAGAATTTGTTTTTAACATTGTAAACAGTGCTGACCATCACCTACAGCAGTGGTGGCTAACCATGTGCCGTGGAGAGCCGTGTGTATACAGCTTTTCGTTCCAGCTGGACTCCACACCCAAAGAGGAAGAATGTATCAGTGAAATCACCTGGTGTGGACTCCGGCTGGAATGAAAACCTGCATACACATGGCTCTCCGTGGCACATGGTTAGCCACCACTGACATACAGTATGGCATACACCAGCATAACCAAATACAACTCTGAAAAATCGTCAAGTAGCTGCACCCTGTACTGTGATGTAAGAATCGAAATCAAACTTCAGTTTATGGAAGTGTTGCGGTCTGAGGACGGGCAGCGTTGTAAGATGGCAAAGGATACACTACATCTGTCGCCATCTTACAATGCTGTGATTGCAGCTATTCCCCAATCCTCTGTGAATAATACATATGGCCATTGTAACTCTGGTTTATGGTCACAGCAATATGCATGTGAAACCGATCGTTGTTTTCAGTCGTAATGCCGCTGTATTGTTTGTAAGGATGGGGATATCTGCAGTCAGCTGAGACTGAAGAAGTCACTTAGATGAGTGATGAAACTTTTCTCCCACTAAACTTTGTGTCCAGATGAACTGATTCAACTTTCTAAGATTCACTGACCTGGATTATTGAGAGTGCATCAAGACAGAGTATATACAGAGCCATATCCCACAGACCTGTTGAATAAAGTATATACTAATACAGAAATAGCTTGATAAAATCAGCTGTGGGAGAAGGGGAGAGAACCAGAGGGGATCTGTTTTACAACAGAGTGTATGTATGTGAGCTTATCATGGAAATTACCTGTAAACACTCAAGGCTCAGAAATAATTACACAAAGCGCTGGTGGTTGATAATAAAAAAACAAAAAACAAAACACAAGTTGTGAGTTATCTCCCTTATATTCCCTTTTCCATAGACAAGGAAAGGCCTAACTATTGGTCAACTAAAGCCATACCCTTCCCTATATCTCACACGGTAGGTTCGTTTAAACATCTGCTCATCACCGGTTAGAGGGGCCATGTAAGAATTACAAAGGACTGTGGATTAAGCATGGAAGATGGGAGAGAAAATGACACCCATCCCCCATTACAGACATTCCTTACTCCTCTCTAGGACGTTCTCAAGACCCTCTTTAAAGCAGATTTGACCAACAGGCATCGAGAATCAAATACACAATAAATGATGACTCTTAATGTTTTATGCCAATTTTCCTTCACAAGCTGCACTTAAGTTATTAATGGGGGTCATTTCTTGAGGCAAAAAGGAGTTTTTTTCCCCCTTATAATCTTGTTTTTTTATTGTCTGTTTCTCAACCATCACTTTCTGTGGCATGCTGAACATCTTGAGCTGCTACAGGAAGTACATTCTGTTGTATTTATTTATTTATTTTTCAAAAAAGGAGTCCATATTGACCTCCCACTTGAGGTCCTGGGAGCTTGTGGTTCCCAGGAACTTGAAAGAGTCTTGTCTTGTCACTGTTGAGTTGTTGATGTACCGGCAAACAACAGCCATCTATACTTTGTTAAGAGCACTGACCTCCTAGTGAGGTTCCCTACACCAGGAAGCTGTACTTAACTTCCTGTTGTGTTTATCAGGTATATCGTTGCCGTCATCTATGAGTCCAATCAGCATGTCATCAGCAAACTTAAGACGCTCACAAGCTAGATCTTTTAATGTTTTGTAAAGCAGTACGGAATAGTACAGAAATTCAGAGTGCTTAAACACAATTATGTTGGAGCTACAGACATCGACCGCATTGCTTTAATAGTTTGCTTTCCTTCTCCTGCATAAAGGGAAAATTCACCAATTTTCAACCTTGTCTCTGCCTATCTGCGACAGGGATAGCACATGAAAAACACATGTGGTTGTTCCCATTTTTTTTCCTTCCATCTCTGGAGCAGCAGTGAAACCGAGTTTTTTCCGGTCGCCAAGTGCCGTATCATGACGTCATTTGGCGGCCGGAAAAACGACAGCCTAGCATGGTTTCCAATACTCTAATATACTCTAACCATGCTGTTCGACTAAGCTACGTTTCCAGTGGTGGAAATGACATCCCACAACATTTCATGGACGATGATACAGAGGCGTACATGCAATGCATTCTGGTACATGTAGGCTCTGTGAGCAGGACAACACTGATTATTCCCATCATTATAATACACAGTGAGGACTTAATTGCTTCAATCCACTGCATCGCTCATTAGTACTGATTGCACACAGACAAAACCATAAGTGAAATTTCCCTTTAGTGAAACGAGAGTGAGTCTGAATGGAGGTAGGCTACGGTGATGGAGAGGTGGTGATTGATACAGACAGTTGGTGTTAAGGCCCTGTACAAATGTGGTGGTCTTGCACAATGAGTGTACGTCACACTGTATGATGGAGAAGAAGTAAAATCTTGATAAAACCGCCTTGTCACACGGTATGAGCTGGCGGGGGAATTTCTTTCTCGATGCAGCCCTTGTGATGAAGTATCTTCTTAGACTATGCCAGAGCAATAGTATTTTATTATCCTGTTGAGCGAGGACTGTTTAAAAATGTATTCCACCCCAAACTGGGGATGAACAGCCGACCTCTTTTTCAAATCACTTCATTCTGTACTTAAATGATATATGCCACACATCAAAAATATTGAAATTTGTTTTATTTGCTGATGACACGAATATATTTTGTTCTGGTGAGAATGTACAGCAGCTTTTGGAGGTGACCACAGTAGAGATGGAAAAATTAAAACGGTAGTTTGACAAAAACAAATTATCCTTAAATCGGGACAAAACAAAGTTCACGTTGGTTGGAAATCGTATAATAAATACCAAAGTAAAAGTAGTGATAGACTGTCCAACGACAAAGAGTATATGAAAATACATGTCTAGGTGTGATACTAGACAACAAAAGCTGGCAAGGAGCATTGCAGTCATGGGAAAAGCAAGTCACATTCTGGGTCATGAATCATTGTGCGCTCTGTATTGTTCATTTATTTTACCATATCTGATCTACTGTGTGGAGGTATGGGGTAACACCTACAAAACCAACCTACAACCATTATGTATATGACAAGAAAGAGCCATAAGGATAGTTAACAATGTAGGATATCATGAACAAGCTATTTTTAAAGTCAAGTGCCTTGAAGTTCAGGGATTTAGTAGAATTTAACACAGCACGAATAATGTTCAAAGCATGAAACAGTCTGCTACCGAGTAATAAACAAAAAATATTCTCAGATAGAGAAGGGGAATATAATTTGAGAGGGAAATTAGACTTCAAGAAATTATGCATTCGAACAACTTTGAAGAGCATGGGTGTTTCAATCTGTGGGGTAAGATTGTGGAACAGTCTCAGCATGGACCTCAAACAAAGCACAAACATTACACAGTTCAAGAAGAAGTACAAAGCACTGATCACCAAGAGATATAGGAACGATGAACAGTTGTGTTAACTGTTAAAGTTTTACTTATCTCCAGACGTTCCTAATTAAATTTTTTCATTTTCCTTTATATGACACTGAGTTGATATCTGGGTTGTTTATATATATATATATATATATATATGTGTGTGTGTGTGTGTGTGTGAATATTTTTCTTTTCCTGTTTGTAATGCATAGTAGCTGAATTGACTTAAGAGTAGGTGAGAAGGGGTAGGAAAAAATAAGTGTATACTTCCTCCCACTCCTTTTCCAACATGTAACAAATAATTTGAGGTAAGATCTGTTCGCTGAGTTTAATGTGTGCATTTGTCCATCGCCTCAGATTGTTGGCAATGGATTATCTGCATGTTATATCCTGCTTGTTTACATGTTCGAAATAAATCATCATTCATTCACATACGTTGTGGAGAGGGAAGTAGTTCAAATGGCGAAGCACTTGGTTAGCTTGTAAGATGCGGTGGGGTTGGACAACTGGGCCCGATAAGGATGACTTGTAAAGCATACTGGATCAGTGCAGGCTGAATATTAGGCCAGCCCCTCTGCTCTGACTAAAAGGTCCTGGACATGGTCCTTCATTTTTAAGCCATCTTGTAGCTGTTTCTCATTTTCATGTAAAAGGACTTAAGTTCACAGTAAATAAGCAGGTTTTCCTTTTCCCGTAGTCTACCTCTGTTGGCACTGTTGAGGGTGTTTTAGGGTGTTCAAATCCTCTCTGAGACATGAAGAGAGGGATGGTACTCTTTAATAGCGAGGATTTGAGTTGATCTAATTTGTCCCAAGACTAAGTAATGCTGAAATATAAAGTCCAAAGTATGAATTTCAGGGTGTCCGGGTAGCATCGCGGTCTATTCCGTTGCCTATATACATGGGGATTACCAACACGGGGATCGCCAGTTCGAATCCCCATGTTACCTCCGGATTGGTCGGGCGTCCCTACAGACACGATTGGCTGGGTCTGCGGGTGGGGAGCCGGATGTGGGTATGTGTCCTGGTCGCTGCACTAGCGCCTCCTCTGGTCAGTCGGGGCACCTGTTCGGGGGGGGGGGGATAGCGTGATCCTCCCACGTGCTACATCCCCTTGGTGAAACTCCTCACTGTCAGGTGAAAAGAAGTGGCTGGCGACTCCACATGTATCGGAGGAGGCATGTGGTAGTCTGCAGCCCTCCCCGGATCGGTAGAGGGGGTGGAGCAGTGAGGGTAATTGGCCGGATACAATTGGGGAGAAAAAGGGAGAAAATCCACTGGCTGCTGGTGGAAAAATATAGTTTCAACCTGAATGCTGGTCTCTGCTGTGCAGCAGATGTGAATAGCAATGACAAATTGAAATAGATGGGTTTTGGTGTCTCCTCAGAGAGGACCTTAAAACAACCGAATCAGTCAGCCATCCCAGCTCCTGTGTCGTTGAATGTAAAAATTTAGTGAGGTTGGTTGCAATACCACTTAGCAACCCCTGTTGAAATTTATATATATATATATATATATATATATATATATATATATATATATATATATATATATATATATATATATAAAATTTATTTCTGATTTTTCCCTTTTTTTCTCCCAATTTTGTGGCCAATCGATCCCTATTTTAGTTTAAGCACCCACCCTCGTACTGTATGCATTCGCCAGCTGCATCTCTCCGGCCGGCAGTCTTGAAGGATTCCCCTTGGCACGGAACCACTGCTTTTTCTGACACACACAGAGACGCATTCATGTGACGAACACAAGCCGACTCCACCCCCCCTCCCGAAGACAGTGTTGCCAATTATTGCTGCTTCATCGAGTCCGGCCATAGTCGGATGTGACGAGACCGGGGCGCGAACCTCGGTCCCCAGTGGGCAACTGCATCGACACAAAGCCTATGCTTAGACCGCTACACCACCGCGGACTCCAAATTTACTGTTCATCAGGCCTCAGGAAAGCAGAAAAATTACACATTGCCATTTGAACTAAGAAGATGTACTGTCATAACCGCTCCCGTTGCGATTATACTCGTGTTAACGACACAGAGAGCAAACGACGGCGGTGAAATATATCCCCGAAAAAATAAATTATTCATCAATTTTGCACTCGAGACAGAATGAAATTTAAATCAACATATTCACCCTTACCCAGGCCCGAAACTGTATGATGAAAATCAGACGAGTTGTGTTAAACTATACCACAAGTCGATGTACTCTTGCCAGTGTCTTTGTGTTTGAGCACCTTCCTGATTTTGGATAGCAGGATTTGTTAATCCTGATGTGCAATGCCAGGCTGTGCTAGTGATTTCTCCACCTCTGCTGTTTACTCACGCTGAGCGCGCCAAAGGATTTACCAAATCCTTGTGTGACGGAAAGCAGCACACATTTAACCACTTCTGGTCCATCCCAGTTGTGTACACACACACACACACACACACACACACACACACACACACCGTGTGATTAGGAGAGGACGGAGAATCACAGGAATTGCGTTTGTAGGACTGGCTGTTGACGTTTTCTGGTGGAAAGACGAGGTGCCGTTGCCATGCCGTCTATCGTTGTTGTGCAATAGTCCACGCTAGGGAATCCGAGACTCGAGGTAAACTCAAACCAATCTGATATCCTTGCAAAAGTCCCAGACTCGTTTGAGACTGGATCACGAGTCGTTGTCTAGCTCACATCAAATGACCATCAGTGACGGGTGTGGGCAGATTTCCTCATGAACTTTTACCTGGGACTCAAACATCTTGGCTAAAATCCTTCAGTGTATGCTTGACATAACTTATTTGCTTGCATTTTTCATCTAGTAGTAATGAGAGTAGTGTCTGTACCCCTCTAAAAGAGGTTTTGGCATGATAGTCGTTGTATAGTTTATCACCGTCTGTATCATAGTCAGTGGTATATACAGATGTAGTGATGTGGATGGGGCGATTTGTGAACAAGACACTCCATCTCCATATCCACTCCACTGAAATTGTCAAAAAACATCATTTCTGTGATAAATATTGAAGTAATTGCCATTAGACTTTGACCTGCTCTCATCATGGTGACCCTTCCACTGCCATTATATCATAGCGCAGTATCACCATGTTAATAGTGTCTGTTGGCCAAGCAGAACAACCCCCAAATTAGGCGCTGTTTTATTAGCTCAGTGTCCTGAAACCATAAAACGTAGAGTCAAAATGTTTGACAAAGAGTCACATTATGTTCTCAAACAAACGTCAGTCTCGGTTTTAATGATCCACATAAACTGGATGGGGTGACAAAGTGTCAAACACTTGATAAAAACGACGCCATGGAATTCCAACACACGCACACGCACACTCACATTCTCGCTAGTACTTCTCACCGAGGACCCCTCTTGACTACATTCATTCCCTAACCCTTAACCCTGACCTCAGCCATCAGAGCTACATGCCTAACCTTAACCCTTACCCCCAATGCTAACCTTGACCCTAAACCCAAGTCCTTCCATCCATCCATCCATTATCCAAACCACTTCTCCTGCTCTCGGGGTCGCGGGGATGCTGGAGCCTATCCCAGCAGTCCTAAGCCTAAAAAAGACCTCTAAAGAAGGGAGGGCCAGCCAAAATGTCCTCACTTTCCAAAAATGTCCTCACTCTGATGGGCTGTCTCTCTCACACACACACACACACACACACACACACACACACACACACACACACACACACACACACACAGCGGGCAGATAAGATCACTTTGCGCTCACTGATTGCCGTTTGCTGTCCTGGGTGGTGTTGGATTGCAAACACGGCCTAAACCCACATCTGCGCACACAACCTGTCTGCCTTTGTTAACCATGGACAAGCACATGCACATGGACACACACACACACAGCATCATCAGACTCTCTTGAGTTTGAGTCTATGTTGACTTGAGACCTATGTACGTTATCTCTCCCCCGCTCTCTCGCTCTCTCTCACTTATCTTTTGTGGTATTTGCAAAGCAGTAAATGACTACATAAATTAGAATAAGCACTTTATCTCTTCCACATAGCGCTAAATAACTTGTCACCTTAACTCTTCTTTCAACCTTTCTCCTTAGTCAATTGTCCATTTTTTTAACTTTTTTACTCTTGTGCTTTTTAATTTGTTGTCTGTTTCTCTTGTTACTTGTTGTGTTGTCTGATGTATGAGTCATGTCAAAGAAGAATGTCTGTTATTGTGAGGGACAATAAAACGTACTGAATCTCAAACTCTTAAGTTACCACCGAGGACACACATTTACCGTGATATTGAAGATTAGCAGTAGGAGTATAGCAACATTGGTCAATGTAAGCATCGAGACAGTAAGCTAAATGTTGTCCTTTTCTTTTGTCAGTGTTTCAACGAGAAAGTCAGAACCTTTTTTTTGTGCAAGCTTTATTGTGGAGATCTCGGACACGGGACCACAGTGGGCCGTAGAATATGATCCTTAAATGTGCCCTTTCTAAAGCCTGCTGCCTCAGTTACACTGTGTACAGGATCTCCCGTTATCAGTGGCTTCTGTATTGCGCTGGCTGGGTAGTTTATCAAGGTTTACTGCAGCCCATGATAAGTACAGGCTGGTCACTCCTGCAAGTTGAACCAGGAAGTAGCTAAGCAATGCACTCAACCAATGCACTCAACCATTGCCGTTGGTATTGGAGAATTTTTTTCCCCTTACCTGGCCAATTACCCCACTCTCTGAGCTGTCCCGGTCACTTCTCTACCGCATCTGCCGATGCGGGGAGGGCTACAGACTACCACATGTCTCCTTCAATACATGTGGAGTCGCCAGCCGCTTGTTTTCACCTGACAGTGAGGCGTTTCGCCAGGGGGGCGAAGCACGTGGGAGGATCACGCTATTCTCCCCTCCACCCACCTGAACAGGCGC
Source organism: Lampris incognitus (assembly GCF_029633865.1). Taxonomy (NCBI): domain Eukaryota; kingdom Metazoa; phylum Chordata; class Actinopteri; order Lampriformes; family Lampridae; genus Lampris; species Lampris incognitus. Next base: position 52,351,995 of record NC_079217.1, read on the forward strand.
CCCGACTGACCAGAGGAGGAGTTAGTGCAGCGACCAGGACACATGCCCACACCCAGCTTCCCACCCGCAGACACGGCCAGTTGTTTCTGTAGGGACGCCCGACCAAGCCGGAGGTAACACGGGAATTTGAACCGGCGATCTCTGTGTTGGTAGGCAACGGAATAGACCGCTACGCTACCCGAACACCCTGATATTGGAGCTTTTGAGTACGAACTTTTAACTTTAATTTTTGTTTCCACTCCCAATTAGACTCGTTGAAACATGTTTCATGCGTCGGCCCCCTAAGACTCCATTCTAAAGCCGAGTCAAGCATCTAGAGTCGATGCCAGTGAGTAAAATGGTATCATAAGTGATTTGCACAACGGTTAAAACTACACAAATAAGACTCATCTCATCTCTCATTATCAGCCGCTTCTCCAGGGGTCCAGTCACGGTGGCAGCAAGCTAAGTAGGGCACTGGATCCGAGGTTCAACAATCGGTGGAGCCTCCTTTCCAGCATCCCCAGGGAATGATTGGAGCACACCCTCCGGTCCCCTTTTTAAATATGGGAACCACCACCCCAGTCTGCCACTCTACAGGTACTGTCCCCGACCTCCACATGACACTGAAAAGGCATGTCAGCCAAGACAGCCCAAAAATGTCCAGAGCCTTCAGCATCTCAGGGCGAATCTTATCCACATCCAGCCCTTGCCACCGAGGAGCTTCCTAACTACCTCAGAGACCTCTGCCAGGGGTATGGGTGAGGCTTCCCCCGAGTCTTCAGACTCTGCCTCCTCCACTGAGGATGTGTTAGCCGGGTTCAGGAGCTCCTCAAAGTTTTCTTTCCACCACCCGACAACATCTCCGGTCCGGGTCAGCAGTTCCCCTCCCGAACAAATAAGACTCTTGTTGTAAAAAACAAAACAAACAGAGTTATCCTTTAAGCACATACACTTGGTAAATGCAAATAAAACCATTAGTGCTGTCATGAAACTTTATGCTGTTGACCCAAGTCAGTTTTCAACCTTTGGAGGCCAACTGTGCTGTGATACTACCTAGTAGTGATCTATCATCTAACATCTTCTCCCTCTCCCTCTTGCTGTCTGTTATAGTGCATTGGAACAGGTTTGGGTCTAATGTCCTCCACTCCCTTTGACTTGCTATAATCATTGAATTGTGCGTCACTTTTCACAACTACCCACACACAAAAATAGAGAAAGTAGTACATTTGCGTGCACACGCACACACCCTCACACAGACACACTCACACAGACACACACACGTACAGTATTTGAAGTAGAAGGTGTGTCAGTTGTGAAATGCTGTGAGTCAGCCCGGCTTTGCCTTGAAAGAAACCAATTACTTATTCACCCCTGTGTTGCTGTGAAGGAAATGGATATGAATGATGGTGCTGGAGGCGGTAATGAAAAGCCGGGATTAATGCATCTCATCCAGACAGAGTCAACTATGACTTGACACACCGCAGTAGTTTTCCAGCCAGCCATTCCCGGCTCCTGTCCTTATCTGTGGTCTGAATAACTTGGACAATCATCCTGTTTTAAAATGCCGTGTAGTTTTAGATTCTGTGGAACCGACTCATCGGAGCACGATGCACGATGACGGGGCTGGCTAAACAATATTTACCACTTAATAATTTGACGGTGGGAAATGTTGATTATCTTCAGGTTAGGAGCTTAGGAAGCCTAGAATGGGGAACATTTTAGGTAGTCAGCCCTGAGGTAAGTGTGGCACGTGATAGCATTGCTGACGAGTAGTCAGTGGGCAACCAACCCACCTTCTACCACTGCACCATAGAGAGCATCCTGACCATCTGCATCTCAGTGTGGTACCGCAACTGCACCTCAGTAGACCAGAAAGCTCCGCAGCGGATCGTCAAGGCGGCCCAGCATATCACCGGTACCCAGCTCCCAGCCATAAAAGACATTTATCACAAACACAGCCTTCGAAGGCGTCTGAGCATCAGCAGAGATCCCACCCACCCCAACCATGGACTGTTCTCCCCCCTGCGCTCTGGGAGGCGCTACAGGAGCCTCAGAGCCCGCACTACCAGGCTCAAAAACAGCTTCTTTCCACAAGCTGTTGCCCACCTGAACCTGGCCACCCACTGAATGTCTGTAGATATTTTTAAATATTTTGTACTCCAGCTCTCTTTTAACTTATTTCTAGCTTTTGGTCTTCATGTGTGTATATCTTATACTGTGTTTGCTGTGTTTGTCTGTGTCTGTCTTGCACTGTTTGGTGAAGCCACAGCCCTCGTTTCATTTTTAACATGTGCCTGCACATTGTTTTTAATGACAACGAAATTGAATTGAATTGAATTTTTGACGTTAGAAAAGGGTAATGTAATGTGTAGCACTCGTGCGCCCTCTGGTGGAGAACACGAGGGAAGGGACACAGCCGTTCTCCTTTGTTCACTCTCATGTGGGCTAAAGCACACACAAACATGCACCGCCGTGGCAAACAACAAACATCCGTAGTGCTCATTTGTCACATTTTAGTTTTTGGAAAGCTCTCGCCCCCTCTGCACGTTTCGATAGTCCACAACCATTTTCAACAATGCTGTTATTGTTTGACCTTAGAGTGAATGGACTTGGTCACAGCGCGGGAATCTAACCTCTCTCTCGCTCTCGCTCTCGCTCTCTCTCTTGCTCTTTCTCGCTCTCAGAATGCCAACATCCGCTGATCCACCCTTCTCCACTGAACCTCTCCAGCACAGCTCCTTCTCCTCCTCTGACCCCCTCTCTGTAGATTTCCGCCCTACGGAGCTCTACCCGGCAGAGGGCCTCCTCATCGGCGTCGGCAACATCAGCCAGTCGGGTGGCCCCCGCTGCACCTACAAGGAGGACTTCAAGCGCATCTTGCTACCCGCCATCTACAGCTTTGTCTTCCTGCTTGGCCTTCCCCTCAACGCTGTGGTCATACTGAAAATATGGAGGTTGCGACCCAACCTGTCGCGGAACAACATCTACATGCTCAACCTGGCCACTGCAGACTTCCTGTACGTGTTGTCACTTCCCCTGCTAATCTACAACTACGCCAGTCATGACTACTGGCCCTTTGGGGAGCCCGTTTGCAAACTGGTGCGCTTTCAGTTCTACAGGTGAGAGACTGTTGTTATCGGTTAATTAAAAATATGAAGACGAGGGGTGTGCATATGTGCATCTATTCCTTCGTTCACATTCTTCTCTTTCATGTAACAGTTGTTCTAAATGGGAGCACACTTTCATGGTACCAGACTGAGCACACATTGCTCTGCATGTTTAGGTCGTAGCCTTTTTATATACTGTATATTGAAAACTCTCACACACACACACCAGTTCTCTAATGCCATTTTCAATTCTCTCTCCTGTAGTAACATGCATGGCAGCATCCTGTTCCTCACCTGCATCAGCATGCAGCGCTATGTGGGTATCTGCCACCCCCTTTCCACCTGGCACAAGATGGGTGGGCGCCGGCTGGCATGGGTCATCTGTGGCGGGGTATGGCTGATAATTGCCATTCTCTGTGCACCGACCTTCCATTTTGCTTCGACGGGGATCCAGCGCAACCGCACGGTGTGTTACGACTTAAGTCGTCCGGAGAATTCGGTGGACTACTACCCGTACGGCATGGCTTTGACCTGCCTCGGCTTCCTGTTACCGTTCACTGGAGTGGTGGTGTGCTACTGTCGGATGGCCCGGCTCCTCTGCCGCCCGGTGTCCTACCAGGGCGTATGCATGGCGACCAAAGAGAAACGGGACAAGGCGGTGCGGATGATCATAATAGTGGTGGCGGTTTTCTGCATCAGCTTCCTGCCATTCCACCTCACCAAGACCATGTACTTACTGGTACGCACGCTGCCTGGAGCGCCCTGCGAGATGCGCAACTTGTTCTCAGTCATCTATAAAAGCACCCGGCCTTTTGCCAGTATGAACAGTGTTCTGGACCCCATTCTGTTCTACTTCACCCATCCGCGTTACCGCAAGAGCACCAGGAGCTTCATGCTGAGAGTCACCACTCTCAAAGGCACCGGTGTGTGACTCACTCGCAGGTCACATTCAACAATGGCATTACTCATGCTGTGGTTTCAGCAGCTCCGCTGGTTACTAAGATGTTGCCAAAGGTAACCCAGTGCTAGTTTTTACATGGGTGGCCTCTGGGGGGGGCTGTAGTTCAACAGCAAGGGCAATGAGACATTTTGTGACTGACTACAATGGATCTTTGCTTCAAAAGCATGGTCCCTATGTGCGGAGTACTCTTGCTTGCATTATTTTAAATTAAATGTGGATGAGCGCCGACTACAAGCGATGTGAGACGAGGACAGTGCAGAAGCTCTACTTAGGAGCTTTTCGAGCAAGTCAAGTCAAAGGACTGTGGACAGTCTCTTGGATGTTGTAAAAAGTGGCTCTTGCACCGGTGAGTTCCACTGAAAGTGGGGTTCACATAGCACTTACATTAGCCATGGCCCTAGAAGGTAAACCGTGTTTGATTTGCCATTCGCCCCAGCTACCAGACTGAGCCGGTCCCTGGCCCAAAAGATTTCACTGAGGAACTCGGAAATCCTTCTAATCTAATGTGAGAATGTGATAACTAGAAGAAGTGAAACTAAGAATTAAGATGTATATGTATGATCTATTATTTTGGGCATTTCTTTCATCTTTAAATGTCACTAAGCTGTCATAACAACTGATTTGTTATACACCCCGGGTATTTTTTTTAAACATGTGTCAGTCCCATAACATTTGTAGACCTGTAGGGGGAATATTAGAAAAATACTAATCGTGGGAACTCTGTGAGACGTCAGCACAGGGGGAGGAATAAGGACGCCTCAATTTTATTGAAAATATGCCCTTGACGTTGGGTTTACAGGGGTAAAATGAGTGGAATATAACTAGAGTTATTTTTCTATTTCATGTTGATAGACATCTAAATGTGGTTATGAAGGTATCTGGTGATATTTCCACATGTAGGAGAAGTGAACCCAAAGGTTCCTCAATTACAAGCCCCAAGTTTTTATTTTTTAATTTTATTTTCCCCAATTTTCTCCCCAGTTGTACTTGGCCAATCACCCCACTCTTCCGAGCGGTCCTGGTCGCTGCTCCACCCCCTCTGCTGATCCGGGGAGGGCTGCAGACTACCACATGTCTCCTCCGATACATGTGGAGTGGCCAGCCGCTTCTTTTCACCTGACAGTGAGGAGTTTCACCAGGGGGACGTAGCGCGTGGGAGGATCACGCTATTTCCCCCTGAACAGGCGCCCCGACCGACCAGAGGTGGCGCTAGTGCAGCGACCAGGACACCTACCCACATCCGGCTTCCCACCCGCAGACACGGCCAATTGTGTCTGTAGGGACGCCCGACCAAGCCGGAGATAACATGGGGATTCGAACTGGAGATCGCCGTGTTGGTAGGCAACGGAATAGACCGCCACGCCACCCGGCCCAAGCCCCGAGTTTTTAACCTTGACTGGGGCACACTGGTTATCGTTCCATAAACTATACCAAAGATGTTTTGTTCCTCCCACTGCACTACAGGTTTAGCCTCCTGTGACCTTTCCAAAACCACTTCCTCTGTATTCTGAATGCAGGATGTCTTGTGAACCGCAGCGGACGCGGCCCTGTTAATGAAGACGAACACATGGCCATAGGCCCGCTTGACTGACCGTCAAGCTGACATCCTGCCAACAGAGGATGGTACGGATAAAGGCTTGCCAAGCACGTTCCTGAAATATACTGTAAATCATGGAAATCAGTACAAGAAGCTTCTGTAAGCATGATGGGGGGTGGGGGGGGGGTGTTGTCCATCCTCATCCTCCTTTAGACTGTGAGTGAGTTATACAACCCATTTGCCCATCTTTTAAAAAAAAACCTTATCTGATTTGTGGCCTACATTCAAGTTGCTAAGCAGGAGGAAGGATGCAATTTAGGGGAGTTTGGGGAGGGTCTAAGTTTAGGTTTAACTGTGGTTTGCTGCTTCCTGTGTGAGTACCCTTCCCATGACAGGGGGGGAGTCGTTGTGTGTCAAGCCTTCAACTCGGTGGATGCAAACTCTGTTTCGTACTGATGGCTTTGTATTTACCTAGAGTTGGTACTATGTGTGTGGGTGTGGTACTTTGTTTTTTTGAAATAAGTATATTGCATTCATTTCAGATAAATATCTGTATTGAGTCGCACTAAGGACATTTGATGTTGGCAAGCAACAGATTCTATGTGTTGGAATGAAAACACCTGCAGTGAGGTTTAACTAATCTGCCACGGCTATTGATAACAACTTCTGAGTCACGTGCTGTACTTCTGATAAGAAAACACTTGACAAACGTTGAAAGTAGAAAAAAATAAAAAGATTGACTACGTTACTATGAATACAAAGTGCACATATCACAAAAAAAAGTTGTGTAATGGCTATATGATGTGCTATTAACAATAGGCTAATTTTAATTTTAGTCTGTACAGTGAAAGATACTAATTTCAACTGTCCTGTGTTGGTTTTTGGGATAAACGATGCAAAAATAACAGCATTAAGTAGCACGTGAGAGATTACTGACTTAGAAAATGGTTTATGTGATCTGGCTAGTTTAGTTTTTTTTTATTTTTATTTACCCCCCCTTTTTCTCCCCAATTGTATCCGGCCAATTACCCCACTCTTCCGAGCCGTCCCGGTCGCTGCTCCACCCCCTCTGCCGTCCCAGGGAGGGCTGCAGACTACCACACGCCTCCTCCGATACATGAGGAGTCGCCAGCCGTTTCTTTTCACCTGACGGTGAGGAGTTTCACCAGGGGGACATAGCGCGTGGGAGGATCACGCTATTCCCCCTGCCCCCCCCCCCCCGAATAGGTGCCCTGACCGACCAGAGGAGGCGCTAGTGCAGCGACCAGGACACACACCCACATCCGGCTTCCCAACCGCAGACACGACCGACTGGGTCTGTAGGGACGCCCGACCAAGCCGGAGGCAACACAGGGATTCGAACCGGCGATCTAGCTAGTATAGGTTTACACACGGCCTGTTTCGTGCACTTTGCCAAACTGTTAAGTTTGGTTTAGAGGTGTAGCACCGCGGCTCACTGCATGGTCATGGCGACTACCTGTGCATGGAAGGTGTTGTTGCATTTTCAGTTGGTTAGCATGACAATGATGTCCGAGGAATCCCACTACATACAAATAGCCTCTCACCAACACCGGGAAATGCAAATGTGAAGTAATGCTACCAATTGCCCCCCTAAACTCGTTCATTCATTCATCTTCAGCTGCTTCTCCAGGGTTGGGTCGCGGTGGCAGCAAGCTAAGTAGGGCACTCCAGATGTCCCTCTCCCCAGCAACACCCTCCAGACTCCTGTGGGATCCCAAGGCATTGTTCCCAGGCCAGATTGGACGTGTAGTCCATCCAGCGAGTTCTGGGTCTACCCCGGGGTCTCCTCCCAGTTGGCCATGCCCGGTAAACCTCGAAAGGAAGGCGCCCAGGAGGCATCCTGATCAGATGCCCGAACCACCTCAACTGCCTCCTTTCGATGCGAAGGAGCAGCGGCTGTACTCCGAGCTCCCTCCGGATGTCTGAGCTCCTCACCCCATCTCTAAGGCTGAGCCCAGACATCCTACGGAGGAAACTCATTTCAGCCACTTGTATCCACGATCTCACCCATTCGGTCACTACCCAAAGCTCATGACCATAGGTGAGGGTTGGAACGAAGACTGACTGGTAAATTCGGAGCTTTGCCTCCCGGCTCAGCTCCCTCTTCACCACAACGGTCCGGTACAACATCCGCATCACTGCTGATGCTGCACCAATCCGTCTGTCAATCTCCCACTCCATCCTACCCTCACTCGTGACCAAGACCCCGAGATATTTGAACTCTTTCACTTGAGGCAACAACTCATGCCCAACCCAAACTCACCCCCCCCCCCAATAAACAAACAAACAAATAAATAAACTGTAACAGCAAGGTGAAAATCCTGAGCACACTAAATGAGAACATGTGCTTGATATGGACACAGGTGTTCATAATCTGCAGTGTATGTACTGGAGTGGGTGCTATAACGTTGACTTGGCTCTTCCAACCTTGAGGTCAGGACCTCATATTAGTTCATTTATATGAAAATAGGGTCCTTGGGGGGGGGGATCCCTTCATTGACGATATCTGATGGTAATTTTGAAATGAAATCTACTGCCGGTGATTTTTTTTCCGACTGTATTAAAGGGATTGACTGAATATCAAGACTACCAAGGCAGCTAGCTAGCTATACTACCCTGAGCAAATAGGAAGCGCTGGATGTCTCTACCTCCAGAGTGAACTGCTTGTGCCCTTGGTATGCCAAAATGTGAGCTGTACAATGTGAACATGGAATTTCGTGTGTTTTGAATGTTTTGTAGGTCAAAGGAGCTTTCTGACCTTCAGCAAGGCGTCCGGTGCTAGAAAGGAGAGGGTCAGGAACACCCTGGTTAGCAAGGTGCTAGAAAGGAGAGGGTCGGGAACACCCTGGTTAGCAAGGTGCTAGAAAGGAGAGGGTCGGGAACACCCTGGTTGCTTAAATGGTGTGCCTGTGTGCAGATGCGGTTACTCTGTGCGCACCGAGCTGTCCTGCTGTTGTTTATAGGCTTGTTTTGGCCAAATCCACGTGTTGCGTAAGACTTCAGTCTCAACCCTGCCTAGAAAGTGTCATACACGTCTGTGCTTGTGTGTGTGTGCATGCATGCATGTGCGCGCTTGGATGCATATGCGCATGTGTGCGTGCGTGCGTGCGTGTGCGTGCACGTGGACAGTCCACAGCCATTGAGAAAGCTTTGCACTAAGAGCACGTTGCTTTAGCAAATCAGTATTAATTCTTCAGAATAATTCTTGTTTTTGTAAAACTCTGCACTATGGTATAAACTTAAGATCAGAATTATATTTTTGCTAAACTTAAATAGATGAAAAACGTTTATGTCCTTACACGTCTCAAGGTTTCCTTTTTGAAATGTGTGCGTTCAATCGTAACCGAGCCCTCCTGTGCCATGCGTGAAGTTTTTTTGTTTCTTCAGAGTTGCTCTGTGAAGATTGTTTGTGAAATGTGTCAATAAACACGGAAGCTATGCATCATCTTCTGGGTTCCATCGCTTTCTTGGCTAATTAGATGAGTGTATTCATATAACGATACCTAAGCGTCGGCGTTCATGGTAATGTAGCTTGCTTGTTTCTATCACACAATATTCTTCTTTTGTGGCGGTGCAGATGGTAAAGTAGCCTGTAAGCTAGGTTTCACGTTAAGGGAATCTCAGTTTTCATGGTCCAAAAGAAAAAAAAGGGAGTTCTGCATGGAGCCATAAACCCGAGGACACACACACGGGGTCACAGATGTGAAGCACTGCTGCTGTTTAGCCCCGGCAAGTAAGGACTTGGTGAATTTGTCCTCAGTGAACGTGGACTGTGCGTCCAACAGGGTTTCTACTGCAGCGGTCACACCAGTTTCCTGTCTGCTACGAGATTTACCATGGAGAAACGTCAACGCCGTGCACAGAACTGTCGACAAGCTTTCCCCTGCACCTCCCAGCAAACAGGCGAAAAGTGGCACATATCAAGTTACGTCCACAATTATGAGGATGAGCGGACGGACGTGCAGAAAATCATCATCATCATGTACGACAGATGAATGACCATCCCTGAACCAAGTGTGGGGGGGGGGGTAAGAGTATATCTGTTGCCATCTTACAATGCTGTGATTGCAAACATTCCCCAACCCCTGGCCATGGAAACTCCAGTTAATGGGCACACACATATTGTATGAAACTGGTGGTTGGGTTTGGTCGTTAGGCACTGTGTTGTACTGTATTGTTTATGAGGGTGGGGACACCTGCAGTCAGTTTAGACTGAAGGTGTCACTTGGCTGGGCGATGAAACGTATCTGTCAATAAACGTTGCGTCCAGGTGAACTGATTCATCCCTCTTTGATTTCCTCACTCTGCCACTGCCCGAGGAACATGTGCATCACCATGCGTCCACACAGCATCTGTAGACGAGAGCATCTGTCTGCCAGCATCTAACCTGGCTCAGCAGGCTCAGGCAGGCCTGAGACAACATCTGCATAGCCCCTACACGGAGTGCAGGCCCAGGCATGCCAAGACTGACCAAAACAGCTTGCTTTGTGGGCCAACATACTAGTACACTTCAAACATGACGGGAAATCACCAAAAATATGGTGACTCTACAAAACGGTATGTGATGGGACAATTTGAAGGTGATTTTCGCGATCAGCAGCCCAAAATCAACAAAACACACCCAAAAGTGTTCAGGAAGCAAACTCTTCGTTGTCCAGTGTAGTTAATAGGACACTGACTGTGTTTTGCTTGCATGACATAATGTTGTCGCTTCTGTTGTCGTACGGGTCCAAAGGGCCCGTAGCAGTGTTTAAACAGCGGAGAAAGGACCCTAAAGGATATTTGTCAACCTGAAATTTGACTTTTCCTAGAGTGACCCCAACATTAGAAAAAGGGAAACGTTGTCCATCACTAGGGTACGAAGACCGTAGGGTCATGTGTGACCCTAAGACATGTTTGGGTCATGTGACCCTATAAAAACGAGGGGTGTCCACTGATTAAATGCAGTCTCTCTGCACTGTGGGGAGGGGAACCCAAGATAGTCACCCAGTTTGTGATGAATGACAGGCTGTCTCTTCGTGCAAAATAGATTTGGGGGTTAAAATTAAATCAAGTCGCTTTAATTAAGAGGTTGAATGAAGGCGGTTCATTAATGACCGGTAAGGCAAGGGCGGTATACACAATGTGTGGACAACACAATGGCTTTAAAAAAAAAGGTTGCATGAATATTTAATAGGACACTCGGCTGTGTTTCCAGCGCTTTTCGCATCCAAACGATCCACCAGCGGAGACTTTTCTGACAGGCTGACGTTTCACAACTCGGCCATCGGGGGGCGCTGCAGACAACTAGAAGGCAAACTCGCTTAAACGTGTCCCTTTGGAAACAAAGAGCCCGTTAAAGTTTACTAGACAGCCGCATGGGACAGACCGCGGAGTGGTTGTTATGGAAAAGCTTTTATGAGCCATACACCAGCCCCGTTTAAACCCACTGCAGACAGGTAGAAACACCGAGGGGGGGAGGGGGGGCAAACCGAGAGGGGGTATTTGAGTGAAGATGATCTAGCTCGGGAGAGAGAGAGGGGTAATTATATGTGTGTTTTTTTTCCACGTCTATCTGCATTCTCCCATCAAGAGAGAAAGCCCTTTTCCTCTCAATCCCCGAGGGGCTATGACAACCCATAGACCCTCGCTAGTCCCGCCCACCCCCCCTCTGCCCTATCTGCAGCATTAGCATGCACACACACACACACACACACACACACACAAAAAGACACGCAAGTCGCGGCCAAAGCAAATCATGTCAAAATGAGCAACCTGGAAGCGGCAGGAGCCTCCGCGATGCCCCGGCTGAGGAACTCGGGAGACGGGAACGAGTGCGACGAGACGCGGGGGGAGAGGGCACAAGCAACGGTGGGAGAAGACTTGTAGTGGTTGTAAACTGGGGAAAGTTTGGACAAACTTTTTTTTTCTCCCCCCCCCCCTGCCCGCTTTGGTGGTTGGATGCCGGTGATTTAAAAAACAACAACAACAAAAAACACTAATTGTCGGAGTTGCTTTGCCGCGGAGAGACCGCAGAAGAAGAAAAGAAGACAGAAGAAGAAGATCAAGAACAAGAAACGAGGGCGCTTTGGCTTGTTTCCAGGCTGGCGGCGTAAGACGGGCTGTGGATGGTTACGGCGGACACCGGCGTGAGCCATGGCCGACGGGGGGAAGGAGAGAAGGAGAGCGAGCGTGAGTCGCAGCGTCTCTTTTAAAAGTTTGGAGTCGTGGAGCGCCAACAGGAGCAGAGGAGAGCAACGTAAATCAAAGGACTCGGAGGCTGCCGGTGGCGGCGGCGGTGGCGGTGGCGGCGGTGGCGGCTTCGCCCTCCCCCCTCCGCCTCCCTCTGCCCCGTCTGCTGGGACGCCGAATGTCAGTGTGTCGAGAAAAGTCTCCAAAATCTCCACCACCACCTCCTCCTCCTCCTCTCCCTCCTCCTCCTCCTCCTCCTCCTTCGCCGGCCTCCCGACCGCAGATGCGAAGAGAGGCTCCTCCGCTCCTCTCTCGATAGCTCCCTCCATCCGCCAGCTCACCGAGCGGTTCAGCAGCACTTTACCCCGGGCCAAAAGCGCCAGGAGAGACCGCTCACCTCCCGCCAAACCGCCGCATCGGGACGGATTTGGCCGACACGTCGACGTGTCGGCGCCGCCGTCCGATCGCGCCTCTCAAGGACAGAAGTTTCACTCCGGCACCGACTCCGTCTCCGGGTCGGACTCGGAAAGGAAGACGAAAAAATGGACGCATTCGCGCCTGTCCGCCGCCGACGGCAGCAGCAGCAGTTCGTGTGGTAAGAGAGATTATTCCCACGTTAACGCATGTTCCGCCGAGCGCAGGAAGACTTGGGCCACAGACGAGGAGGAAGATGTTTCTCTTAGCGGGGGGTCTCCTCCAGCCTGCAAGACTCACCGGAGTTATTTATCAGCGCAACACTGTGATTATATACCAATTCACGCAGACAGCTGGCCCAGCGTCACCAAGATAAAGGAGATTTTCAGCGAGAGACAGAGCAGAGCTGCACAACGCTGCAAGGCAACTCATGATGCTTACGAGGACTTGAAAACGTCCTGCGGCGGCCAGCTCTGCGGCCCTACGGACGGCGTCTCTCGTTTGGACAAAGCCAATAAGGAGTCGTCTTGCAGCTCTGCTCGTGAAGCCAAAGCCAGCGCTGTGCCAGAGAAACGCCACCACATAGGCAGAGTCAGCAACAGCACGACAGAGGGCAGAGAAAACAGACCTCAACAAGGTGACTCCAAAACTATCCACCCGCGGTATTCAACTGATGGGTCAGTCATAGAGACGCTCAGCGGTAATAACATTAAAACAGCCTGCAAGACTAGTTTTAAAAGTGACCTCAGTAGCGGTAGCCGCTATCTCAGAATTAACCAGTCTCAAAATAGAGCTCCGAGTCCTAGCAGTGGAGGAGAAGTTGGCTGTGTGAACCACCACTCTGCTTTCAAAACTACTGGGCTGACTTCTTACCCTGACCCTGACCTTCAACCCCCTGCCCCTCCTCTTTTGAGCTGCTCAGAGAGCCTAGCCACCTCTGAGTTCTCCTCTCTACAACAACTGAGAGAAAGGGAGAGAAGGGAGAGACAGGGGGTCGGGCTGCCCAGGGATAGTTTACATTCTTCACATAGCTCGACCAGAGCGCAGGCCCCCTCCTCCCCCCTCTCCACTTCAGCCCCAGATAAGGCCAATACCTCCTCTACTGCAGCTCCCTGCCCTGAGCCGAGAGCTCCAGTCAGAATTGCCTCTTCAATTAGGTCCCGCTGGAGATTTAGCTCCGGAGACGAAGAAGAGGAGCACGCCAGGAGAGGGAGGGGAGGAAGTAAAGGAGCCGGTACGAGCTGGAGTGCTCCTGCTCCTTCCTCCTCCCTCAGAGGAGGGGAGAGGGTTATCACAGAGCGGGGAGGAAGCTATATCTCCCGTTGTAAGAATGGCTGGTGGGGTCGCAAGGGCATTGGCAGGTCTTCAGGCAGTGAAGAGGACAGCCCTGGCTCCCTAGGTTCTCCAGGTCGAGACCCAGTGCGCCGGCGCTCGCTGAGAAAGAAGAAAAAAGTTTTCGGAGCGGCCCTCGTGTCAGGACGCGTTGATGACGATGATCATGATGGCGAATCAGAAGACAGTGACAGCGACACAGGAGTGACAATGGAGCACTTGGAGAGGCACCACGAGCAAAACGCAGGAGGAGAATTTTCCGGAACTGCATTGCGTAACCGTTCTACACGAGAAATCGCCACGGATAACCCCAGGAGCCGGGCACAACAGTGGGAGCATGTGTCCTCGCCAGTGACCGCCACATCTCTTTCTGGGGTCTCGCGTGTCTCAAAGGTCAACATTCCCTCATTTATTTCCAGCCCAGGTGGCTCACGATGTAGCAGCCGATATTCTAGCACTGAGACACTCAAGGAGGAGGACCAGGCTAGCTGTTCTAACCAAGCGGCTAACGTGTTACTTAATACAGAGGCTGCTGCAGGCAGCTTCAGCAGAGCTGTCAATTCCAACGTGGCATCCTCATCTACACTTAGTAAAACGTACCATGGGAACTTTACCATGTACCGATCCCCTAGCTTTGGGCATGGGGATAACTTCTCCCGTGGCCCCGTGAGGGTTCGCCCCCAGATTGTACCTACAGTCACTCCCTCTCCCACAATACTCCCCAAGGAAAGGGTGGTGTCTGCAGGAGTTGGAAAAACAGATTCCAGGATGTCCAAAAAGACATTTGACAGGGGTGAAATTGATGACAGAGATAGGTCCCGAATTTCAATGTCCAACCCTGATATTGCCACAGAAACTATGACGCTACTCAGTTTCCTGAAAACGGACCTGTCAGAGCTCAGGGTACGAAAAACCAGTGGGGGGGATCGGTCCGGGGTTGTAGAGGGCCCATCAGTATACAAGATGGGGTCACGGTGTCACGGTGGAGCCCTCCTCCATTCAGGGCAACGGCCATCACTTAAAGACCTAACCGCCACCCTCCGCCGAGCCAAGTCGTTCACTTACTCTGACAAACCCACCTCGGCAGTGAGATGTTTTTCGACGGGCGGCGCCACCAAAAGGAGCTCATCAGAACAGCAGCTCGGCATAGAGAAAGAGAGAGATGTAGGGAGGGTGTCATTATCAGACAGGGAAGTGGAGAGTGATGGGGGTGACTTCAGGGTTGGAAGACGAAGACAAGCAAGAGATTATGAATATGATAATGAGGAAGAGATGATGCCAACTCCATTGCAGGACAGGTATGTGCAGGAAGCCAGGAAGGTCATACAAGATATCTGCCAAATGAGTGCTAGGGAGGATGATGATGATGATGATAATGTACCAGAAGTGGAGGACGGTGGAGAGAGTGAGTTTTTTCGAGTCAAACAAACAAAGGAGGAACAGACTGAGAGAGAGGGAGCGAGCACTAAGGGTGAGGTAAGGAGAGACAAGAAAGAGGCTGAGTTTGAGAGCACAAGGGATAAAAGAGAGAGAGAAAGAGAGAACAGTGAGCGAGCGAGGGGCAGAGAAGGCGTGCGAGTAGAGAAGCAGGAGAGCGGGGACTCAGAGTGCAGGAGAAAAGAGGAGAGAGCGAGCAGGGGGAGAGACCAAGCTTTACATAAGGGGGATTCGGAGGAGAGCATGCTCTACGATCGCTCAGTAGATGAGCTATCGGGCCATGAATCCAGTTTAACAGATGAGGGAATTGTGACAGAGCCAGAGACGGGCCCCGGATACCCCTCTGAGAAGTCCTTTGTGGGATCAATAGGGGATGATTTGGGGTCACTGGTGGAGAGGGATGTTTTAGGGCAACCTGTTACCATATGGAAGCAATCGTCTCTCCATGAAGTGGACTGGTTGAAGGGGCAAAAGCAGAAGATGGAGAGCAGTGGAAGTGAGACGTTTCAACAGAGTCAAACCTGTATGTCCCATTCCACTCCCTTTCCTGCCCTCAGGGCTGAGAGCGACAGCATTGTGATGGAAGGCAGCAACACTTCCATTATCATCAATAACAACATTTCCAATGAGGGATTCGACACTAACAACACTTCATCACAGGTGGCAACAACCACAACGACAGGAGGAGGAGGAGGAGGAGCAGTTGAAGCCCCTGCCACCCCCTGTGCCGCCCGCAGACGCAGAAAATTTTCCTCTGCCGGTAATGCTAACACTGGATCTGACTCAAGCAATGGCAGTAATGTAGATTCAAATACATCAGCCACTGGGAATGGAGAGTCCACAGTTTACCGCTCACTCAGTGATCCTATGCCTCAGCGACGCTGCTCAGTGGCTGATGAAGGCAATAACAGTTTCTCATCTGTGGACAGTAATCTTCTGGGATCTCTGTCTGTCAAAGGAGGTGGAAGTGCTCCAGAATCGCCTTCAGTTGCCACCTTGTCCGAATATAAGGGTAGCGTGGCCAGCGACCTGTCAGTGTGCAGTGATGGTGGTCTCCGTGACGATAGTATCCGTGACTACAGCGGGGTGATCAGGAGCATAGTGGCTGAGCCCGGAGCAATGGACAGGCTGATGGCAGATGACCACAGCAATGGCAAAGTTCCCAAGAAGAAGTCATTTAGTGACCCTAGCCGCCGTAGTGACGCCCCTTTACTTTCTCAAAATAACCCTCCGTGCAAAGGTCACTCTAAAAGCAATGAACCAATAAGTGAGCTGGATCAACCTGGTCAGATTCTACCTTCAAGCAGTGAGCCAATCCTGAGTGAGCAGAGGGAGGAATTGTGGGAGGCAGAGGGCAGTGTGAGATGTGAATCTCCATCACAACTGCATCACCGTGACCATGTAAGCAACACCAACAAAGCCAGAAAGCCTCGCTCCCAGTCTGAATGTGCACTTTCCTCTGGTAGTCGAGATGATGAAGACGATGATGCACTAGATGAAGGAGGAGAAGGGAGAGAGGACGGAGGACAAAAATTTAATTTTGATCTCAAACTGGTTGAGGTTTTGTCCCCAAGAATGGGTCGTCGGACAACCAGGAAGCGCCCAAATCGACTAGCCCAGTTCTGTCCTAGCGATGACCTCTTTGAGCCCTCAGGAAAAGGTCTTGAAAAGCAGGAGGAACATGATGACCAGGGTGACCTCACCCCTCCTCTCCCTCCCCCTTCCCAGCCGCCCAAACCCAAAAGCAGACCGAAGCACGTCCGCCATGCTAGTGAACCAGCCACCTTCATTCCAATCTCGCCACCTCCACACTTCCCACACCTGAAGGTGGGGGGACGCCAAGCTATCCGACCCACTCCAGAGTCATGCATCTCGGGTAAGCCTGCAGGTGATGAGGCCCCCTCTCTGGAGGATGTGACCAAGAGATATATCCTGGCTCTGAGTGCTCCTCAGAAGGAAGCTGAGGGCCATGGGCCTCTGCCAGGGTCTGGAGATAAGGCTGAAGGGTTCATGTCAGCACCAGAGGGGCCCAGTGAGACCCGCACCTGTGGAATTATGGAAGCCGGGCCACAGAAGAAGAACGCAGAAGAAACTAAATCCATTCCTGCCCCGCAAAAGACCAAGCCCAGAGTGGTGAGTCTGCTTTAATACCCTCAGTGTGCGTGCGTGCATGTGTGTGTGTGTGTGTGTGTGTGTGTGTGGATGTAATGGCAGATCTGCTGTTGCTTGCATTATGCTGGACTATGTTTTGGATTGTGTACCATGTTTCCATTTTTAACCCGAGTTAAACAGAATACTTTCAGAAAGAGAGATTTCAGTCTGCATGAAACAGATGTTCTCTCTGGCACGGGTTGGCTGAGACAAAAGCTATCACACTGTTTACATTTTCCCCCCAAATGGCTTTACAAGTCTGGGTTTCATCTTGTCCGTTGCTTCATTATGTTACTATCGAAATGCAATTTTGGAGGCAGAGATGTCTCCTGGTGTTGGTGGCTAACACGGCGAAGGTGTCCCAGTCGATGCGTATACATATGACAGATGGTTGCACTGACGTTTGCCTCTTGGTTAAGGTTCGAGTGAGAAGGAGAGGGACTAGCGTCTGTATGGCTGTGATTACACGGCTTGGCGGTGAGGCTGGCTGGGTTTGCAGGGGATAACAGCGGCTCGTTTTAAAAATGGAACACAGTTGAACATTTGCGGGGTCCCCCCCCCCCCCGTTGTCTTAAAGCAGCAGGTTTCAAACTACGTGTTGCCTGTTTTTGGCCCTCTTATGCAAGCGGGTTTTTTTTCTGCACATACATAGAAACACGCAAAGGCAGTGAAGTGTGTGTGTGTGTGTGTGTGTGTGTGTGTGCACGTGCACGCGCACGTGTTCATACTTGTAGGAGCTTTTTTTTTTTTTTTTTTTTTGGAATTGTCATGAGCCAGGACCCATTACGGTTATCTCCAGAATGCATTTACTTGCGATGGTACAATACAGAAGCCATTACTGGCTGAGTAGTGTTAAACAAACATCAGAAGATGTTATTAGTCACATTAAACAAACGCCAGACACGCAGCATCGTGGAGTCACCGTGCATGGGACGGCTCCTTGTTTCCATGAAACCGTTTCATCTCCCCCTCCCTGTCAAGCTCTGACTTACAGGGAGTGGCTCCGATTCAACACTTCCCCCAACCTAGGTGTGGAGATGTGCGCGTGTGTGTGTGTGTGCGTGTGTGCTTGTGTTTCGTGGATGATGAATACACACGGTGTCCAAACATTTGGAGAGTGTGATGGGTAAACCCTATGTGCTCTAAGTGAAGGGCTGCATGGGACCAAAGCGTTTTAAAGTGTGTTTATGTGAGAGACCGATGGAGAGACGCCTGCTGGTAACAGACAGATTTAGTCTGCTTCATATGACTTATTATTCTGTAGTCTTTAAGTCTTAGTGTTATAAGAAAACGGGGGGGGGGTTAGGTTTATTGCTCGACTAGCATAAAAACACACGTTTGCTACACACTGGAGTGTGTTACAGCTTAAACAACAGCCTCTACATGTGTGCTTGGGATTATTCGGTTTGGCAGAAGAACATTAAGTAGTCGTAACGACCACGGATGGCTAGACTCGCTAGCCACCGGCTAACGGGTCGGCCCCTTTAGTCGACTGGTTACCGTAGTCGCCCGTGGTGCGGGAGACGCGGGTTCGAGTCCCGGCTGCGGCGGATCCCGGCTGCCCCCTGTGTGCAGATGTGACAGGCGGACCCAGGCCTCGGCGGTGCGGCCCGTAGAGGCTGGAGAGGTCACGGCACGCATGTGGGGGAAGTGGCTTGTTACACAGATGAACTTTACTGCATCTCTGATCCATGTTGTTTTTAGTTTTAGACGGGACGCTGAACATGTCACAGTTTGCATCGTCGCGATATCCTTATTTATACCAGACAGGACACAAAGGATGTGTCCTACATCCAGCCCTGTATAAAGGGGTGTAGCGCTCCTTTCTCTAGTGATCCAGACGTCAGTCCCTTCGCTGTCTTAAGTGTAGTTGTCTTGGGCGTCCGGGTAGTGTAGCGGTCTATTCCGTTGCCTACCAACACGGGGATCGGCGGTTCGAATCCCCGTGTTACCTCCTGTCGTCCCTACAGACACAATTGGCCGTGTCTGCGGGTGGGAAGCCGGATGTGGGTATGTGTCCTGGTCGCTGGACTAGCGCCTCCTCTGGTTGGTCGGGGCACCTATTCTGGGGGGGGGGACTGGGGGGGATAGCGTGATTCTCCCACGCACTACGTCCCCCTGGTGAAACTCCTCACTGTCAGGTGAAAAGAAGCGGCTGCGACCGGGACGGCTCGGAAGAGTGGGGTAATTGGCCGGATACAATTGGGGAGAAAAAGGGGGGGAGGGAGAGAGAAAAGGTGTAGTTGTCTTCAGCTCTATGACAGCGTTATACTGGGCGGTATTGTTGGCAGAATGACGTCAGTGGATACTTTATAACCAGGACGTTTGACGAGTTCTGGTTTCTCAGTGTTCTAACTGCTTTTAGATGTATTGATGTGTGTGTGTGTGTGTGTGTGTGTGTGTGTGTGTGTGTGTGTGTGTGTGTGTGTGGTCTTACACCGAGATATTGATTAACAGTTTGGTCAGTGCAGTTTGCACAGTTCAGCCACAGTAACGCGATGTGATGTGATGTGATGTAATAATGTGGGAGCTCTGGTGCCTGTGTGGAAATGTTCTCCTCGCTCGCCTCCTCCAGGAGGAGTCTGTGACGGGTCCGTAGCGTGGAGCCTGATATTCCGCCACCAGCTGGGCTGGTGATCAAATCGGATCAGAATCGTATTGCGTAACCGCCTCGATCCGCTCTTCCTAACCACCGACGGTGGCGTTAAGCTTGGCTGGCAGCCATGCAAATGCTCCAAGCCGTCACCAGAACACACGTCCTCCTTTTACCGTGCGTCTACACAGTAAAAGTGTGTTATATTCTGGTTCTCCCACTTGTTCTGTGTGGGAAAACCGGAATATAACGTGTGGGATTGAACTCAACGCTCTCGATTTTCGGTGGTCTTAAAGACGAACACGTCGACTGTCCCGGTCCAAATACCGCATCCTGGTCCTGGATCTGTGCATGCCGCTCTTGAAAAGGTGGCTCTAGATTGAGTCCAGTGGATTCTGTGCTTGTCAAACACGTTTGTTCACCCGGAGGCAGGAGAGTGCCCCCCTGGAGCTGGTTCGGGAACCTTAATAGCTTGCTCAAGGACACTTGGGTCGAGTTGACGCTTACCTAAACTGCGACCTGGGCCCGGTGCTTTGGTGAAGGAGGCTCTTCCTGCCGTGCTGCTGTGTCCTCCTCATGTTCCTTACAGAAAACACCGATGCCCCCGCGTCACTCTTATCTATTGCTCCGGTCTTAATGAGCTGTTATTAATGCCCCACTTCGCCCCTCCACCAGTGGCTGCAGCGGCGAGCGCGGAGTGATCGCACCAGGCAGGAAAGGGAAGTAGGAAGTTGTCGTGGTCGTGATTGTGTTTGAAGCTTTCCAGCGCCACTGTTTGCCTTGTGTGCGTGCGTGCATGTGAGTGCATGTGTGTGTGTGTGTGAAAGTGTATCTTTATGTGTGTGTGAGACTGCATTTGTTTTATAAACAAGTCTGTTGTGTGAGTGTGAGTGTGTGTTGGTCTGTCTGGAAGACATCAGGACCCCGGACCGAGTTCGAGAGCTCGAGAGTTGTGCCTGCAGCCTGCAGTGTTTAGAACACGAGGGCCCATGGACTGCCCTCCAGTTCCGGTGGGTGTGTGTGTGTGTGTGTGTGTGTGTGTGTGTGTGTGAGTGCGGTCGTTGTGCGTGCCTGATATTTGGGCTAAGTTAAATAATAGCGGTGCCAAGCCAAAATGGAGTGCGGTCAAGTCCAGTGGAACGACAGAAGAAAGGGAGAGGGTGAAAGAGAGCGGCGAGGAGGGATCTTTTTTCCTTTTCCGGAGACCGTAGCGGTGTGGTCCGCTTCCTCCAAAAGAGCAAGTGCCCACTGTCCCGCACCAAAACCCTTCATCCGCTTTTATCGCCCCCCCCCCCATTTCACTCCGTCTCATCTGGGCCTCCCGTGCTCCCCCTCTCTCTCCGCCCCCGCCGCCGCTCCTTTCCCTCCGTCGCCCCCTTCTCCGATATCGTGACGGCTGGGGTCTGACGGTTTGAACTACGTCACCGTGTCGCGTTTCCCCCTCATCTCATGCCTTCGTCCCACCTCCACCTCCACCTCCGACCCCCCCCGTCCCCTCTTTACTCATTCTCCCGCATTCCTTCTCATGTTATCTCACTCTTTTTTCTTTTCATTCTCTCTGTGTTCCTGGAACATAGCAGGGAGATGAGGTCATACTGTACCTTAAGGCTCAGTGAAACGCAGACCAGGCTAAAGGAAAGAGGGAGAAGGGAGGGAGGGAGGGAGGGAGGGAGGGAGGGGGGGGCAGAGAAACGGAGCAGGGGAGCTGGAAGAAAGAAAGAAAAAAAAAGTTAGTGGGTCCCAAAAAAGGTATGAGTACAGAATGGGGTCGAAGAAGAACGGCGATGGAGCGAGTGAGAGGAGGAAAAGTGATGAGAGACGAGGGTGAAAAAAAAAATGGTGTGATTTTAAACTTGGACACAAAAGCAGCCTTCTGCGGAAAACGAGCATTGCTGTTTTTTATTTTCTTTTCTTTTTTGAGGCGGCTTTCTGTGTTTTTGTTTAAAACTCAAGAGTAAAGTTGGAAACTTTACTGGGTTCTTCCGAAGCTATAGCCGCAACCTATAGAAACAACTTTCTTTACAGCCTAAATAGGCGCTCACGCTGGTGGTAAATCCCAGTATTTTGGTTTTGCTGCTCGGTGAAGTGACTGTTTGTGCACGTTAGCCTATGCAGATTAGCCCGGGAGCAGCGGTGCTACGAGCGAGTAACCGCCCGTCTGGCTTTGCATGCTGTTTTTCGCTGCACCAGTGGGTCTAGCTTGGCTCTGAGGGGGTTTTTCGGGCCTCGTTTTTAGTGCTTAATACGGTCAGGTTCACGCACAGTTGGGTTATGAAAGAGCCTGACAACCGCATCCTACAACCACAGTCGCTAGATACCATCACCGCGCCGCACAACTACTTATTAGCTGTGCAGCGCTGCCTCGTTTTGGGGTCTTGGGAGCATCCCAGATGTTGCCGTCCACAGACACGCGTTGCTCAGCAGATTCAACAACAAAAAGGCTGGAATAAAACACGGCTCAAGCAGTAGGATCGCACGACTCCCTCTGTGTTATACCGCCAAATAACAGAATGGCTTTGTTTTTCTGTCGGGCTCAGCCATTGCGGCGCAGCTTTGGGCCCAGCTGTTGCTAGGCAACGCCTGGTGTTGTTAATGGGGGCGAGGTTGTGAGCCGAGAACAACAGACGGCCGCAGCTCACCCAGGTCCCTGTAAAATAAGCATACTCGGAAGATCAGAAGGAGCCATCTTTCGGGACAGCTGAACAGTAAGGCTGCAGGGGATGTGCACGGCGGCTGCAGCCGTAAAGTCGTCGCTGCAAAAAAGCCAAACCCGGTGAGCAGCGCTGCACCGCCCAACTGGCATACTAGCAGGCCGAAAAGTGGCAAAGACAAACTGCTTTTTCTTATTAATCCTTGTTAATGAAGTCTGTGTGTGTGTGTGTGTGTGTGTGTGTGTGTGCATGTGTGTGCGTGCGAAGTCGAGTCCTTTTCACTTTAGCAGGCAGCAGGAATGTGGCCTATCTTCCCTTCCCCTCTTGCATAAGGGTTTTCCTCTCTCCAGCAGCGATTGTGTCACGTGAGTTTGCAGGCGTGTGTGTGTGTGTGTGTGTGTGTTCTCTCATGTGTGTAGATATATAGTTCATGTACGTGTGCATTTATTGTGCATTAAGAATACCCCCCCCACACACACACACACACACACATACTTACACACACTTGCATCCTCTATCCGTCCCAACATGGATTGCATATCCCAGTAAGCTCTATCTGAGACCCGAGGTAGCCGAAACGTGTGATTGTTTGTTCTGGCTACCATCGTGCACGTATATAACCTTCCCTCCCGTAGGCAGAGCTGACCAGAGAAAGACCTTTATTCAACTCAGCAGAAGGTCAAAGAAGAGGCTAGATGAAGTGGTGGTAGGAGGAAAGGAGTGGGAAACGGGGAGAAGGATGGGTTTGTGCTCAGCTTCTGATGGATTAGGCCCAAAAGCACAGTGTTTATAGATTCAGAGTTATTACTTCTTTTTATCAGACCACCCACACGGATTCAGATATTTTCCCTCTGCCCCTCTCTCTCTTTTTTCCCCTCCCCTATTACCCTCCCTCCCCCTCCCCCCCCTGGAGTCTAATTGCACTTTGCAGAAGACTGGAGAGGTTGATACACTGGAGATAGAAAGCATAAATACCGGGCCGATGAGCTGTTTAACTGTTGGCCCAGTCACAGATGTATGTAGTTTCGCTTTAACAAAGATGCACCTGTGACAAGAAGAAGGTCTTTCAACCCCGGAGCCATGCACGGCGGAAAAAAACAACAACAACAAACATGGCAAAATGGTAGCGTATGAGTCGAAACAACTCGAGCTCACAGCCCAGCTGATTTGCTTTATTAATCACCATGCCGTCATGTCAGCCAGAACTCTGGCGGCGCACAGAAGAGGAAGGGGGCTGCAGGACCCACATCTTCCCCATCAACACACATGGCCGGAGAGTCGGCCATCTGTGGTCGGCCATCCCCCAGAGGTTAAAGGGGAATCTTGCTGCTAATAATATGCACATCCGGTGAGTGCTGGCTGTCTATCTGGTCTTTTAAAATCAGAAGTGGTTTGGTGCAATTCGTTCTAACAGAGAAACTGACATTCCCCTGCAAAGAGGGCCCATTCTGCATTGCCTGCATGTACCAGCTGGCGTTAGGCGTGCGTTTCTCAGTGGCAGAGGTTAGAAAACGAACTTCTCGGCCAGCCAGCCTGCACTTCGTGGACGACAGAAGTAAGGTGGTTTTCTATAGCGGACTATAGCAATACAGACAACAACTGGCCAGTGTTGTGCATGCCACAGAGGTGCCACTGCTACGATAAATACATGGAAATAAGGATGAAAAGCAGCGAAATGTCCCTTTAAAGGAGAAGCCCTGCAAGGTGACCAAAATTGCAGTGTCCGCCCTTTTCTTCTGTTATTCTCAAATAGGAAGGGCACTGCTGTTTGCATGAACAGAACCCTCAATAGCAGACTATGGGTTCCTGTGAAAGGCCATACCCGTCATATACCCATGGAGTCGTGACCCCCCCCCCCGCCTCCCCAACACACACACCCAGAATAGTGTGGGTACTGAGGGTCCTTTTTTTTTTAACTTAAAGGTTAACACAGTCGCGCTCAAGGCCAGAAAAAGAGACATGGCGAGAGAAGTGAAGGTCAGAGAGAAGAGCGAGAGAGATGAAAGGACCGGATCTGGGTCTGGGTCGGTTCTGATTGCATTTTCCATGACACAGCGGGCAAGAGGGAAGAGCTTAGCTCCAACAGCAGATGAAAGGCTTGAGGTTCAGGTATCATTACTGTGAGTAATACGGACACAGAGCTTTGGTATAATATCCTTCAAATGTGCCCAGGACTTCATATCAAGGTGACACCAGAACCGCGGGGAAGAGAGCACGAAGGCCTGGAAATGGTAGATATTTGTGATCAGAATTTTTCTTGTTTGTCGGATTTATTGTGAAGAAGTGAGTCAGTGGGGATTTGATTCACTTTGCAGGAGTAGATAGCACCCCCCCCCTTTGGCAATCCTCGGGCAAAACCTCCTGTCTTCGATCCTGGTCGCTGCTCCACTCCCTCTGTCGATCCGGGGAGGGCTGCAGACTACCACATGCCTCCTCCCATACATGTGGAGTCGCCAGCCGCTTCTTTTCACCTGACAGTGAGGAGTTTCACCAGGGGGACGTAGCACGTGGGAGTATCACGCTATTCCCCCCCAGTTCCCCCTTCACCCCGAACAGGCACCCTGACCGACCAGAGGAGGCGCCAGTGCAGCAACCGGGACACATACCCACATCCTGCTTCCCACCCACAGACCCAGCCAATTGTGTCTGTAGGGACGCCCGACCAAGCCGGAGGCAACATGGTGATTCGAACTGGCGATCCCCGTGTTGGTGGGCAACGGAATAGACCGCCACGCCACTCGGATGCCGCAGAAAGCATTTTTAATGTGTTTTATCGCTTAATTCCCCTTCATCCAACAAAATAGGACAAAAGTATATTTGAAGAATGGCAGTGAATGTGAGTTGTTATGACACTTTAGTCGGTCTCAAAGCATGTGTGTTGCGTCAACGGTTCCCGACCGCTGTGCTTGGGACCCCAGTTGTTATTGAGGAAACCAGCAGTGTTGAAGGTCTTGCAGAGCGGAGTTGGAAAACCACCACATGATTGCTCACTTATGCCATCATTTTGGGTACCCATAGAAACCGGGGTCTTCTCAATTCATTGCTAATTCAGCCATTTCAAAACACACACACACACACACACACGGCTCCTAATAGGTTAGTGATGGCAGCGTTTGGTTTCGAATGAATTCTTGTGTTCAAGTCATTTCAAGAACAAGCTGAACAAGCTGAACTTGAAGCCCACAGTGCAGCAGAAAAGTTGGCGGACCCCCCTCTCTGTGTGGACTGGCTCTTTACTCGAGATATCTGCTATGGTTTCTGTTCCCATGTGGTGCAAGTCCCAGGAGAGCACAGCAGCACTGGCCGGAGAATATCCTCTATCCTCCGGGCCTTTCCGCTGAAATCACACACAACCATACACACACACACACACACACACACACACACACACACACAACCATACTCACAACCATACACACACACACACACAGACAGGCTGGTGTAGTGGTTTAGGGATAGGCACCACATAAATGTGTTGTGTGTTCTGAGTGATCGGGGAGGGGGGCAGTTTGGGGGTGAGGGGTTTTGGTCCAGTCATAGTTTAAGGATACTGTAGTCCGAAGGGATTTTGATGGGGTACACTCTGGGCTCTGTGTGTATATGTATTAGTGTGCGCGCACACACACACACACACACACACGTGTGGTGCAATTACGGGGCTGGTTCAAAACACCAGATCCCTGCCAAGGAAATCGTTGCCATGAGAGTGTTTGTTCCAGTTTGCTCTCAGCTGTTTTCCCAGTCTGTTCATCTGCTCAGACCACCGCTCCTTCTTTTCCATCCATCCCTCTATTGTCCTTCCACTGCACTCTGCATGCCGCGTCCCCTCCGCCTCTGCACAGCGTTGAGATGCCGTGACTCTTTATGCAGGATCAGGGATCTACTTTTCTCTCGGGGATCTACTTTTCTCTCGGGGATCTACTTTTCTCTCTTTCGGACCCAGGCCACTTCCATTTGTGCACGGGACAAAAATGTGGCCAAGAGTGACCAAGCTCATTGATCAAGCCTTTCTTTATCAGCCGGTAACATCATTTTTATCACGGCTGTCAAACCTGCAGGAAATGTACAACTTCATGTTTATCCGTTTTGAGGCGAGAAAGAGTGAAAGTTTGAACATGAGACATTTCCGCTTTTTAAATGAACTTTTATTTTTTTGTAAAGCAAAAGTAGTCCATCTGGCGATGCTATGTTTACTTTTCAGTCGACTATGATGGAGGTCTGACTATCACATCTACCACAGAATGAAATAGAAGCTCGGGACTTGCATCACTTGATTAATGATTTAAAGCTGAGCTCTGTGACTTTTCATAAATGTTTATCTTTCTGGGCCAGAAAGTCAGGTTACATAATACTAAGTGGCGTCTGTAAAACGGCTGGAGACACTGTCCAGTCTCTGTGTACCTCTGTTGATCTGTGTTGACCAGGTCCCAAGAACATCCGTGCAGGGGCAAACATAGGGGCGGGCAATATATCGACATCCTGATGTCGGACTAGATATCATCCGGGATTCTGGATATCCTAATATCGGGATGTGACATAACTGTTGTCTTTTCCTGGTTTGAAAGGCTGCGTTAGAGTAAAGAGATGCAAGTTCCTAAAGTTATTATCCCGTTCTAGCTGTTATATTATTTGTCTCTACCTGTTTCGAACATCATATCCACATTACTAATGAACGTTTATCAAACATCTAACCATCCAACCATCCATCCATTATCCAAACCACTTATCCTGCTCTCAGGGTCGCAGGGATACGGGAGCCTATCCCAGCAGTCATTGGGTGGCAGGCGGGGAAACACCCTGGACGACCATCACAGGGCCCACACACACACACCTAGGGACAATTTTACGGTAGCTAAAGATAGCTAAAAATTGTTTTTATAATGCTAATTTTGGCCACGCTAGCTACCAAGCTAAAGTATTTACACAGTCTGACTAACTTCAATCATAAATATATATATATATAAAACATATATTGTAACACTTTACAACAATGTTAATCTATAAACAAAGCAAAAATACAGATCAGGACTGCTAGCTTGCTAGCTAGCTAACGACAGGCACAGTCCACCCTCAGGGCCTTGCCTTTTCAGTCCTTTGCAGCCATTTTAGCCATTTACCTAAATTTCTACAATGACATGTTACACAATGACATGCTTATCAAACATGTCATTGTGCAGATATTTTGTGAGAGCACCAATAGACACGAAGGAGTAAGATCTACACACTAAACGTTTGGATCAGGTAGATCTTCCTCATTTTGCATGAGGAGGCTCTAACTGATCGAAACGTTGCTGAATAAACCAGCTTTTGGGAGCAATTTAGTGTGCAGCCCTTACTCCTTTGTTATACTTTTGCTATTTTTGTCTAGCACCTTAATATTTTCTGAATATGCACACAATTGGTTCCTCTTCTGAAGTTTAGCACCAGTAGTCATCTCCACAATATCGTCGAAACTATCGTGATACTTGGTTTTGTCCATATTGTCCAGCCCTAGTAAACAAGTATGTGTTGGAAATGACTTCAGCAGGTAAAAAAGGTTGACACGTGATGACGTGACAATGCCTCTGCTGCACCTTGGTTGTAGTCCGGCGGACTCATGTGCAGCAGGTCTGTTTCTCTCTGCCACCTACACCCAGTTGTATAGGAACACACACTGCTGTAATATTGACTGTCTGTCCAACAGAATCTCCACAATATCACCACATATCAATGATGTGCACATATCAGTTGCATCCCTATGGGCCTCCAACATGTTTTGTTAGTAATTGATTTCTCTCAGACAAATTGCTTTGAGGAAATGCAGCCAACCTACAGGTTTAGCGTATTTTCATACGAGCGCTCCGCCACCTTCTCCCAGTAACTGTAATCAAGGGTAAAAACAAGTCAGTGTATTTTTGGATGGACTGAAATTGTGAGAAAAGAAAACGGATGTGGACCCTTCTGACCGGCACATGTATTGTTAACAAATGCTACGCATGTGTTCTCACAGAGAGAGTAGGTCGGAAAACCCTTTTGGGATGTCATCGCTTTCGGTCTCGGATTGATATTTCATATTTAGTCATGTGTAGTGTTTCCTCCGAAGCTTGTCCCAGACAAGTTGTGTCTCCGCTGTTTGTCTCAAGCAGGGAATCGTCAGCCTAGATGCGAGACCGGCCTTCTCGTCTCTTCTAACTATTCTGGTTACCATCTCTAGGCAGCCTTCTTACTCTTTTTTTTCCTGCTCTCCCCGTCTTGTTAGCGTCTCTCTCTGCTCTTTATCTCACTTTCTTTTTCTGTTTCGCTCGTCGTTGCTCCCGCTCTCTCTCCCTTGGTCTCCGCTCGCCCTCTCTCACTCGTCCCCCCGCGGATCCACCCAGTGTAATTACAGACAAGGGAAGCCTCCTCTGAAACAGCACTTTCTAACAGAGCTGCTATTTCAGCTTTGTGTGTGTGTGTGTGTGTGTGTGTGTGTGTGTGTGTGTGTGTGTGTGTGTGTGTGTGTGTGTGTGTGTGTGTGTGTGTGTGTGTGTGTGTGTGTGTGTGTGTGTGTGTGGTGTGGTGTGGTGTGTGCCTGTCTGCGTGCTTTGTATATGTGAATTAAACACTGGATCCCACTTTCACCTGGTTCTTAGACAGCCCTAAATAAATGATCTCGAAGAGAAAGAAAAGGTCCTATGTGAGGGATTTGGTGTGGTCTTGTCCATGTCTGTACATGTGTGAGTTGCCAAGTCTCTGCGTCCGCACACCCTCTAGGCATATATATATATATATGCATGGTAGATGTGCAGCCTGCTTAGAGGGAAGGTAAAAGAGTGCATGCATGCATGCATGCGTGTGTGTGTGTGTGTGTGTGTGTGTGTGTGTGTGTGTTTAGTCTGTCTGGCCTGTAGTTTCTGTGATGGTAATGTCAGGCTTCTTGCTCTGGAGTTTGCCCTTCGGACTCATACAGTCTGCAGTTCACACTGCACCTAGAATGAGTATTTTCTTTTTCGTCATGCTTTCCTGGTTTACGTGCTGCCCGTCTCTCCTCGGTATTACTTGCTGTCTGCAGTGTGTATGTAGGCCTGCCACATATACGTTTCTTTAAATCACACCAGCAATCAATGCGCGCCTGACAAATTACCTGTTGTAGTTACTTCTTACGGCACACTATTGAAAATGCCAATAAATTATATTTTTTGATGTTGGTTCGTTCTAGTTTACGCGATTGAAGTCAGAAGATTTACTGGAAATTTGAGATTAAATAAAACGTAGGATTTTATTTCCGCTTCCGGTTTGGGAAACTGGCGGTGTAATTTCACGTTTGCAGCAGCTTCACCCAGTACCGGTGTGGGAAGATGGCGGCGCGAATTCACGTTTGCAGCAGCCTCACTCTACCGTCCATGCAGTGTCTTTGTCCGCGTCTGCGTCCAAGTTTGTCTTCGTTTGGTGGCTGGGAGAGCTGGCCCTGGATCGGCTGGGAGAGCTTGGTCTGCAGCGTCCTGTGGGCCCAGGGACCACGGCTCTGCCTGGAGCTGCGCCCGAAGAGGTAACCCCGAGGGCGGTCTGACAGGAAGCGGAAGCAGGGCAGGCTAAAGGCTAAGCTAACTGCTAGCCCATGCAGACCGGCCGTTCCGACAGTCATCCTGGCTGGCGTTCGTTCTCCTGGACAGTGATTTTTTTTTAATATAGTTTAGATATATGTGTTAGTATGTGTTCTTGTAGGTTTTGGATATGTGTTTTTGTCTTTATGTTGCACTGCTGTGGGCTGAGGGAAACCCATGACAGTGTTTCTGGTTCTGATTCTGAATTGATTTAATCACAGGTTGCCACAATCGTTGTCGTTCATTTCGACCTCTCGGGAACTTGCCTCGGAAGTTGAGCGGAGAACATTTTAGATGCGTTTTCCCGAGATAACACACAACTTTTAACATGCTTTGTTTTGGGCTAGACGTTCAGACATCTGCCCTTGGCAATGGTGTCTTTGTTTTAACTCCGATCTGCCTAGATCAGAATCTAGTCCTGCAGATGAGACCTCTCCCAGGTTGTGACAGCGCTGTATCAGATGGAGGCTCTGGTTGGACCATAAACTCACGCTGAAACAACGTTGGCTCAGCGCTGTGTTTTCGGGTCCTGCCGAGGCTTCGGTGGGAATGTTTTCAGAAGGTCCCGGCTTGTCAGATGTTGGCTAGCGTGGATAGGCGGGGTCAAATACCTTTCAAGAATGCTTAATCACCTTAATAGGCGTGAAGCAAGGCCACGGAAACCATTCAGGTCCAATCAGCCTGTTCCATTAAACACCTAATGTAAAAGTTTTCATGCTAAGTCCACAGTTTGTGTCTCGGTGACAGAGCGTGTGCTGTTTTCCTGCTTCTCCATATTTTTACAGCAATCCCTCCAAGAGTATAGTCATTGAAAACAACTGAGAAAACAATTCCGATCCAGTGTAACATATATAACTACATTACAGGAAATCCTCCTTTGTTACAATCAGAACCAGCCTATTGTGTAATCCCACACCCATGATTTAATAGACTGTCAACATAATAGCCCTCCACACACACACACACACACACACGTCATCAAGAAACAGACAAGCATAAGACTAACATATGTTAAGCATCTTGTAGTGGCAATAATGATCCCTCTGTGACTTGGGGAGAGAAATAAAATCTTCAATCACATACCGTGTGTGTGTGTGTGTGTGTGTGTGTGTGTGTGTGTGCGCGCGCGTGCGCGCGCACGTGTGCGCGCGTGTGTCAGCATCCTTTGACTGACACAATGACACAACTGTGTTGCCCATTTACACTGCACATTACATAGTTTGCAGCGTGGTCGAACACACACACACACACACACACACACACACACACACACACACACACACACACACACACACACCCTCCCTCCATGGTCTCGGCCTGGGCCTATCTGTAGGTGGACAAGAGCTGTTCAGTGCCATTCTCTCTCCTTGCTGTCACCCAGTGAATCTCCATCCTCCCATTTCAGTGGACGCTTCCTCCTCCCCTCGACCCCATCTCCCTCTTTAACTCGCTCTCTATCTCTCCTTCCCGTCTTTCCTCTTTCTTGCCCCCCCTCCCCTTCCCTCGCCGTCATATGGCGGCAGTGCGTCGTTTCGGATCATGCTCTAGCTGCCAGTTGAGGAATTCCTGCCAGAATGGGAGAAGCTGGAAATCTCGGAGCGCCGTTGCCGAGTGGCTGTTGGGGTCTCGGATTAAGGCGCAGGGAGAAGAGGACCGGAGGAGGGAGAAGACACCGAGTGGGGGCAAGGCGGCCTCAGAGGCAGGTGTTGCTGTCTGTGTATGGGTGACTGCTTATGGGTGGGCGTGCCAGTGAGTCGGTTTGATTGTTCTCGTTGGGTCGAGAGCTGCGGTGAGAAAGCGGCGTGAGCGTTCCGCGGCCGACCCGGAAGTTAATGCTAAATCATGGACACGAACTCCAGGCCGTATGACCGACACCACAGTCAACTCCGCTAATATAGTAAGACTCTCCTGTGTTTTTAGATTGTATTAATTGGACTTCATATAACTCCAGTTCAAAGAAAATTGAAAATTAACAGACAGCAATGGCCCAGCTAGCCATTAGCTCAAATCGGCTAAGTATTATATCTGTATTGATCGGACACAATAGGGTGCATTGTTGGGCGTAATTTCCTCACCAATTGCCTACATTATGATAATTAAAAAAGTGGACTTTACAATTTGATTGATTTAATAATATAATAAGTGTGTGTGTGTGTGTGTGTGTGTGTGTGTGTGTGTGTGTGTGTGTGTGTGTGTGTGTGTGTATATGTATGTATGTATGTATGTATGTATGTATGAGAGAGCCCTGTGATGGCCTGGCGGCCTGTCCAGGGTGTCTCCCTGCCTGCCACCCAATGACTGCTGGGATAGGCTCCCAGCATCCCTGCGACCCTGACAGCGGGATTGGGATAATGGATGGATGGGAATGAACTCAGTAGTGAGCGGTTTTGTTCGGTTTTACTTGGTCGTGCGTACGTATGTGCATGTATTTGGACACCCTGATTTGGGTCGAAGTGCCAGCCTGTTTTGTTGTTTTTAAAATGTAGGTTTACTATGTTTTTTTGTTTGTTTTTGTTTTTTTTAGTGGGTACTGGATTATTATAGAATTTAGTAAAACTTGAAATTTATTCCGTTCCATGGAAACGTGTTTAGTATGCGGCCTGATTCAATTATACCATCTTCTGGAATATTTCCCACCTTCTTCTGGAATAGTGCCCATTAGATTCAATCTAATATGGTAGAATGTACCAGGATGTACATAATTTTGTCTCGCTTTAGTGCTAAAATGCTTCACGAATTACTCTTGGCCTAGAGATTTAATCAGTCACAGCCATTATTTTTTAATTTCCTCCTAAATCAGCCAGTGAGAAGCTGCTTTCACCCTCAAGATGACTCATGGATATGACCCCCAGGGGTTCATCCATGAGTAAAATACAGATTAGTGCTGCTGTACTTGATTGTAGACTTGGGTTCGGATTGGTCTTTTGAAGGTCTCTGTCTCTTCTTGGACCCCGTGAGTTTCTCCAAATCGACTTAAATTTCCCTTTTTTTCGAATTAATTTCAAACTTCTCCTGAGGAGATCAATAAAGTGCAATCTAGTTTTTTAATGTATTTATTATGACTTTTAGTCTAAATACGTTAGAAAATTGGAATCTGTGGTACTCCTTACTTGGTGGGGGAAAAAACTGAATAAATAGTAGTGTAGTGAACTTTTGATTTTTACAGCGATGGTATACTACCACAGTTACGGTAGTGGCGTTTACTTCGACCTGCGCTGTTCTGGGGTCAGTCTTTACATCGGTTTGTAGCCTGATTGGTGTTGCGTTGGATTTGCCATTTTAACACTATGTTTACATGGAGCCTAATATTCCGATTATAATCGGTTTACCCCCCCCCCCCAAATGCTCCATATAAACACCCCAATCAGAATAAAAAGACCCAAGCCGGTTGCAGAGGGGTAGTTTAAACCTTTTCATAAATCGACCAAAAGAAACATTTTTCCATGTAAATGATTTAACCTGGTTACTGTCGGGCTGCCTGCTTTGTGCGCATCCCCTGCTGAGTCATTTCCGGTTGTCAGCTGGAGGTTTGTTGCTCTGCTTCCTTTCATTCTATGGTTTGCTTGTACTACTTTATGTATTTTATTAGTTTTGATGGTTTGCCTGTGCTATTTTATGGATTTTATCCGATCATCGACTTGATCGCACTGAAATCTCCGACTCGTTAGTCCTGGCGAGAACCGTGTGGACTCAACCCTCAGCTGTGTTCTTGTTCGACGGTTTTCGTTATATTTCCTCGCTGAGCTTTTTGTCTGATTTCGGGAAATACAGCCTGTTATTGTTTAATTCGTGAACATTCTACTGTCGCTCGACTGGGGCTACCTAACACTCAGACTGGGCTTTCCTGGTTTTGTTCACTACCACCTGTGTTTGTACCACCATAGCGGATTGTGCTGCTAGCTTGTACCGGCTTGTTTTTAGCTAAAGTAGCTAGCTAGCTAGCTAGCGCTCCAAGACAGAGACTTTTGCCGGGTCGTATCTCTCTAAAGACTCCGGAATTCTCTTGCCTGTGTCAGTCGTGGTCTGACACGTCAGAGGCTGACTTCCTTCTCTGACCCATTCAAACAAGTCCATGAAAAAATGTCACATGCATGTCACACAGCTGTTCCGATTAAATGCATCCACGCATGTGATCACCAGATCACATCCCATATAAACAATTATCCCAAAATCCTCAGTCTCGGGATGATTTCAATCAGTATGAAAAACAAGGGCGGCACGGTGGCCTCACAACAAGAAGGTCCTGGGTTCGAGCCCCGGGGTAGTCCAAACTTGGGGGTCCTCCTGGGTGGAGTTGTTCTCCCCGTGTCGGCGTGGGTTTCCTCCGGGTGCTCCGGTTTCCTCTCACAGTCCAAAGACATGTAGTTCAGGTGAATTGGCCGCACTAAATTATCCCTAGGTGTGTGTGTGTGTGTGTGTGTGTGTGCGCCCTGTGTCATGGCCTGGCAGGGTGTCTCCCTGCCTGCCGCCCAGTGACTGCTGGGATAGGCTCCAGCATCCCCGCTACTCTGAGTAGGATAATGGATGGATGGATGGATGAAAAACAAGTGTTCATGTAACCACAGCTTTTAACTTGCTTCGCACCCAAATAAGCTTCAGTCTCAGGTTTGATGCAGACTCACCCCCCCTAAAGAATTGGTCTGGACTTGGTCTGGTGGTCTAGACCACAAGACTATAAAAAATATTCAAAATTCAGTCTGCTCAAAAGCGGCCTTAAGGACAATTTACCTATAATGAATGGAGGCGGTAGCAAATGTTGTTGTTATGTGTGGATAGATAGTCATCTTTTTGAGAAAAAAGAGATCTCTTTTTTAATATGAAGGGTATTTCATATTAGATTGAAACTCCTTGCTCAAAGGTTCAGAAAAAGTTTATTTTTTTCAAACAGTGAATCAAATAATGTGTGTGTGTGTGTGTGTGTGTGTGTGTGTGTGTGTGTGTGTGTGTGTGTGTGTGTGTGGATCTCTGTGTGGATCTCTGTGTGTACGTGTGGAGTGGGTGGGGGCATGCATCAATGTGTGTACCATTGTTGAGCCCTTCTTGTTGAAGTCTTCTCTCAAGTTTAACTTTCGGCTGCTGTCGTCAGATCAACCTGTCAGTGACTTCACCCCATATCATGTGGATTTCATCATCGCACACGTCGAACATGTCATTACATCACTTCAGAACACGTCGTCGACGTCATTCTGCAAGAGCGGTCCGGTCGGGTGCATGTCAACGTTTAGACTGTGCTCTGCCCAAGAGATCGGATAGAAAGTCAAGTCTCGTTTCATTCTTATTGCATTTCATTTACGGAAGTGCAAAACCGAGAACAAAAACGGTGTAATATGGAGATTAACGCAGATGAGGGTGAAGTGAGAAAAAGGCTGGGCTCCAAAACGTGGATCATTTCTGGCCTCCCTGCTAATCCGCCTTTGAGCGGTTACGGCAGTGGCAGCAGAGATCATGTCTTGCTCGCTTCCCGAGTCCTTGAGCTTTTGTAATATGCCAATCAGCCATGAGCACTCAGCCCATTTTTGGTCTTTTGTAGTTTAATGGGTCTCTCCGTGCAAATTCCAGCAAGTTGAAATGAGCAAATCGTTCCACTTCCCACTCCCTCCACTTCCCACTCCCTCTCAGGTGAGTGTTACCAGCGACCCCAGTGTGGGGAGAGACGAGGGGGGGGGGTATGTGATCGTAGCCAGCTCTTCCCTCTCTCTGGCTGCTGCTGCCAATCTACTTGGATGAAAACATTTTCTCCTAAGGTGTGTTTTCACAAAACTGAGTCAGCCTGAAAATATGTTGACCTCATTGTGTGTGTGTGTGTGTGTGTGTGTGTGTGTGTGTGTGTGTGTGTGTGTGTGTGTGTGCACGTGCGTGCGTGTGTGTGTGCGCGCACATTGACAACCCTGTGAGGCCAAACAAAAGAAACACATCCAGGAAAGAGGGAACGCTGCAGTCTCAGTCTCTTACTTTACACTTGCTCCCCAGAAGACAGGATGCACGCTTGTCTCCTGGCCTCCTGCAGACTGTGTGGGTCAGAAAGAGTTCAGCGCATCAGATCAGGTCTTGGGGAGTTCATGTGTTCTCTCTCTCTCTCTCGTCTCTCCTTTCTGCTCACCTTTTCTCTCTCATTAACTCCCCCCCTCTTAATTTCTCTGCCCTTCTCTCCCTCTGCCAACGCCCCCCGCTTTTTTCTTGTCAGCCTCTTTTCCAGTCTTTTTTTTGGGCCTTTATCTCCCCATGTGTTTTTGTTTTGGCCCTCTAATTGACATAGATTTGGAGATTACGACTAATGGAAGGGTTTCAGCCCACTGATTGCAAACACAGAGATGCAAACACACACACACACACACGCACACACACACACACAACTGATATCAGCGGCGATATCAGACGGAGAAGCAAACACTCTTCACACAATGGACCGCTGAATAGAGTAGCTGAGTAAAGGAAGGGTCAGTTTCGGCCCCGCCAACTGGCCAGGTATGGGGGAGCGTGTGTGAGAATTTGTGCGAGCGGGTGAATGAAACGATGGCGAGAGGAAGGGAGAATGTGTGTACTCAGTGATAAGAAACTGTTGAAGCACTTCACTTGCACAGCATTGTCACCGGTATCAGTTCCCATGTTGCCATGCAATTTGTGCAAACAGCTCGCAGTGTACCTACAAGAAAGGAGCTTTTAATGGTTACGTAAATGTGTGTGTGTGTGTGTGTGTGTGTGCACATGTGCGTGAGAAGTGTAGACCTTCAGTGTAATCGGGTTGTTCTGACGGTGCCCATAAACAGAAAATCGAGGGTAACGTTGGGGATTTGAGTTGAGCCTGTTGGCTTGCAAGGAGGCGCTACCTGCACATGTTCCGCGTTAGGGTCCGATCCGCAGAGCGATCACAGGAAATGTGATGCTGTAGTAACGGGAAAAAGGAAATATCCTTCGCCCCTTGAAAAAAAAAAAGTCTGTATACTATTGATAGATCCGGTTGTCGGTATATTTGATCTCTATTTCACTGTTGGAGGCAAATAACAGGAATTGAAACGATCAAATAACACTCTACTATATTCTTTTCAGTCATTTCCTCAATAAAAATCAAAAACTGCTGTGATATTTAGGACTTTCTTGCACGTATTGCAACCCCCTTCCAGTACCCGGACAGATCTTCTCCAGGATTGAGATGTGGGCTTTGACTGTGCCATATTTTGGATGTCCCCCCCCCCCAGTGTTTCGAGATCATTTTCTCTCATATCCATATATAATTAAGCTTTAGCTTTTAGCTGAATGGCCACACACGTTCTTCAGTTATTGCCCCGGTGCAGTGTAGAATTTGCACTACTATACGGCCAGTATCGGGTCGTCCCATACGAACACAGCAGGGTTTTGTTCTCACCGAACATGACGTCTGCAACTCATTGTTCCAGTAGTCTTGTTCTTTGCCCAACCGTTGACCGGCAAACGTCACTTTTACAGGGTTGATCCCAAGTTTTAGAGCAAAGGCCTTGTCCTGCTTGATCTGCAGTGTAAGCCCCTGGTGCTGGACTTGTGAGCTATGATGCTGGTTTTGGCGAGGGGCATCAGTAGATCTCTTGTTGCTGTTTAAGGGTTGTCAGTGACTTTGTTTTTTTTTTTTAGCGTGTGTCAGTGGGATCTTGCACTTGGGCGGCACGGTGGCCCAGTGGTTAGCACTGTTGCCTCACAGCAAGAAGGTCCTGGGTTCGAACCCCGGGCCGTCCCAGGACCTTTCTGTGTGGAGTTTGCATGTTCTCCCCGTGTCTGCGTGGGTTTCCTCCGGGTGCTCCGGTTTCCTCCTACCATCAAAAAGACATGCATGTAAGGGTTAATACTCCTGCCTGTGCCCCTGAGCAAGGCAATGGAAAGAAGGACTGGAGTTGGTGCCCGGGTGCTGCAGCTGCCCACTGCTCCTATACAATAGGATAACAAATCATAAAGAGTCTGTCTGTCTCTGTCTCGCTGACTTTTGACCTGAATTTTCTCCATTTTTGTGTTGACGGACGAGATCAGACGGGAGTCTCCGGACTATGATGTTGGTGGATGACATTGTGGTCTGTAGTGAGAGTAGAGAGTAGGTGTAGGAGAGCCTGGAGAGGTGGAGGTATGCATTTCACATAATGAAGGGCAAGCCAAAAAACTCTAATTACCCCCCCCCCCCCCATTTTCTCCCCAATTGTACCCAGCCAATTACCCCACTCGTCCGAGCTTTCCCGGTCGCTGCTCCACCCCCTCTGCCGATCCGGGGAGGGCTGCAGACTACCACATGCCTCCTCCCATACATGTGGAGTCACCAGCCGCTTCTTTTCACCTGACAGTGAGGAGTTTCGCCAGGGGGACGTAGTGCATGAGAGGATCACGCTATTCCCCCCCAGTTCCCCCGCCCCCCAAACAGGCGCCCCGACTGACCAGAGGAGGCGCCAGTGCAGCAACCAGGACACATACCCACATCCTGCTTCCCACCCGCAGACACAGCCAATTGTGTCTGTAGGGACGCCCGACCGAGCCCTAGGTAACACGGGGATTCGAACCGGCGATCCCCGTGTTGGTAGACAATGGAATAGACTGCCACACCACCCGGACGCCCCTCTGTAATAATCTTTTAGTTATATTCACACCTGTTTTGGGGCCCTGGGTTCTAATTTTAGCCATTTTATTGGATGCTTTAGATGTGGGGGTGTTCTTGTATTGTCCCTTTTGGTAAGTTGGTCTGTCTGTTTATTGTTGAAACAGACATGTTCACATATGTCCAAAATGAGACTGTAATAGACATGTTCACATATGTCCAAAATGAGACTGTAATAGACATATTCACATATGTCCAGAATGAGACTGTAACAGACATGTTCACATATGTCCAGATGAGACTGTAACAGACATGCTCACATATGTACAGAATGAGACTGTAATGGACATGTTCACATATGTCCAAAATGAGACTGTAATAGACATGTTCACATATGTCCAGAATGAGACTGTAATGGACATGTTCACATATGTCCAGAATGAGACTGTAATGGACATGTTCACATATGTCCAGAATGAGACTGTATGTGAAACAGACATGTTCACATATGTCCAGAATGAGACAACCGTACTGTAAAGAGGTAACGTGGCCGATCACAAGCACCAAGTATTTAAAGAACGGTGGCTGATGGGAAGCCACTGTTACTCCTTCTGCTATGGGATGTTGGGATGAATTTCCACAGGGTTGAAATATGATACCCAGACTTGTGTGTAGTGCTGCAGAAAGTGGCTTGATTATCTGGTGTGACCCGGAGTATTTGCTCTACTGGAGGAAGAAAAAAAAAAGACTAGTAATAGTTTTAGTCCAACATCCTCCATGCTTGTGTTTTCAGTTATAAGTCAGTGTTGTTATCGAGACATCACTCTGTAATATGTGTCAGGGCTACTTCGGTACTGAGTACTCAGGATCGGTGTCGGTCGTCGGAAGCGGTGTTGGTCCCTCCGTGATACCTGCCGGTACTGAAGTTCTGGCTCGGTCATTTTGTTTGGTTTAGTTTGCCGAGTCAGTATTTGTAATGAAATAGTAAAACACTAAGTCTGTGTGTGAATGATTGTGTGTGTTTGGGTACACACACCAAAATGAATGGTTGTGTGTTTGTGTGTTGACCCTTTGGCTGTTTCTTCACATTCTCCCAGCGGCAGCGTGGAGACGTAGCTAATCATAACCTTCATTTTGATGGCCGCAGTAATTCAATTCAATTCACTGTCATTAAAAACTGAATTGAATTGAATTGAATGGAAATGCCATAATGCTGATTTGTAATGGTAATGACCGCCATTTATCTGCAGATTTATTCATGTGTGTGCGTGCTCGCGAGTGTGCGTTTTGATTCAAAGGCACGTCAAACGGGCTCGCACAAAGCCCCCCCCCCCCCCCCGTCACCCGGTGACAGGGGATTGTGGGTAAATGGGTCCATCTTTCTCAGAACAATGTAGTCCCTTCTTCACTTCTCAATAGGCTTCTTATTTTCAGTGCGGGGCCTCCATTCTTTCCCCGTCCAACATTTTAGCCGCAAGTTGGTGTTTCAGTTCTATAGCACTGAAACGGCATTGTGGGGAGGGGAGGAGGGTTTATTTATTCTGGGCTCAGACCAAAGGTTTCGGTTTTATTGACACTACGGGCACATGTGGATTTCGTACGAAAAGGTGTCTTTTTCTTTTAATAACTTGAAATGAGATTTGAGACCCAGTCCAATGAAAACGCATTCGGGCTCAAACAAGAAAAGGAAGCCGAGCCGTGGTACCGTATGTACCACGTGCGGGCTGAACCCAGCCGCAGGTGAACAGGAAACCGTGGTTTGGGTCTTCACTTCCTCGCACACCAGCAGAAGATACACTCCTGTAGGGTTCTTGTTCTGTGTGGTTCTGCTCAAATATTTTGTGTAGCACTGTGCCGCCGCGCTCATCTTTTTGTGTCTTTGCAGTCGTGTTTGTCAGTGGTTGGGTGTCTGTTTGTCAGTGGTCGGGTGTCTGTTTGTAAGGCTGTGTCAGCACAGATGCGGCTCTCCCTAAACGGCTACAAGGTTTTGAGTGAAGGCTGAGTAGACCACATTTTTCAGATAAGGACACGTCAGGCTCTTAAAGCTAGCTCTCCCGTTTGACCCGTGAGCAGAGAATTCTTTCCGAGTTTGTTGCACCTATCTGTCCTCCTTCTGGTCAAACTCACTTTCTGTCCTTTCTGTTTGCTTTTTTTTGGGTTTCCCGTTGTCATCTCATCTCATTTTTTGAGTCGATTCTTATACAATTTACCAATGGGGATAAGTAAAGCTTTTTTGGGGGGGGGGGTGTTCCCCCGTTTTCTCCCCCTATGTACCTGTCCAATTACCCCACTCTTCGGAGCCAAGTGCAGAGTGATTTTTCTTGTTGTGCTCAGTGATGCAGTGTGCACCACATAAGACACATCATACTACCCTGACACGTCTGCCTCGAAGCATTTTGGAACATCAGCAGAGAACCTGGACAGCTGTGAGCCTCCTCAGTCCACCATGACCTTTCACACGTTTTGAAGGAAAATAACTGAAGATGTAATAACGACTAAACCTAAGCTTGTAGTTCAGCTAGTAGCATGCTAATGTGGACATGGATGTCAGTGGCAGCCGAGAGCAGTGGATCCCAGTCTGGTCCTCAGGGAGCCCCCGTACTGCCGGCTTTCTTTTCTGTCGAGGAGTTTAATTGTGTGCTGTCTGGCCGCAGGTGTGTTAAACCAGTGGGGTCCGCCGGTGTAGTGTGGGGTTGGAGTTAAACGCTGCATACTCGTGGCCCTCCCATGTCACATGGTTGAATACCACTGAACTGTAGTTTGTCCGCATCAACAGTACAGAAGTACACATCTATGTGAAGAGGGAATGACCATCCCTGAACCGGTGGTGGTGGTGGTGGCGGTGGGGGTGTGGGGGGGGGGTAAGAGTACATCTGTCGCCATTTTACAATGCTGAGATTGCCAACATTCCCCATTCCTCTGTGAATAGTACACATGGCCATTGTAACTCTAATTAATGGTCGCAGCAATTTGCGTGTGAAAGCGATCGCTGGTTTGGGTGGTTATGCCACTGTGTTGTGTATAAGGGTGGGGGTACCTGCAGTCAGGTGAGACTGAAGAGGTCACTTAGATGAGAGATGGAACATTTCTCTCAATAAACGTTGCGTCCAGATGAACCGATTCAACTTTCTGGTATTTCCTTAGCTGGATTACTGAGCATGCATGAAGACGACCAGTACACACGTTTTTTTTTTAATCATCAAATGTGTTTGAGAAGGAAACAGGCGGGGAGAGTGGACAAGAAGGGCAGCCTGTTGGGTCCTTCTGGTGTTTCTGTAGTCTCACACTGTTGTCGGGTTCAAACGTCATATTTCCTGCGTCTCATGTCTTCTCTCACATCTGACTTTCTTGCCGCTTGTGCATGGTCTACTGGGGTTGCACAGGCCACACATACTGGGTACAGCGGTGCCAAGACTTTAATAAGGTATTATATGGGCGTCCGGGTGGCGTGGCGGTCTATTCCGTTGCCTACCAATACGGGGCTCGCTGTTTCGAATCCCCGTGTTTCCTCCGGCTTGGTCGGGCGTCCCCCCAGACACAATTGGCCGTGTCTTTCAGACTTGAGAGGTTGAGAAGCGGGCCGTGTAAAATGAGAAGCAGGATGGTCTGGCCCGGGTCTTGAGGAATCTTCTCCTCGGTTGTTGTGTGTCACCATTGTTATGTTGGTTGTCGGCGAATCCGGTTCGGTATCTCGTCAACATCGACACCACATGGATACTAACGGCATCGGCGGTGAGGTACCGGAGCTTTAGGTCGGAGTCAAAGCCAAATCGCGGTATCAAAACACCACTCCCGTCCACCGAAACAAAAATACCTAAATAAAAAAAGATAATAGGCCTGTGCGCCCCCCCACTCCCTCCCTCCTGCAGATATGAAAAGCATATGCCCCGCATACCGTATGGCGTTTAATTTGAAAAATGTGCGCAGAGGTGAAAACAACATGGATGCTGCCTTTTAAGGAGCTACTTTGTCTCTGTTATCCCGCTAGCGGAGCCATAATTATTTCCATTGAGAGGGCAGGGCAGGAAGCGGGTTCGGGGGAGGCGTTCGACCGCAGTGCACTACCGTTTCCCAGCTGCCTCCGTGTGTCGCTCACGAGGAGGAGACGGCCGGAGCTGCGCCGCTC
Organism: Lampris incognitus; assembly: GCF_029633865.1. NCBI lineage: Eukaryota > Metazoa > Chordata > Actinopteri > Lampriformes > Lampridae > Lampris > Lampris incognitus. Next base: position 52,394,588 of record NC_079217.1, read on the forward strand.
CAAACGCTCCGGCCTGCGGGCGGCGCTGCCTTCGGGCTGGACGGTGACAGAGCCCCGCGCTTATTTCTATTTTATCTTATTTTATTTTATTTTTTTTGGAAGCATTAGATGGCGGCTGCCCTGGCGCTTTGATTTGGTTTTCCGTGGCAACGGTGTGTGTGTGTGTGTGTGTGTGTGTGTGTGTGTGTGTGTGTGTGTGTGTGTGTGTGTGTGTGTGTGTGTGTGTGTGTGTTCCCAGCGGAATGTGGTGACATCAGATGGGGCTAGGGTTTCTTCTTGAGTGAAGGGGGAGAAAGAGGTTTGGAATGTTAGGACAATAAAACAAACCCATTATGACCCCCCCTCCCCTCCCCTCCCCTCCCCCTCCCCTCCCCTCCCCGTATTCCTATGCAATTTATGCACATTTCCCAAACACCGAGACCGCCTTTAGTCTGTCCTCGGCGTCTGTGCCTCGTGTTTATTCCCCCCTCGCCTGCTGTCAACATCGGGTCTTTGTCTTTTATATCAGTCTGCATGCCCTTCCCTCTGTTGTCTTTTATTCTCTTTGTTTTACTCCCACTTCCCCCCCCCCCCCCCCGTTCTCTCTTTCTCCTTTTTCTCTCGTGTCCTTTTCTCTTGAGTTCTCTCTGTTGTCTCACCCTCTCCCGCCTTTACCTCGTTCTCTCTTTCTCTCTATTTTTAACCTCCCTCCTGCTGAGCTCACATCTGGATCTTATTGACAGACTCAGCAGCCCTTCAGCCGTAAACGAATCCCTTGACTGTGTGTGTGTGTGTGTGTGTGTGTGTGCGTGCATGAGCATGTGTGTGTGTGTGGGTGCGGGTGTGTGTGTGTGTGCATGCATGAAGCGTGTGTGTGTGTGCATGCATGAGCGTGTGTGGGTGTATGTGCATGCATGAGCATGTGTGTGTGTGTGTGGGTGCGGGTGTGTGTGCGTGCATGCACGAGTGTGTGTGTGCATGCACGAGCGTGTGTGTGTGTTTGTTTGTGTGTGTGTGTGTGTGTGTGTGTGCGGGAGATGTGGGTGTGGGTGAGGGTGTATCATGGCAAAGCACAACAGCAGAGTTGCAGCAACCCCCCCCCCCCCAAGTATAGTGGAACTTGGTAAACTTCACAAAGACACACACACACACACACACACACGCAGGCTAGCTTGCAAACACGCTGGCCTGATCAGAGAGAGAGCGGCCACAGCATGTCACTCCAACAACACAGCAGCAGAAGACCGTTATTACAGGCCGTGTGCAGAAGAGAACGTCTTATTACTACATTTTCAAAGGCCATCTAAAAACAAAACAAAACAGATCCTTCTTCACACAAAAAGGTAGTTTCACTCTGCAGCCCGCTGGCCTTCGAGTGATGCCGGGTTGTAACCGTTTTGCTTATTTATCAAGCAAAACATGGGAAGTAAATCTCTCTATTCTGGCTGTGAATGTGATTTAGGTGTACTGCACTTACAAGTGAAGCGTTGTGAGCAGTTGCAGTCATTGTGTTACCGTTGTGATTGAGCAACCGAGCACACAGTGAGCGCCGCTGCCAATGTTCACGGTGTTGTTAATGGCGACGCTTGTATTTCTGCCATGCACGATAGCGCTCACCTTATTTACACACCTAGCGTATTCATCATTTATAGCAGCGTTGCTACGCGTGGTGGTGTGGTGCGTAGTGTGTGATGCAGCATTCAACATTTCCTGCACTCGGCGTGAGATCGTCTCGTCTTGTGCATGCAAAAGACATTTAAATTTACCAGTCTTCTGGCCGAAGAATGGACGGCGCTCAGTGTTAACTTGTGCACAAAAAAAAAAAAAAACCGGGAGTCAGCACTTAGACTAGACCTTTGACCTTTCAACTTTTCCTTTTCTGACGTGCCTGCTGATTGCTGTCTGCTGGCTAACAGCCGCCTGCCTCCACCTAATGGTGACTTATTGGCTACCGAGAAAACGGCCTCGGTGAGACACTAATCTTGCTAATGATAGGCCTGGAGACTTGGCAGAAGACGAGGCTCGACGAGGAGAGGAAGAGGGAGGAGGGTCCGGGCCAGGAGAGAGAGAGGGGGACTGACTATCTGACTAGACTGGATATGAGTAAAGGCTGTGTTCAGACCCGACCCCGAACCCGACTCAGTCCCTTTTTTTTCCCCCTAGCATGTGACACAGATGAGACTTCTTTAGGGCTTTGTGAATAAAACAAGGGACACCCGGAGATTGTGGTTTTGTTTTCTGCTGTGCCGGTGGGGCGGCACCTTCATGTGTTACCCAAGCTCGGGTGGAGGTGTGGTGACCTAGAGGCGGTGCCAGCTGGATTTGCTGCCATTCGACCCCAGTGTGATGGCAAAATTGGATTGAAGTGGATGTCAAGATGGATGTCCTTTCACACTGGTACCGGGTACAGGCCACTTCCAAACACACGTGTGAACAGCGGGACAAAACAAACAAATAAATAAATAACCGGATCTGAGGGGGAAAAAAATCGAAACTGAGCGCCAAGGCTGCTCTGACTGTAGTCTGACTGACTGGCAGGTGTGGTACCAGTCTGACTGTCAGTAGGACTGTCCGTGTGTGTGTGTGTGTGTGTGTGTGTCTGTGTGTGTGTGTGTGTGTGTGTGTGTGTGTGTAAGCAGTTGAGGTTTAATTACAGCCTGATTGCAGGTGACAGTGTCAAACTGCTGCACCAAGGTTTCTCTCTCTCTCTCTCTCTCTCTCTGTAACTGTCTCTCTCGCTCTCTGTCTGTCTGTCTGTCTGTCTGTCTGTCTCTCTCTCTGTCCCTCTGTAACTGTCTCTCTCGCTCTCTGTCTGTCTGTCTGTCTCTCTCTCTCTCTGTCTCTCTGTAACTGTCTCTCTCGCTCTGTCTGTCTGTCTCTCTCGCTCTCTGTCTCTCTGTAACTGTCTCTCTCGCTCTGTCTGTCTCTCTCGCTCTCTGTCTCTCTGTAACTGTCTCTCTTGCTCTGTCTGTCTCTCTGTCTGTCTCTCTCTCGCTCTCTGTCTGTCTCTCTGTCTCTCTGTAACTGTCTCTCTCGCTCTCTGTCTGTCTCTCTCTCGCTCTCTGTCTGTCTCTCTGTCTGTCTGTAACTGTCTCTCTCGCTCTCTGTCTGTCTCTCTCTCGGTCTCTGTCTCTCTCTCTCTCTCTCTCTCTCTCTCTCTCTCTCTCTCTCTCTCTCTCTCTCTCTCTCTCTGTCTCTCTCTCTCTCTGTGTCTCTCTGTAACTGTTTCTTTCGCTCTCTGTCTGTCTGTCTGTCTCTCTCTCTCTCTCTCTCTCTCTCTCTGTGTCTCTCTGTAACTGTCTCTCTCGCTCTGTCTGTCTCTCTCTCTCTGTGTCTCTCTGTAACTGTCTCTCTCACTCTGTCTGTCTCTCTGTCTGTCTCTCTGTCTGTCTCTCTGTCTCTCTGTAACTGTCTCTCTCGCTCTCTGTCTGTCTCTCTCTCGCTCTCTGTCTGTCTCTCTGTCTCTCTGTAACTGTCTCTCTCGCTCTCTGTCTGTCTCTCTCTCGCTCTCTGTCTGTCTGTCTGTCTCTCTCTCTCTCTGTCTCTCTGTAACTGTCTCTCTCGCTCTCTGTCTGTCTCTCTGTCTGTCTCTCTATCTGTCTCCCTCTCTCTGTGTCTCTCTGTAACTGTCTCTCTCGCTCTCTGTCTGTCTCTCTGTCTGTCTCTCTATCTGTCTCCCTCTCTCTGTGTCTCTGTTTCTGTCTGTCTCTCTGTCTCTCTCTGTATGTCTCTCTGCGTCTCTGTAACTGTCTCTCTGTCTGTCTGTGTCTGTGTTGTTCAGCGCTGTGGCGGCTTGGCGGGAGTGGAGACGGGCGGTAGATGAGACGGACAGGAAGGTATAGCGCGCGTGCGTCCGAGGGGAAGAGATGTCAACATATGGGCCGCGGTCTCGCCTGGTCTCTCTCCACAGCAGACGCGGTGATTTAGGAGCGGGTGTTTGGGTTGGATGTGCGTCCGTTCTATTATTAGGGAAAGGAATGGTACAGGCCTGGGAATGTTGTCCTCGCTGGAAAAATAAACTTTTGTGTCCCTTGTGCTCTCCCTTTCTCTTTCTCGAAAATGACAAGATAAGGGGAGGTGGAGGGAGAGAGGATGGCATGAGAAAAGTGGAGCGGGGGGGAGGGAGGGGAGGGGCAGGAACGAAGGAAGAAAAAGGAATTTCTCGCTGTGGTTTGTTTGTCGTTGTTTCTAACTGCAGCCATGTCTATTTTCTCCCTCATGATTTCCCCTTTCTCTCTCTCTCTCTCTCTCTCTCTCGCTCTCTCTCTCTCTCTCTCTCTCTCTCTCTCTCTCTCTCTCTCTCTCTCTCTCTCGCTCTCTCTTTCTCGCTCTCACTCGTCTGTTGGTTTGGATTTTTCACCGCTGTTTAGTCAGGAAATACTTCATCCATTCAAGGGCAGTCTCCATTGCAGGAATAATAAGCAGAACCATTCGAAGGCAATTTAGCCGAGCCGTTGGTGTGATTTAATGATTTACTCGGCGCAGCGTTGCCATGAAAATTCACCGCTCCTCTCCTCCCCGCTCTCTGCGGCCGTCGGTCCGCCGTCCTCCCTGCGTGGCGGCGCACCTACTGGCACTTTGACATTTAGACGTTGCACAATAAAGTCGTTCAAATTCAAACAAAGCCCGTAGGCTTCTATGCACAGGCATGCACACATGCATGCAAATCGACGCACACTCTTGATGGAGGGCTCTTGCGTTGGGTCATGAAATCAAGATGCCCCGATCCTCCGGACAGTTGTGCAGAAATTGCACAATGGAAAACGCTTCACTGAAGAGTTGCTACTTGTCCGCCCTAGTTGTGCGCTTGCGTAAGTTTTGTCACTGCGTGTGTGGGGACGCTTTCAATCTCCGCACATTTGTGCCACCTGGATTTTGGAGTTTCTGGTGTATGGGTTCGGGCCAGAACATTCTGGAAAAAGCCGACCTTTTGCCAGCGAGGTAGAAAGAAAGGAGGGAGGGGAAGATTTGAAGAAAAGCAACAAAAAAAAAAGAAAGCAAAAGAAAGAATGAGAGGATTTTTTTTGGCTTCCGACGATTCCTTCCATTCTGAAGCAGAAGTCCCAGGGGTTATTTTTGTCCCATCAAGGGTCTGTATCCATAAACACGACGGCCGTGATGTAATCTCCCCTCCTCCTCCTCCTCCTCCTCCTCCTCCTCCTCCTCCCTTTTTATCCCTGCCACTTCCCCATTCTGCCCTCCTCCCCCTGGCTGGAAAAGTGAAGAACTGTCTTCTGGGTCGCTGTTAAGAGTTGCTCTATGTTATGGAGGCATTAGGGGTTGTGCGTGTGTTCATGTGGCCGAAGCGAGCGACGCCGTGCAGTGTAAACTTCATACCAGCCGCACAGTTTGAACAGCAACACACTCACACACACGCCGACCCAGCACTACACAACGCCGTATCCTTGTCGCGGATGTTGGAAATGGGATTCTGGGTAGTGGTGAGCTGGGTATAGAAAGGCAGGTATCAGTGGCTAGAGACAGGCAACGGTTAGTTTGACTTTGTTGTGCGTGTGTGTGTGTGTGTGTGTCTATGCATACACATGCAGAAGTTGGTGCGGTGCCTGCTGATCTAATCACTCCCCACCGAGAGCAGCACTGGGACTGAGCCCACATTGCACACTTGCACGCACACACACACAACACACACACACACACACACAACACAGCCATATAAGGAGAGAGTGAGAGAGAAATGGGGAAAATCGAGGAGGGGGGGGGTCTCTTTTCCTCTGTCGTCCCGTCTCTCTGGTTGCCAGCTCTGGCTTCACGCTGCTGTTCTCAGTAATTCTGTCAGTTTACATGGCCTTGTTATCGTTCCTTATGCCACTTCTCCCAACTTCTCCGTCTCGTGTCTCTCCCCCCCACCCCCCCACCCCGCTACGGCGACCCTTAGCCACCAGGAGTTGAGGTTGTGATAGTTCTGAGGATAAGTAAACAAAGGAGGGCTTCTCCCTCCGAGGGCTGATAAACACGACAGAAGCGGGGGCTTTGCAGCCGTCTCGTCGGCTGTTACGCAACAGCTTTTAAACAGCAACGCTTCTCGTGTTGAAAAGTTATCTCAGAATATCTCCTTTACACGTGGACCATGTGGAGTCCCCCCCCCCCCCCACCTCTCTATATGTGACGTTTCATGCCTTTTTGGCAGCTTGGCTTGTGTTTTAGGGTTGTGCGGTGTTGTGTGTTCGCCGGTAATGGCCACAACCAAACGAGCCTAAAAGCTGCGTCGGACACCGGCCGAGTGCTGCGGATTTGGTTGTAGAGAGCCAGCTTCTTCCCGGGGGTCTCGTTAATAATTATTTTATTTTATTCTTTTTTTGTTCCACAGAAGTCTAACAAGGCCTACTTGGCTCCCCTTGAAACGTAGCAAATGTGTACAGTGAAGTGATCTCGGGTGCCTCTTGTGACGATTGGTGGTATTACAACTTTCTACATTTTTTCCCCCCCACTTGCTTTTCCTTTTGTTTTTTGTTTGCTTTTGTGTGCGCGCGCGCATGTGTGTGTGTGTGTGTTTGTGTGTAAGCCTGGCCTGTAGGCTTATGTGTGCATATGTAATGAAATGTGTGTGTTCCATGTCAACAGTAATAAAAGGCTCCCTTACCCTGGGAGTATCCGGTATTCGTGTGTGTGTGTCAGCATGTGTAGCAGAGAAAAAATATCTTTTGCCTTTTTTAGTTTTCCTCCACTGGCTTTGTGTCTATATATATATATATATATATATATATATATATATATATATATATATATATATATATATCACATGCGAACCTCCTTGTTTCTTTGGAGGTGGGGTGCGTGGTCTCACTCAGGTCCTCAAATCTTCACCCAGCTAAGAAACAGGGAGTAACTCGGGAGTTGACGACACAGAATTGAACACATACTCGAAACTAATCATGTCATCCAGAAACTCACCGGGTCAAACATTGCTGTGTGCGTTGCGTGTAAGAGTAAGATATACTCTAACGTCTTCCTCCCCTCCCTCCCTCCTTCCCTCCCCCTTTCTGTCCTTTCCAATTCTCTCTTGTTCATATTTTGTGATCTATCTTGTCCTTTTATCTTTCTCATGGCTTTATTTTTTTTTATACCTTTTTTTAGTCCCCCTGTCCCATTGCCGTTCCAGCTGTTTTGCATGTATATTTGGGGCTGGGAGAGGTTTAACTGGGGGGTGGGGGAGTTTTGACTGGGGGGTGGGAGAGTTTTGACTGGGGGGTGGGAGGATTATGGGAAAAGTAAAGCGTTGAGGGAAATTATTCACTAAAAACAAGTTGTTTCAGGTGTTAAATGAGATTTTTACAGTTTCGTATGCTGGTGTAGTACGGACTTTTAATTTTCTTTTGGACATGGGTGCATAGAGGTGTGTGTGTGCGGAGTTTATCAGTGTGTGTGTGTGTGTTTGTGTGTGTGTGTGTGGACACACTTCTGATTTGTTAATCTGCTGTTTGCCCCCATGGGCTCCTTAGGTCTCTCTCTCTCTCTCTCTCTCTCAGACACTCTTTCTCATTCATACTTTCTGTTCCATTCAGACGTTTCTGTGGCAACCTGTTTTACATAGCAACTGACCAGCCAATGGTGACGAAGCTAAGACTAGTGGTTGAGGGATTCTAGGAGAGTGTGAGAATCTCTCTCTTTCTCCCTCACTCTGTCTGTCTGTCTCTCTCTCTCACTGCCTGTCTGTCTGTCTGTCTGTCTCTCTCTCTTGCTCTCTCTCTCTCGCTCTCTCTCTCTCTCTCTCTCTCTCTCTCTCTCTCTCTCTCTCTCTCTCTCTCTCTCTCTCTCTCTCTCTCTCTCTCTCTCTCTCTCTCTCGTTGTCTTTCTGTCTCTCTCTGTCTTTGTCTGTCTGTCTCTCTCGCTCATGTTGTCTGCCTGTCTCTCTCTCTGTCTCTGTCTGTCTGTCTGTCTCTCTCGCTCATGTTGTCTGTCTGTCTCTGTCTCTGTCTGTCTGTCTGTCTCTCTCGCTCATGTTGTCTGTCTGTCTCTCTCTCTGTCTCTCTCTGTCTTTGTCTGTCTGTCTCTCTCGCTCATGTTGTCTGCCTGTCTCTCTCTCTGTCTCTGTCTGTCTGTCTGTCTCTCTCGCTCATGTTGTCTGTCTGTCTGTCTGTCTGTCTGTCTGTCTGTCTGTCTGTCTGTCTGTCTCTCTGGCTCTCTCATAAACAGCTGTCTTACTTTACATTCTTTTCAGAATCTGATATATTGCCAAGAATTTGACGTGGTATGTTGGTAGAAGAGGGAAAATGTGACAGCAGCAGTAAAGTTAAAGTTAAAAGAATAACAAAATACATATACAAGACAAAATAAAAAGAAATAAAAATAGGTGCAATAATGTGGAAACACTAGAAATATGTCAAGTGCTCTATTTACAAAATGTTAAAAATTAAAATTTTTAAATAAGTTATGTACAGAATAAGAAGTTATTAGCAGAATAAGAGTTATTTGCAGAATAAGAAGTTAATTGCAGAATAAGAGTTATTAGCAGAATAAGAGTTATTAGCAGAATAAGAGTTATTTGCAGAATAAGAAGTTATTTGCAGAATAATAGTTATTAGCAGAATAAGTTATTAGCAGAATAAGTTATTAGCAGAATAAGAGTTATTTACAGGGTAGTGCAGCTTTATGCAGAGGGTCCATGTCCAGAGGGCACAGTAGGGCAGATAAATGTGTTGCACTGCGTTTGCGCATGTGAGAGTGTGTGCATGTATGTAGGTGTATATCATGTCGTGGTGAGAGAGGGGGTGGGGGTGAATGGGGGGCAGCGTCAGTATCTGTGGGTGTCTGGGGGCTTGCTGGAAAGGCCTACATCGTGTACAGTGTCTTCTTATTGGATTTTGTGTCTTTTTGTCTTTCTATTGCAGTGACTTCTTTTCCAGTTTGCAGTGATTTACACCGAGCTACACGCCAGTTCGAGCACCACTGTAATCGAACAGTGCCTTGTCACGTGTAACCTTCTTTGCTGCCTAGATTAATCACCTCACTGACGCTCATTTCCCCTCTCTTCCTTTAAAGTTTTGCAGAACCTTAGCTAAAGAGGTACGATGATCAAAAGATCTGGAAACTTCCCCGTGGCAGTATTTGGTCAAATGTGATACTGTGATACCATGAACATATACGCATGATGTCACTTTGTACCGCAGCCAAATGGTTTTCATCCACATGTGCAGCATCAGTCGGGACTGCATGTTGCTTTATGAATGTAAAGCAGACCGTTGCGAAGGGCATGCTCACTTGACAAAACACTCCAGATTCTCTATCGTTCTTCCCCCCTTCTCAACTGCCTTCCTTTAAACCTCCTCTCCCCCATTGTTGCAACCCTGTTATTCATTCCTTTCCCCCATTTTTTTTAATCTAAGGCCTTTATTATGGGTCATTATTCAATCACGGCTAGATGCTTTGTGCATGTGTATGTGTGTGTGTGTGCATGTGAGCACATGCGTGCAAGAGAGAGAGAGAGAGAGAGAGAGATTAATGTCACCTGGTGATGCCATTCTCCAGCCAATCTATAAGTCAGAGTCAGAATCGGAAACACTTTATTTGTCATTTCATTTCATTCACTTGCGCACATGAAATGAAATGGAACATTGTTTCCCCCAGCCCACAGAAGTGCAACACAGACAAAACACACATCCACGAACTACAAGAACTAACACATATATCTAAACTAAGCAAAAAGTCACTGTCCAGAAGAACGAACGCCAGCCAGGATGACTGTCGGAAGTGCCGGTCTTCATGGGCTAGCTGTTAGCTTAGCCTGCCCCGCTTCCACGTCCTGTAAGACCGCCCTCGGTGTTTCCTTCCTCGGTCAGGGCTATGGTCCTTGGGCCCACAGGCTACAGCAGACCAAGCTCCCTCAGCTGACCAGCGCTAGCTGTCCAAGCCAGACGCCTTCGACACACCTCCCCGCACTCCACACAACGACACTAAAAACACAGTCGAGGCAAGGCGAGGCAGCCGCCAGACCGCCCTCGGTGTCATTGGAACTGCCGGTCTGCATGGGCTAGCAGTTAGCTTAGCCTGCCCCTCTTCCGCGTCCTGTCAGACCACTCTCGGTGTTACCTCTTCGGGTGCACCTCCGGGCAGGGCCGTGGTCCCTGGGCCCACAGGACGCAGCAGACTAAGCTCTCCCAGCCGATCCAGCGCCAGCTCTCCTAGCCATCAAACGGAGACAAATTTAGACGCAGACGTGGACAAAGACACTGCATGGACGGTACTGGGTGAGGCCGCTGCAAATGTGAATTCATGCTGCCGTCAGTTCTGACCCTTGTTGTTTTATGTACTGTTGCTGCCCTCAACACACATTCACACATGCACAAAGAAATACAAATGCAACTGATGTTGCCATTGAACGCCATCGTCTGTGGTATTCCGCAATGGTAAAAGTGATTATCTCTAAACTGTAATATGTCTTCAAACATGTCGTTGGGATGGCTTTGGCCCCTTGAACCTTCTGGTGCATGGTCCAATGCCCTAACAAGACAGTTTTCTGTTGTTTTCGCACATTATTTTTCTTACTGCTGTCTGTTAGCCAGCATCTCGCACAGTAACACATGCATGCATAATAACATAATCCTAGACATATATGCACAGACACACAATTGCACATATATACATAAGCATAGGCAAGGGCTTTAGATCCATGATGTCCAATAATGCACTGCAATAGATACAGATAGAAGGGGGATGAGAAGGAAATGATAAACTGTTTAAGGAAACAGTGGAGGTTGAGGGACACAGTAGACAGAGGCAAAGACAGAAAAGACGTGAAATATAAAAGCGGTGCAAGGAGAGAGAACGGGAGTTGTATGTATAAAGAGGGGGAGAAAGAGTGACGGAGAGAGCGTTTGACCCTGTCCACATGCAGTGTGCTGTGTGTTGAACTTGGGCGAGGCGAGGCACTTGAAGAACCCGCAGGCAGCACTGCTGGCCGTCCGCTTGCACTTAGACTGGAATTTCATCAAGCCGTCATCTCTCTTCTCCCTATCTCTGTCCACTCCTCCTCCTCTTCTTCCTCTTCAGTAACACTGCATGCATCTTTTATCATTTACAGTTTCCTGTTGAGAGGGAGTAATGAGAGCGAGCGAGAGAGAGAGAGAGAGAGAGAGAGAGAGAGAGAGAGAGAGAGAGAGAGAGAGAGAAGAAAATTTATTTTGCCAACTACTGTCTTTCTTGCTCCATGTTATTGGCATATCCCCTAAAAATAACCCTTTGTCATGGGGCAGAAAAAGGGAAGTGTGTGTATTTACATGATAGTTGGGGGGAGGATGTGAGGGAGGGACCATTGAAGACATTTGAGCAACTGGCGAAGCAAAAGGTGATGGAGAGGACAGAGAGAGAATTTCCGGAGCAGTGTTAGGGGTTAAGGCCAGTCTCCACGGTCAGTGCTGTCTCTGGAGCCCGGTGCATTGTGGGAAAAATTCTCAACGAAAGAAAGCAGTGAAGCAACAATGCAGATTTCAAAATAGATGGTTGGTTTAACTGATATGGATGCTGCGGGATTTTGACAATGACTCAGTTGAAGTAGTCGTGGGTTGACTTGTTACGGGCTTACATGTCAGAAAGTGATTATTCCCATAAGTGCATTATCAAACACTTCACAGCATTCATCCTCCCATTTTTCAGCTTTTCCAGTTCTTTGGTCACGATTGACCTGTTTTGTTAACAACCATAAAAAAGGGATGTGTAAATGTAATTAGAGACGTGTCCATGTCTGTCCCAACAGATTCCCTTTACCCTCCGTTCTCTACCGTTCAAACCCGAAGAAATGGCATCACATTTCGGTGGCGAAGCAATTTGATCCCCTTCACTTTCGCACAGAGTTCAACTATGGTGAACTTTGACCTGTGAATTTGCGCTATCGGCCAATGAAGACCTTTTAGGAAGACCTCAAGGACATAGAGGAGTCCCTCTTCTTGGCTGTGTTCCTGGAGCGCCACAGTCTGGTTTTTTCACACACTGCAAACAGAACAGCAAAGTAAGATGCAGCCTGACTTCCTGCCAGCCCTGAGACAGGAGCCGATGGTCGCATTTCTATATGACTCGATAACGTCAGATGTTTTGATGTTACGTAACAATGCTAGCTAACTAGCTTGTCCTAACTAGCTAACATAGCGTTCAGTATGTGACATCATGCCCTGGATCATCGGGAAGCGTGAATAGCGAGGGGAATCGTCGCATGGTTTTGTGTAGATGTGACTCTCCCTTTAGGCCAAAGCTTTTTCTTAGTAAGTCAGTAAAGACTAAAGACTTTAGCCTTTATTTGACAATAAAGTCAAATAAGAGAGAGACAGGAAAGTCAAGAGGAGATAACATAACATCAAGATAATGAATTGGTGGCATCCGGGTAGCATAGCAGTCTATTCCTTTGCCTACCAACATGGGGCTCGCTGGTTCGAATCCCCGTGTTACCTCCGGCTTGGTCGGGGGTCCCTACAGACACAGCTGGCCGTGTCTGTGGGGTGGGAATCCGGATGTGGGTATGTGTCCTGGTCGCCGCACTAGCGCCTCCTCTGGTCGGTCGGGACGCCTGTTCGGGGGGGGAGGGACTGGGGGGAATGGCGTGATCCTCCCACGTGCTATGCCCCCCTGGTGAAACTCCTCACTGTCAGGTGAAAAGAAGCGGCTGGCGACTCCACATGTATCGGAGGAGGCGTGGTAGTCTGCAGCCGTCTCCTGGATTTGCAGAGGGGGTGGCGCAGCGACCGGGACGGCTCGGAAGAGCGGTGTAATTGGCCAGATACAACTGGGGAAAAAAAGGGAGGGGGGGGTCCAAAAAAGAAGAAGATAATGATTTGGGATTGGACGCCGGCCTGCGTCCAGGGCTGAGCTCGCACGTCAAACCAGCGGGTTGACCTAGTTCCACCACATATTGAATTAAATCTCCTACTGATATCTAGATCGTTTCGAGGGAGTCAAGTGTCTAAAGCCTCCTCCAGGGCACAAGTGGTTTCAGAAGGCTGAAGTTCAGTTGGTTTCAGGATATTGTGTTGTCCACCTGTCCCACTCTGTGCTCGCTCGCTTCCCCTCTGTCAAAACGTGTCGTCAACATATCAGGTCATCCTCCTAGGTTTCCTCTAGTGTGTAAAGGCTGCTGGGTACTCCTTCCCCACTGCTGTGTGTATGTGACAAGGACAGAAAACGTACGTGTGTGTGTGTGTGTGTGTGTGTGTGTGTGTGTGTGTGTGTGTGTGTGTGTGTGTGTGTGTGTGTGTGTGTGTGTGTGTGTGTGTGCGTGCGTGCATGCACAGTCAGTCAGGCCGGGCATCAACCCTCTCCTTGCCTCAGCCTCACTGCCCCGGGACAAAGACTCTTTTCACAGCAAATGTATCACAAACACACACACACACACACACACACACCCCGTCCTATAAGGGTGTATTGGAGAGTGAGTAGATCTGGTTACCTGTACTTGCAGTTTAACTCTGTTTTGAGTTTTTCTTCCTTGCATTGTCTTACTGATGCAGACCTGCACATGGTACTCAGAAGTCTCGTGGTAGTTTGGTGTGACCCCATCGTTGTTCGTGATGCCTTATAAAGGATCTGCTGCCGTAAAGTAGTGATACCGAGCGCCTGGAAATCCACACGTGTAGATTCTGTAATTCTGAGCTCATTCTGGCAATCAGCATCAAGACCCGCACATCATTTTAATCCAGGAAAACCCAGGCATTCAGTCTAGGGCAGTGTTTCCCAACCCAGTCCTCAGGGACCCCCTATTCTGCAGATTTTCTTTACAACCCTGAATAGGTACTTTTTTGTAGTTATTCAACCAATCAGCGATGAATTATGTCAGATGTTGCACACCTTGCATAATTAAGTGCTGTGAGATGATTGGTTGAGTCAGTACAAGCAGGACTACCTATGCAGGGTTACAATGAAAATCTGCAGGATAGGGGGTCCTTGAGGACTGGGTTGGGAAACACTGGTAGGGTAACCCAAGTCATAAGTATCTGTGAGCTTTATGTGATCATGCCAGAATTGACCCAAAAAAAAAAATCATTGAAAAGTCCATATGTTTCGTATTTTAAATTCAGACTCGACCAGGGAATTTTTGATTTTTCCAAGTTCAGAAAGTTGCATGGGGGTGTTTTGGGCGTCCGTATGAATTTTTGTCAAAATCCAGTCCATCCTCAGAAAGCTACAGCCATTTATTTTGTCCTAGGTGCTTTTTAGTGAAATTAAAGTGTATTTCTGTATTTCATTTCCTGCCTCCCTCTCTCTCTCTCCCTCCCTCTCTCTATAGTATATATATATATATCTATATATACACATTTAATTTCCTGCCCATATATATGTGTATGTGTGTGTGTGTGTGTGTGTGTATGTATGTATTTATGTATATATATGTATATATATACAGGAAATGTATGTATGTATGTATGTATGTTTGACTAATACATTTTCACAGAGAAAATACTAAGTACTTATATCACTACAAACCACACTGTCGGACAGAAGTGACTTTGAAAACACTTTTTTTTTGCTCAAATACAAATGCCAAGAGACCGACAATGCACATAAACTACATACAAAGAAAGTTAAACTGGATGGACATCAATGTCAAGGCCACCTGGTGGCACCTTAAGGGAGATGCAACACTGCTACCTGGTGGCACCTTGTGTTTATGCCACGGTGCAAAGCTGTTTCTGTGGGCAACAATACACAGCACCGCATCCCAGTGACCACACTTCCGGGTCACACTGTCCATTGGTGGCTGTGTCTGAGGACCGCTGTGTCTCACCTCTGTCTGAGCCGGGACCCTCCCCATCCTCATCACAGGCCAGGGATTCACGCCACAGCCCGTTGTTGCACCGCACAGGGCCCGGCAGACAGCTCCTCCATCAACTGGGAGCAAGGAATGGGTGTTGGCCATGCCGCCCTGCACATCTCCCTGTATTGTATGTAGCTGATGGTTGCTGCCATGTCTATAATGGTACAGCAACACGTTCCTGTGCCATCTATTGGACCTACTGCGGACTGAGCAGTGCTGGAGGGACTGGTCACAGAGGTCAGAGTTGTTATAGTCCAATACACAAGAAGAAACGCTGAAATTCTCTTTTTTTGCCACCTCGTCCAGTGTCCTTATCCTTCACACTGCTTTCTATGAATTCTCCATTGAAGGCTTTATGATGATGGAGCCCACTGCCGCTTCCCTGGTGTCCGTCCATTCACCAGCAGTGGCTGCAAACAGCAGTGGCTTTCCTCTTGTCGACTCCCTGGGGCTTTTTGTTGTCAGTGCATTCATTGCACATTGTGGTACCTCTTGTTCAGGAGTCGCAGGAAGTACCACGTGCAACAAAACCACGGCCAAACAAGTCCTCGGAACAGCTCAGGTCCAAAAGGAGACATCCGTGAATGAATTTACTACGCCGTATCAAAGTCCACACCCTAAACTGAACCTGCTTTCACCGGTGTAAGTACGGTCACGTGTAGTCGGTGCTGGAGTCAGCTAACACAAAAAGTTTTGTCCTCCAGTTCGCCGGCTTGTCTTTCACGTGCTGTCGCTTTTGCTGTTGTGGCAGTTGTTCTCAGGTCAGTGGTGACTTCTGTCCTCTGCTGATGCAGAGCCTTGCAGGCCTCCGGTATGGTGGACAGGGACATATTCACGAGTGCCCGTCTTTCTATCGTTCACTACGTTTACATGCAGTCAGTCTAATTAACATTAATAACTGAATTCAAGTCTGCAAGACTCATTGGAGGATCAAACGATGGAATGGAAGTTGTGTTTGCGACCGCCACTTTCACTTTAACCATTGTGTGACTCGTTGTTGTATGACTGTTTGGACAATGTCTCTGTTTCTTTTTTGTCTTTTTTTTTTTAACCCATCCGATGCATTAGGAATATCAAGTGCCTTCATTTTATCAAGCGTAAATCCCGTTTCAGTCTTGCTCCGGAAGTTAACACATATTCGGATACCGGCTAACACAAAAAGAGGAGAGAGCGCACACACCTGTTGTGTTGAGGCGCTGGCCTACAGGGTGAGTGTCCAAAGATGAAGAAAAGGAAGCAGCACACCTCCTTTATTCTGTCCTGAAGAGTGTCCTGAAATGTCGATTAGTACTTATTTACATCAGGGTTAATGGCGGGACGTCTTCCGGGGGCGTCTGTGGCCGCTTGCCACGTTGTCCCTTGTCTGCCGTCTCTGGAAGAACTCTGATTAAAGTGTTTACCAAACAGAGGAAATCAAATGATAGATGAAAAGTCTCGCGTCATGCTTTTGCCGAGTTAGACCTTCATTTTGATTAAGATGGCGTGATTAATATGTTTACATGGCAGTTACAATCATCCAATTATTGCCTTAATCTGATTAAAATGGAAATGTGAAGTGTTGCCATCTTTACCTTTTGACTGGAAGGAGCTGGTCCCCGTCCTGGGGAAGTGGTCATGGAGGACAGTGCTCTCCAGTTGTCTCTCACCGTTGAGGGTTTCAGTATTGCCATGTAGATAAATGGCCGATAGAATGAAGAAAAAAACCCCCGTCAAATCTTGATCACAGTCCACATCCTTTCTGTTCTGCTTTGGAAGTTCTTTGGCTGCACAACAGTTTTGTGCGTTGGCAGGTCGTGGCGACGTCATTTCCCCTAAGCATGGTTCCAACAGTTGCATTGGTGTGACTGGCAGCAAATAAAGCCTGCAACCCAAGGGTCCACTTTGGGCAGAAAAAGGTGGGAGCCTGTGTCAGCTGTCTGGCACCTGAGGTCCAGTCCACCATATTTCTGTTTCTTCTGGAGCTTCAGCTGTTGGGTCGCCCCGCTCCCCATCTTCTCCTCTACCTCTCCCTCTCCCTCTCCCTGTCCCTCTCCCTCTTCCTCTCACTCTTCCCCTTCCTGTCTCTCTTCCTCTTCCTGTCCCTTTTCCTGCCCCTCTTCCTGTCCCTCTTCCTCTTCCTGTCCCTCTTCCTCTTCCTGTCCCTCTTCCTTTTCCTGCCCCTCTTCCTCTCACTCTTCCCCTTCCCATCTCTCTTCCTCTTCCTGTCCCTTTTCCTGTCCCTCTTCCTCTTCCTGTCCCTCTTCCTCTTCCTGTCCCTCTCCCTCTTCCTCTCACTCTTCCCCTTCCTGTCTCTCTTCCTCTTCCTGTCCCTTTTCCTGCCCCTCTTCCTCTCTCTTCCTCTTCCTGTCCCTCTTCCTCTTCCTGTCCCTCTTCCTCTTCCTGTCCCTCTTCCTTTTCCTGCCCCTCTTCCTCTCACTCTTCACCTTCCCGTCTCTCTTCCTCTTCCTGTCCCTTTTCCTGTCCCTCTTCCTCTTCTTGTCCCTCTTCCTCTCCCTGTCCCTCTTCCTTTTCCTGCCCCTCTTCCTCTCACTCTTCCCCTTCCCGTCTCTCTTCCTCTTCCTGTCCCTTTTCCTGTCCCTCTTCCTTTTCCTGTCCCTCTTCCTCTTCCTGTCCCTCTTCCTCTCACTCTTCCCCTTCCCGTCTCTCTTCCTCGTCCTGACCCTCTTCCTGTCCCTCTTCCTCTCACTCTCCCCCTTCCCGTCTCTCTTCCTCTTCCTGACCCTCTTCTTGTCTCTCTTCCTCTTCCTGCCCCTCTTCCTCTCACTATTGCCCTTCCTGTCTCTCTTCCTCTTCCTGTCCCTCTCCCTGTCTCTCTTCCTCTTCCTGTCTCTCTTCCTCTTCCTGTCCCTTGTCCACTTGTGGCCTGAGGGACTGTGGTAGAGGATAATCACGGGGTGCTATGTTGCTATAGATAGGTTTTGTAGAACTATATAGATACAGAATGCACATTTGGGTAAAAAGCAACCTTTGCTGCGTGCCCCTGAGCCAGGGTTTTGACAAAATGTAGGCCTTGCTGTTTTGTTTTTTTCCTTCCTTCGTTCGGATAAGCAGTAGTTGGTTATATTGGTGCTGTGGTTGGTCACTTTTCACGTCCTGCGGCGAGTTTGACAGGAAGGGTAGGTGAAAGTGATTTTGTGTCTAGTTGTGTATCACAGGTATGTGGAACTCATTTTTAGGTCATTTGTGCTATTTGGTTTGCTGACACTGATGTATATTTAAACCTTTATGAATTATTTATGAGACTTCTGTTATGTTATGTTAAACCTTTATTAATTATTTATGAAACTTGTGTATTTACACCACACACGTGTTCCGAAAATGTTCAGTAAAGAGGAAGTTACACTCAGCAGGTTCACCAAATAGCAGGTTGTCTTTCTATTTAACATTAACCACCATTAACAGCGGCCATAGAATCATTTGAAATCAGAGCCGCACCCCAAGCGCTTCCTTTTATGCAGCCAGCATAACCAGTCACCACCCGTCCCCGAGGAGGTCACCAGTCATGAGCAGTGTGGACACGAACCAGTCCATCCTGTGTTGAGGCACCACAGCTCCTCCCCTGTAAATCCACACTGCCATGTTTTTGTTTTATTTTATTTTTTTACAATCAGACGTCTGCATCTCACAGTCACAAATCCAGTCTTTCAGGAGGACGTCGTTTCCTCACCGGACGAGTGTCCAGGTCAACAACCTGCGGTGGCGGTGCTCTTGATTTGTGTGTGTTTGTATGTGGCACAGACTGTTGTTCCAACCTACTGTCTGCACTGCACTCATCACAGTCCCAACCTGGTCCTCCACGAGGACGGTCCTCTCCCTGCGTCAGCCGGGTTCGAACTCCCTTGGTACTCGGCATTATGATTTACACGTCTTTTCACACCGTTTCCTTTCACCTCAGCACTTTAGGTTACTGGACCCAACACTTGACGTGCTCCTCCATTCAGCCCCCCCCCCCCCATCATTCTTCACTAACGCCTGTCGGCCAGTCGTGAAGGCCCGACATGAGGAAGGTTTTGGTGTGTTTCAGTTTGCGTTCGCTGAGGGAACTGAGTTTTGATAAGCGGCAACCTGGTTGGCACCTGTCTTGTTGGAAAAAGCTCAGCTGGGGTCCTTCCTGTCTCCGTAACACGGCACCCGGAGCCGAGTGGCACCCGTGCCGTGAATGGACGGCTGTTATGTAGTTGGTTTTTCTTCTTGCCTCTCAGCTCCGGTGTGACGGTTTGGTTTGGCGTGGCCTCTGTTGTGCGTGTATGGTGTCAGTAGTGGCCGTACAGCCGGGCTCGGTGGCGTTGCTGTGATGAATAGTCGGGAAACGACGAGCTTTTGTGGAATCCCAGCACTTGTGTGGAGGTCAGTTTTTGCCTCCGTCCTCCACCGCCTCAGCCGAGACACACGCGCCGAAACTGCTGCAGATGCCGCCACTGATGGTGTTTTGTTAAAACCCTGACTCCTGAGCAGCTTGGTTGTCTTTGGGCAGTTTAAGTGTGTGTTGGGTTGGGGAGGATGCTGGAGGCCGAAGTCGGATATCCAGCGCTGTCCTGTGGCGGCTCTGAATGTCCCAGCAAGACGGGCCGTCTTGCAAAGCTCACGATCTCTAGCTTATTGTGTTTTTCACTGCTTCCACTTCGGACCAACAGCTCGAAACAAGTCCAGCTGTTTACCGAGCGTGGCGTTTTGTACCGCTGACAGGATGCTCGTCTTTGAAAGGTTTGCTCCGATTTTTGTATTCAGTCTTTTCTTTGTAAGAAATCGTGTGGCCATTTCTTTTCTGCAAAACTTGTCAATGCTGTTTATTAGTTTTGTTTAGTCCTTGGTCTTTTGACCCTGGTGTTGTAATCCTGCACAGGGCTTAATTGAGCTACTTAATTGAGCTTAATTAAGGCTACTCAATTGAGCTACTTAATTAAGGCTGCTTACTTGGGCTGCACAGTGGTGCAGTGGTTAGCGCTGTCACCACACAGCAAGAACCTCCTGGGTTCGAACCCCGGGGTTGTCCAACCTGGGGGGGTCATCCCAGGTCGTCCTCTGGGTGGATTTTGCATGTTCTCCCCGTGTCTGCGGTGGGGTTTCTCCGGGTGCTGTGGTTTCCCCCACCATCAAAAAGACATGCATGTTAGGGTTAGTACTCCTGT
Source organism: Lampris incognitus (assembly GCF_029633865.1). Classification (NCBI taxonomy): domain Eukaryota; kingdom Metazoa; phylum Chordata; class Actinopteri; order Lampriformes; family Lampridae; genus Lampris; species Lampris incognitus. The sequence goes on from NC_079217.1 coordinate 52,414,451, forward strand.
CTGTGTCCCTGAGCAAGGCATGGCAAGACCAACTGTGTGTGTGTGTGTGTTTGTGTCTGTGTGTGTGTGTGTGTGTGTAATGCAAGGCAAATTTATTTGTAAGGCTCATTTCGGCATCAAGGCAATTCAAATCGCTTTACATAAAACACAAACGACATTGAGAAAAGCAACAAAAGGCGATAAAAAGACATTTAGAAAGCAAATAAAGCCGGAGTAAAACTTACAGTGCAGTGCAAGGCGAAAATCAAAAGCTTCACGTTTTATTTAATAAAGGCAGCGGCAGACAGGAAAGTCTTCGGCCTTGATTCAAAAGAACGGAGAGTCGCAGGGGACCCGCAGCTTTCCGGGAGTTTGTTCCAGATGTGTGGTGCATTAAAACCGAAAGCTGCCTCTCCGTGTTTAGTTCCCACTCTGGAGACAGAAAGCAGACCTGCCCCAGACCAGCTGAGCGGTCTGCATGGTTCATCGAGTAGCAGTAGATCACACATGTATGTTGGCCCTAAACCATTCAGTGCTTAATAAACCAAGAGCAGGGTTTTAAAATCAATTCTCCCGCCCCCCCCCCTTTTTTTTCTTCTCCCCAATTGTACTTGGCCAATTACCCCACTCTTCCGAGCCGTCCCGGTCGCTGCTCCACCCCCCTCTGCTGATCCGGGGAGGGCTGCAGACTACCACATGCCTCCTCCAATACATGTGGAGTCACCAGCCGCTTCTTTTCACCTGACAGTGAGGAGTTTCACCAGGGGGACGTAACACGAGGGAGGATCACACTATTCCCCCCAGTTACCCCTCCCCACTGGACAGGTGCCCCGACCGACCAGAGAAGGCGCTAGTGCAGCAACCAGGATACATACCCACATCCGGCTTCCCACCCGCAGACACGGCCAATTGTGTCTGTAGGAACGCCCGACCAAGCCGGAGGTAACACGGGGAATCGAACCAGCGATCCCCGTGTTGGCAGGCAATGGAATAGACCGCCACGCTACCCAGACGCTAAAATCAGTTCTTTGATGGACAGCAAGCTGGTGTAGCGATCTCAAGGCTGGAGTGATGTGATCCACTTTTTTGGTATCAGTCACGCTAAGGTTCATATTAGAGATGCATCAATCGATAGGCCGCCTGTCAGCTTGATCGGCCGTGACCGGCCGGTCAGTCTCACATATGCCCCATTCTGTCGGTCAAATTTACACCGCACGATGGCTGACGTCGCCCACACAGCGGCACAGACAGTAAGGTCACACACACACACACACACACACACACACACACACACACACACACACACACACACACACACACGGCAACAAAAAAAAAGGGAATCTGCAGGTCAGACAATTAGAAATCGGAATCGGCCAAGACAACGGACCTCGGTGCATGTCTAGTTAATATGTGCATGTCTAATTGATATGTGCATGACTAGTTGATATGTGCATGTCTAGTTGATATGTGCATGACTAGTTGATATGTGCATGTCTAGTTAATATGTGCACGTCTAGTTGATATGTGCATGTCTAGTTGATATGTGCATGTCTAGTTGATATGTGCACGTCTAGTTGATATGTGCATGTCTAGTTGATATGTGCATGTCTAGTTGATATGTGCATGTCTAGCTGATATGTGCATGTCTAGTTGATATGTGCACGTCTAGTTGATATGTGCATGTCTAGCTGATATGAGCATGACTAGTTAATATGTGCATGTCTAGTTGATATGTGCACGTCTAGTTGATATGTGCACGTCTAGTTGATATGTGCACGTCTAGTTGATATGTGCATGTCTAGTTGATATGTGCATGTCTAGTTGATATGTGCACGTCTAGTTGATATGTGCATGTCTAGTTGATATGTGTACGTCTAGTTGATATGTGCATGTCTAGTTAATATGTGCATGTCTAGTTGATATGAGCATGACTAGTTAATATGTGCATGTCTAGTTGATATGTGCATGACTAGTTGATATGTGCATGACTACTTAATATGTGCATGACTAGTTAATATGTGCATTGTGGCCTATTAAGATGAAATTGACTGAATCACATTTCCTTTATTATAGATCTTCCTTTAATTTGATGATGAACCGATTAAGTGTGTGTGTGTGTGTGTGTGGGGGGGGGGGGGGGTTACACGTGAATGTCCTCGCCAGCAGAGTGGAAGTGCTTGTTCTTGGCCGGTGTTTAATACCATGGCTATTTTGCGGAACATTTCTGTTTGTTATTTTCGAAGGGAGACAGAACAAGGACGCTGCACTGCAAGATGGGGAGACGTCGAGAACGACACAGACGCGTGTAGACACAAAAGCACGGCGGGGAAAAGAAGGTCAAAGACTGAAAGCAGTGAGGATTTATTATTATGGAGCGAGGAAATATATTCTTGGGGAAAAATCGAAGAACTAAGAAGCAGATGTTATGTTCCTTTCGGTCCGTATTTTCATTTCATGTTTCTCTAGTATCTATGTTAGGTCTATGTTAGGGTTAGGACCGGATTAGGACCAGATTAGGACCGGGTTAGGACCGGGTTAAAGGGGCAGTCACACTTTTATGTTCCATCGACTCAAATTCAGACGCATGCGGAAAGCAGGATAATGTATCTGCATCCATCTGTGAGGAATTTTCACCTCTTAGCTCCATGCCAATGTTCAACATGTGTGTGTGTGTGTGTGTGTGTGTGTGTGTGTGTGTGTGTGTGTGTGTGTTGTGGGGGGGTTAATATTCAAACTGTAATTCGAATTCAAAATTTACTGTGCGCAGCAGACGGTTTGAAGTAGTTTTCCCTGTGATCCAGCAGAGGGCGCTCTAAACATCCACGACCACCTTGACCTATTGTATGCCCTGTTGACCTATCGGTAAACCAATGCTGCGTTCCATTCGAAGCCCAAGGTTGGAATTCCCAGTTGGAAGTTCCAATTCCCGACCTCCAAGCGTTCCGGGTGCGCAACACCAAACGTAAACAAAAAACATGGCTGACCGTGATAAACATGTTCAGAGGAGCTTCGCCAAGGGTGATGTAGCGCGTGGGAGGATCACACTATGTCCCCCCCCCCTCCCCGAACAGGCACCCCGACCGTCCAGAGGAGGCGCTAGTGCAGTGACCAGGACACGTACCCACATCTGACTTCCCACCCGCAGACATGGCCAGTTGTGTCTGTAGGGACGCCCGACCAAGCCGGAGGTAACACAGGGATTCGAACCGGCGATCCCCGTGTTGGTAGGCAATGGCATAGACTGCTACACCTCCTGGATGCCCTGGGGGTGGACCAATTTCTGGTACAATGTGATTTGGGGTTTGGAATGAGACGCGGTGTCTGACACTCCCGCCACATACGGAATCATCACTGGTTTACGCTTAGCCAGCTGTTGTCCTTCTTCTCTCTTCGATCGGCTTGGCCGTCTTCCTGGTCTGACAGCCGCCTAGTTAGGATAACCACACTTAACCAAGGCCTATTTAATGTGGGATTTCTCCCCTTCCCCGGCCGCTGTGTCGGTGTGGACGTTGTCAGCTTGGTGGTACAGCGTCCTGATGACTCCTAGCGTCATCCACTGTGTTCCAGTGGATGATGAGAGTCAAACCTTAAGTACTGATCACAATTACACTAAACATCAACAATCAAATGTCCCCCATCACCAATTGCAATTTCACCATCTAAGAAGGCTAACCTGTCATTGTTCACATCCTCCCTGGTGAACTTGATGCGGTTGTTCACAGAGTAATGTGGTCGGTGAAATGTGCTACATCCTGAGATTTAATTCTAACCCAGGTGTCGTCCACAAATCTGAACCACCGGCTAGGTAGTGTCCCTGTATAGGACACCAGAGCCCTCTTTTCCACTTCCTCCATATACAAGTTGGCCACTAGAAGTGAAACTGGGGAACCCATAGCACACCCATGTCTCTGCCAGTAGTACTGCCCCCCCTGTATGTGAAGTACGTGAACTGAAAACAAGGTTTCAGGAGCAGACACACTTGGGTCAGTGTTAAGGGTGGTCCTATTGCTAAGGGTGGGGTCGTTTTGTAATTTCATATGGACTACCTCCTCTGCTTCATCAACTGGAGCGAATGTGAAGAGAGAAGTAACATCATAAGAGACCATTGTTTCACCCCCCCCCCATTATGATATCCCTCACCTTATCCACAAAACCCATAGTGTTCTGAATGTGATGTTCATTACTGCCTACCAACAGGTTATTTATTATCGTTTATTATTACCAAGAATAGATGCCAGAAACTTAGAGATGTGATAGGTCACTAAGTTAATCATATTAACAGTAGGCCATAATGGCACATCCTGTTTCTGTCTCTTAGATAAAGTCTCAACTGATCTACAGTCAGCCGAGACAGAAAAGGTTCATCACTCTAGATGAGTGATGAACCTTTTCTCCCAGTAAACGCTGTGTTCAGATTAACTGGTTCAACTTTCTGTGGTCCTTGTAGTTATGTTTTAGCTACCTGCTGTGGTCCGTGCAGCACGTTGGTCATTGGGGGTTGGTCTTAAAAGTGCTTTATAAATAAATCTGACTTGATTTGATTAATGTGCAAAAAAGACACAAACTCCTGGAGAGGCTGCATGGTTTGAAATGTGTCGCAGAAAAGCGGATCATAGTCTCATCCTGTTATTGTATTGTCACGTTGTCGACATTTTAAACGTTAGCAGCTATATAGCGAGTTGTGTAACTTTTAGCATCCGGCTGTATGGCCCTCTTCATTTACTTCACCAAGATTTTGGTTGCATGAATGGTCATGTGACCGGGTTGAGGTTAGGCATGTAGGGATGGGGGATTAATGAACCAATGAGGGTCCTCAGAAGTATAGAGAGCAAACGTGTGTGTGTGTGTGTGTGTGTGTGTGTGTGTGTGTGTGTGTGTGTGTGTGTGTGTGTGTGTGTGTGTGTGTGTGTGTGTGTGTGTGTGTGTGTGTGTGTTATAGGCATGAATGATCTTTTTACCTGGAAAACTCTGTTGTGATCCTGTCCATCAGCACCGATACAAGGAAAGATAATCACCGTCACGCCAGTTACGCCTAAGAGAGCTCCACACACCTGGAGTGTGTATATACAGACACACAAACACACACACAGACACACACACATGGGCATAACCACCTGGGATCTGGTGAAGCGTTTGGCTGGGGTGTAAGTGTTCTTCCCCTTAACTCTTATAGTGCGTCCTTCATCATTAACTGTGTGTCTGTGTCTGAAATTCCATAATCCCATGCACATCTGTATTTGTGTGAAGTTAGATTATATGAGCGGTGCTCTTGAGAAACACCAGGTGGCTACACACACACACACACACACACACACACACACACACACACACACACTTCTGTCATATGAGCCATAGGGGCATGCTGACAGGTGCCAACATAGGCTTGTCACATATCAGACATTGCGTATGTGTGTGTGTTAAAAGCACTCTTGGTTTTGTCATGTGGCACCACTCTTGTCTTCAGAGTATTTGCCCCCTGGGCAAGTGTTGCACATCCGCTCAGACTTGGTTTCGAACACACGTGTTTCAGATCATTTCAGTTGTACTGGGCACAAGGGCAGCAGCTGTTTTTTTTTTCCTTCCCCTCCCCTCCCCAATTGTACTTGGCCAATTACCCCACTCTTCCAAGCCGCCCCGGTCGCTGCTCCACCCCCTCTGCCAAGCCGGGGAGGCCTGCAGACTCCCACATGCCTCCTCCCATATATGTGGAGTCGCCAGCCGCTGCTTTTCACCTGACAGTGAGGAGTTTCACCAGGGGGACGTAGCACGTGGGAGGATCGCGCTATTCCCCCCCAGTCCCCCCCCCGAACAGGCACCCCGATCAACCAGAGGAGGCGCTAGTGCAGCGACCAGAACACACACCAGCATCCGGCTCCCCACCCTCAGACACGGCCAATGTGTCTGAAGGGACGCCCGACCAAGCCGGAGGTAACACCGGGATTCAAACCGGCGATCTCCGTGTTGGTAGGCAGCGGAATAGACCGCCACGCCACCCGGACGCCCCTGTTATTATTATTATTATTATTATTATCTTAGTAATTGAGTATCCTGATTAAAAATTTGATGATTCATCGAGTAATTGGATTTAGAATTGCTTTACCGGAGAGACTGCTTTCAAACGACAACATTACATTTTTAAACCCACAATCCTTTGTGTTGCTAATGAATTGCATCTCATTAAATACAAGAAACAGATATTTTTTGCCGCTAAACACTTTGACTCTGCTCGTCGCACACTTACATATATGCCTCATCTCCTGCTAAACACAAAGCCTCACAGAAGCTTCGCCCTGAGATGGCGTGGGTGGACCCTCCAGCCGAGTTTCTGAAGACTAGCCTCGATAATAAACCCCTTGACTCCTTTCTACACCCGGTAAGGACACTGATATTGCATTTAAGCAGTGGTGTAAAATGTGTTAAAGTGAGGTAAAACACGCACGGCGAAGCCCCATTTAAATGATGTGTCATCGGGATGTGAATTTCGATCAAGTGCAGATGTGTCCCGATCCTGCGGCTTTTTCCTCGAATAAGCAGAGGAAACTGCACTGTTTCGCATTCGAGGGGCGCTGGTGCGACGTGCAGCCTGCAGCCGTGTGTGTGGTCTGTGATATTGATTATTTTGCATGATCAGCATGCTAGCTAACAGCAGTCGCAGCTCTGCCGCATCTGTAGTTAATCCTCTCTGATCCGTTTTGTATACCGGAGCCATGCTCTCGTGATAAACTAGTGCGGTTTGAGGTGTACACAGACAACTACATCCTCTTCTGATTTTATTTCAAAATGGGGGGGGGGGTTAGACGACGTTTGGCGTTTGTTGCTAGGTCCCCGTTCACGTTTTCTGCCTGCTCAGCCAGATTGCCATATAATAGTGCACAAGGATGATCATTTTGTGCAAGGATTTTTCTTCTTCATCGACTTTTTGAGTTACTTGTGAACCGTTTCAACCTCACTGTGCAGGACCGGATCCGTGCATTACATCTGATCAGAGAACGGAGTGGGATCTAGATGTGTTGTGTATATTTAGTCATTGTTAGATGTCATTTCTTCTTCGCTTTGGTCCACAGAACGGTAAGCATGGTGCACAGTTGTGCTGCACATGTCTTCTAGTGTGGACGTACACAGGTTCTTAGCAAGCTGGGGAGAAAATAAGAGGTTGTTGCGCCTCATCAGAAAAGCCATTACCGTTTATATGTGTTTGCACGGTTATGTAAGTGCGCGTCATTTAGAAAACTGGGTCAGTCGATTGTAAGCAGCAAACTCATTCAGGACACTTCCATACCTGAGGCCTTTCCACACACAGCTTAGCTGTTCGGTTTGACCGAGTACCATTCAGCCACCCCTGCTGATGTGTCATGCGATATTACGCCTCCGGAAAGCTGAATTCAAAATTTGACTGTGAGCTTTAAGAAGTCCCCACCGAAATGTGGACACAAAGTGAGAAAGAATAGTCACTTTTTTTCTCGTCTCTCCCTCAGATGATCAAATACTATCAAGTACACTTTCACGTGTAAGTTCCCCTATTGGTGGACCAGTAGCCAGTTTGTGAAGAGTCTGTTTAGAAAGTCTGTCCCCTCAGTGTCACAACCCTCATAAAGATGTGTAACTGTGACTTAAACCCACAACGTCGGCTTGTGGGTTTATGTCAAAGCCGGTAAAGCGCTTCCTGTTCAAAACATTTGTGTGCGGGGGAACGACATGGATATTGGGCGTGCAGTAGACTCTGAAAAACAAACACAACCTGGACAGCAGTTTCAGATGGTCTGCCAAACGGACAGTCATCTCCCACTGCCGGTTGCAGCGATGCCGGGTTGGGCTTGACGTCATCCCCCCATGTGCCGTCCTCCACTAGAGAGAGAGAGAGAGAGAATTATGGTCTTCTAGAAACGACCCAGGTGTCAGAGAAACCCACTAGGCTCCACTGACATAGAACACACACACAGCTACACATGTTTGGGACTAATGATGACCTCTACAGGAAATTTCAATCTTGCCATTAATGCTCTCAGAGACAAGGGAAGAAGGGCTTTCTATACCATAAAACGTCTTCAAACATAGACATAACTGAATATGGCTCCAAATATTCAAATCCATAATTGGACCAATTTTACTGTATGGTAGTGAAGTGTGGGGTCCTCTCGTAAATCGAGACTTTGAAAAATGGGACAAACACCCGGCCGAAACCCTGCACACTGAGATTTACGAGAACAACGGACGCCGAGCAGAACTAGGCCACTTTCCCCTGTTAATAACAATGCACAAAAGAGCAATCAAATTCTACCAACGCCGAAAAGCAAGTGACCCCCAACTCCTACCACTACAAAGCTCTCCATCCCCTCAGCCAGCTGGTCCTGAGGCTCACCTCAGCCAACAGCACAAGGCGTCAGGACAGCCCTCACACAATCTGGCCCAACCAAATGATCCATCCATCCATCCATTATCCAAACCACTTATCCTGATCTCAGGGTCACAGGGATGCTGGAGCCTATCCCAGCAGTCATTGGGTGGCGGGGGGGGGACACCCTACAGGCCGCCAGGCCATCACAGGGCCGACACACACACATTCACACCTAGGGACATTTTAATATGGCCGATTCATCTGACCTACATGTCTTTGGACTGTGTGAGGAAACCGAAGCACCCGGAGGAAACCCACGCAGACACGGGGAGGACATGCAAACTCCACACAGAGGACGACCCAGGACGACCCCCAAGGTTGGGCTACCCCAGGGCTCGAACCCAGGACCTTCTTGCTGTGAGGCGACTGTGTTAACCACGGCGCCACTGTGCCACCTCCAACCAAATTATAGCTAAAGAAAAAGAAAATTGCATTATCCATTGGACATCTGTCACAAAAACTCAAAGCAAACTTTAAGGCTTCTTGGCTCTGAACAGACGGTACACGATGGCAGACTATGTGACCAGCGTGACTGATCAGAAAGTGAGAAAGACATGAACTGTGTACAGACTCAGTGATCACAGCTTGGCCATGGAGGCTGGCCCACACAGGAAGACCTGCTGCCTAGAGAAGACAGGCTGTGTCAGCTCTGTCCACAGAGACAGCTGGAGACACAGCAACACTTCCTGCTACAATGTAGCACATATCAAGACTCAAGAACAAAGTCCATCCATTATCCAAACCACTTATCCTGCTGTCAGGGTTGTGGGGATGCTGGAGCCTATCCCAGCAGTTCTTTACAACAATTAGATGTAAATTCCAAGACTTTGACACACTCTCTGACCAGGCTAAAATGCAGCATCTGCTTGGGGAAAACAGTGTCAGCACCATGGATGCAGCAAGATATGTCAGGTCATGTCCCAGCCTCAGAGACAAGCAGCACAATACCTGACCGCTGTACTTGTCTCCTCACAACTCATGCTCCACCTTTCGATCTACTTCTCTTTCTTTATTGTTATTGTTGTTTTATTCTTTATTGATCGTTACAATGTTGTGTTGATGATCACTATTAGTGTTGTTGTTGTGTACTCTCCAAATATTTGGACAAATTGCACTTTGATGCTTTGGCAACATTGTTTTTTTAAAACTTTCATGGCAATAAAGCCCTTTGAATTGGATTGAACTGAGAGAGCGAGAGAGAGAGAGAGAGAGAGAGAGAGAGAGAGAGATGAGAGAGAGAGAGAGAGAGAGAGAGAGAGAGAGAGAGAGAGTTAGGAGGAGAGATCGTCATCTCTGATCTTCGTCAGCGCCCTGATGAACTGTCAATTGTTTCTATGGCAGCGAGGATTAAAGGCCCCTTCCTGCCCTGAGCTTAACCTTTGCATGACCTATACTGACCTTTTCCCATCGTGGCCTTCTCATCTGTGTTCGGGAGGAACAGGCGAGTCTATTCTGGCTCACGCTGGCTAAAAATGAACACCAAAAGCCCCGCCGAGCCATTCTGCTTCGCTTCGGACCGTAAAAGTCGCTTTGTTTTTCCGAGTCCGTATATTTTAGTGCAGTGTGACAAATATCCATATGAATAATTTGTTCTGGCAAAGAAAAACAAACTGTTTTCTGAAAACACTTTTTTAAACAGCCGTTTTAAACAACTCGGGCCTGTTTCCCGGAGAAGAAAAGCGGCTATCAACATATTTCCCTCGTAGTGAAATAGACGCAGCGCCGTTCCCCCATGAAATTATACACACGTAATGATGTGAGCCCCTTTTTCTTGCAAGCCGGTAGTGATGACCCGCCACATAAACGTTGGTTTTGACATGCTCCGGGGGAAAAAGGGGATTGTGTTACGATTTGTATTGGAAATTCTTGAAGTTCCCACTTGTATCCTCTAACTTAGTTTCCACTCCCTAAGTTTAGCTCTTTAACTCGCATCTATTTTTGATTAAATCTGACTTTTTGTTTGCTACACTCCCAGGCAATGCATGCTAGTGGACTTGTGTGTGTGTGTGTGTGTGTGTGTGTGTATGTGTGTGCATGTGCATGCATGCGATCTTCTTTTCTTCTCTTGCAGGCAAATGAGTTGAATTAATTAAGACTGGATTTCTGGTGTTTTGTGTGTTGACATCTGGTCACATGCATCTTCGGCATTGTGTGCATGTGCGCACGTGCGTGTGTGCCTCTGCACTTGGTGCTATGAGTGCATATGAACTGTTATGAAACTTGCATGCTCCTTGTTGTCATGGTTACCTTGTGCGCATCGCCTTGCTGCTGCTGCTGTTCAGCGCTCCATAAATCTGCCTGCACAGAACAGAAACGGGTAGAATAAAAACATTTGACGTGGAGGCACACTTTTCAAACCACCCGCCACTGGTTTTTTGTTTTTTTGGATAAAGTGCTCATGGGCGTGGTAGCAGTGGCTTTTTTTTTTTATCGGCAGCGTCATCAAACATTGTCATTATCATACCTACTGCTCTTTCTTCGGCTGAAGGTGTAGGTAAGAGCGTTATTGTGATACGGTGCCCAAAATGGGCCCTCTCTGTCCGTTTCGATTCTAGAGAGCAAGACGGACGGATTAATCACTCTGAGCTCCGCTCGCTGGGTCTGCCCCCCCTCTCCTCCCCCCCCCCCTCCAATCTGTGAGCTGGAATGGGTGGCTCGTGGAGGGATTAATAGGGTCTGGACGAGCGGAGCGGAGCAGTGAGCGTCTGCCCTGCCTGCTGTCTCTCATTATACATACCCAGGGGGAGGGCTACAATACAAACACACACACACACACACCCCATGACACACACACACACACACACACTGCGACACACAGAGATCTTGGTTACATGATCAATGCAGAAGAAACAGATCAGACACACACTTCTGGGAGTGGGTGCGCTGCATCACACACACGGAGGCACAGACACACACGCTCACACACACAGAAGCTGAGTAGTCCAGCTTACCTGCCGCAGAACAAACGCACACACTCGCACACACACACACACACAGAAGACACTGAGTGTATGGACTGTACCGACGTTGGAACAGCAAGGCTGACTGCGTGCCCTCCTATATGACCAACGGAGGTTGCATTTAAACGAGTCACGTGATCACACGGTCGGCGTTAATTCTGGAAGAGACCGAGGGGAGGCAGCGGGAGAGGAGCAGCGACGGCGGGGACGACTGGTTCTCCCAGGATGTAAATAAGAGAGAGAGGGGGACGGTGGTCAGCCTTTCTCTTTCTCGTTTGGCTCGAGGTGTGTATTTTTCGGGGTGCCAATCGCCGTCCGGGCGGACATGGAAGTCGGGTTTTCGTGAGTGAGCGGGCAGATAAACACGGCGAGTGCTTTCAGAGTGTCGGTGTGTGTCTGTGGGGTGACGGCAAGTGTGCAGACGGGGCAAACAGACAGACCTTCCTTCCATATGCTGCAAATGGTTCGCACCCTAGCCCAGTTCAGCATTGCTCTAGAGGAAATGCGTGAGAATGGAGAGAATACAGGAGATGAAGGAGGAGGAGGTGAGAGAGATGGAGGAGGAGGAGGAGGAGGAGAATTGATGGACAGAGATGCTGTTGACCAGTTCAAAAATAACTCCAAGACTGGGAATGGGAATTCCAATGAGAATGGGAATGGACTTTGTGCTGGAAGCCCTCAGTCTAATGCCGAGGTAGAATATGGTTTCTTGCAGATGAGATGGATTTGTGTCTGTGTGTGTGTGTGTGTCTGTCTGTGTGTGTGTGTGTGTGTGTGTGTGTGTGTGTGTGTGGTTGTCAATGTTTGTATAAAAGTGCAAGTGTGTTTATATTGTGTACACTGTGCTTTGTGTGCATGTGAATTGTGTACACTCTACTGTAAGAGTGAGTTTGTGTGTGTTTGTGTCTGTAGAAGTGTGTGTGTGTGTGTGTGTGTGTGTGTGTGTGTGTGTGTGTGTGTGTGTGTGTGTGTGTGTGTGTGTGCGTGTACCTCGGCTGCATATGTAGGATGTTATACCCTGCCTGTCAAAGTTGATATAAACTGTGATCCTCTTTCTTCTTCACCTCTCTTTTCATCCCTCCATTTCAATCACATCCATTTTTTTCCTCCCACACTCTTCCTGTCGTTGCCCTCAGAATATCTTACTTGGGCGCCTGAGTGGCGTGGCAGTCTATTCTGCTGCCTGCCAACACGGGGATCGCAGGTTCGAATCTCCGTGTTGCCTCCGGCTTGGTCGGGCGTCCCTGCAGACACAGTTGGCCGTGTCTGCGGGTGGGAAGCCCGATGTTGGGTATGTGTCCTGGTCGCTGCACTAGCGCCTCCTCTGGTCGGTCGGGGCGCCTGTTTGGGGCGGAGGGGGGACTACGAGGAATAGCGTGATCCTCCCACGCGCTACGTCCCCCTGGTGAAACTCCTCACTGTCAGGTGAAAAGAAGCGGCTGGTGACTCCACATGTATCGGAGGCGGCAGGTGGTAGTCTGCAGCCCTCCCCGGATCGGCAGAGGGGGTGGAGCAGTGACCGGGACGGCTCGGAAGAGTGGGGTAATTGGCCGGGTACAACTGGGGAGAAAAAGGGGTAAAAAAAAGAAGAATATTTTACTTTTTACCTTTCTCTGTATCTCTTCTTCTCTGTTTGCTTTGTCTTTCTTTCACTTTGTTACTCTTCAGGACACTTCTTCTGTCTCACTAGAAATGTCCCCCCCCCCCTCCGATCTTGTCTCCCCTAATAGAATTACAACTAAGTGAATCACCCAACAACCATCCCACACACACACACACACACACACATTAACAGTCTTCCCCTCTATGTTATTGTGTGCATGTGTGTGCCTGCAGCCATATAAAAGTAAACCCGATCCCGCACTTTCTCTGTACGCGGCCTCGGCATATCTTCCTAATGTTCACTTTGTTTTCCCTCAGCGGGGTTGTGTGGTGATTACACTAGCCTTCCCTCCACACTTGTGTCACACAAACGCTGGTTATGCATGTGTGTGTTGGAGCTGGCTCAACTTTTCTAGGGATTTATATATATGTATATATATATATATATATATAGTATATAGTATTACACACAGATAGAGGTACCACAGCTGCTGCAGTTATGCTAATCTTAACACCCAGGCTGTTAATCCACATTTAAGGATTTGTCTGTCTCAGGAGGAGGAGAGAGAGAGAGACTTGACTGAGAGGAGAGAGGAGGACGGTGCAGATCTACAGGGTGATTGTTGCAGAGCAGGAGCGAATCTAGTGCACATCAGAGTTGTGCTTGTTTGTAAAATACGTTTAGATAACATACATTTCAGTTGTGACTGTAGTGAGTTTTCACTGGGTGTTGGATGGTTTAACCTGTGGGGGGGGGGGGGAGAGAGAGAGAGAGAGAGAGAGAGAGAGAGAGAGAGAGAGAGAGAGAGAGAGAGAGAGAGAGAGAGAGAGAGAGAGAGAGAGAGAGAGAGAGAGAGAGAGAGAGAGAGAGAGAGAGAGAGAGAGATGATAGTTTGGAAGAAATGGGCAAAAAAGCAACAATGGTGATGATATGGATGGAATGTGTTGCACCCGTGTGTGTGTGTGTGTGTGTGTGTGTGTGTGTGTGTGTGTGTGTGTGTGAAAAAGAGAAAGAACGACAGAGAAAGAGGCACAGTCCCACTGATTATTAAGGAATTCATCAATATTCTTTGGCACAGAAATGACCATTAGCGTACACACACACACACATTTACACATCCTGTGCCCTTGGCTTTAACTGTGTCAGGATTATGTAAGCCTTTTCTCTGAAAACTGCAAAGTGGGATGCTCGTAGCAGTCGGCTGCCCCGGTACCGGAGCCTCTCACAGCCGACAGAAATAAAAAGGTCAATCTCGGGAATTACTCTTCCCTTCGAGGAAAGATGGAATGACCACAGAAAGGCTGATAACAGAAATCTGTATGAATATAGATGACAGGGAAAAGTGCTGGAAATGTGTTGTTTGGACGATGCAGTGCTGCCTGTTGCTGCTGTCGCTAGGCTGTTGCCAGGGGAGACAGTTGTTGGGGAAGAGAGAGCAGGGAAACGGAGGAGAGTGACAGCAACACTGAAGAGGATAAGAGATGATGGCTCTGTGTATGTGGGCAATGCCTTTCATCCAGAGTTGCAGTATCTTTATATTTTTCACACACACGTCTAACTATCCATCTATCTATCTTTCTATCTATCTTTCCATCTATCTACCTATCTTATATATCCATCCATCCATTATCTGAACCGCTTATCCTGCTCTCAGGGTTGTGGGGATGCTGGAGCCTATCCCAGCAGTATATATACATATATATATATATATATATATATACATACATACATACACACACACACACACACACACACACACATACAGACATACATACACACACCCCTTTTTTGGGTGTTGTGAGTCTTCCTCAAGCTCGGGTCCTCTACCAGAGGCCTGGGAGTTTGAGGGTTCTGTGCAGTATCTCAGCTGTTCCTAGGACCGCACTCTTCTGGGCAGAGACCTTAGATGTTGTTCCTGGAGTCTGCTGGAGCCACGCTCCCAGTTTGGGGGTCAAAGCCCCTAGTGGTGCTGTTACCACTGGGACTACTGTGAATTTCAGAATCTCTCAGGGGCGTCTTTGCGTGGCCTGCATCTTCGGTCTTGTCTGGTGTGGTAGACCTCTGCCTCAACCAATCTGGCGATGGGTGCCTGTTCTCATGCTGTTTTGATCAAAGCCCCTGTTCTGTCCTTCAGTCCAGCCTTTTCTATCCACTGGTAGCATTTCTCAATATCAGCTATGTCTTCCGTTTGTCGATAGATAGTACATCCCATGGAGGGTCTTGGTCTTTCATGAAACTTCTTTTTCCTCCACACTCTGTCTTCTGCTACCTGAGGTACTCACTCAGCAGTTCATCCTGGGGGGCCCTCTTTCTGATGTACTTGTGGATTTTCCTTGTTTCATCCTGGATACTTGCTTGCTTGCTGGTTGTCCATCGTATCCGATGATGACCATCTTCTCCTATTTGTGAGTCCTTTGGTGGCTGAATAGTCCGATCCTGGATGCACAGTTGCGGTTGCAGACCGGGCATGTAAAAGTGGTGCTGGAGGGAGCAGGGGGTAGCTTTGCGAACATGCCTCTTCTCACGCTTTGCTACACAGTGTTGTGTGCGCTGGTTTTCCATATACTTCACTCCCTCTGAGACGTGAAAGCGCCAGGTGGTGCGGTAGGAAGCACGTTCCTCCAAAGAAGAGGGGTTGATCTGGCATCTTTTCAGTGTGGTCTTCATTTGGTCTTTGAACCACTTCTTCTGCCCACCAGCAGTACGTTGACCAAGGCGTAGTTGGCCGTAGAGGACTTTACGTGGGAGTTGTTCGCTCCCAAGCCACCTGAGTTGATGGTGGTTTAGGGTAGACTCCACACTGCAGCTGCCTGCCCGCTCCAGCACCTCTGTGTGTGGCACTCTCTCCTCCCAAGTAATGCCGAGGATCCTCAGGAGACATTTCACATGGAAGGCCTCCAGACTTCTGAGATAGAGGCTGTAGATGGTCCATGCCTCACATCCATAGAGTAGTGTGGAGATGCGCACTGCTATGTAAACACGCACTTTGGTGTGGAGACTGAGGTTGCTGTTCTGGAAAACCTTTCTCCTTAGACGACCAAAAGATGTTGAGGCTTGTTTGAGGCAATACTGAATCTCATCGTCCATTGTGCAGGTGTCGGATAGCATACTTCCCAGATATTTGAAGGCAGGAACAGTGGCCAGTTGTTGCCCTTATGCTGTGAAGGTTGTTGGGTGGCTTGGGAGGCTGGCAGTCAACTGACAGATTACCTCTGTCTTTTGGGTGTTGATAATCATTCTCATTCTCCTGTATACAGTTACAACTGCCGACAGAGTGTTTTGTAGGGCATCTGGTGTGTGAGCTACCAGGGCACAATCGTCGGCATACTGCTCAATAATGTTCTCAGAGGTCAACTTGGTGGTTGCCTGAAACCTCCTGATGTTGAATAGGTTTCCATTGAGCCTGAAGTCAATGGTAACTCCAGCCTGCTTCTCCAACCTCCGTTGTAACAGTGTTGTAACAGAGACTAAGAAGATATTGAACAGGACTGGAGCTAGCACACAGCCTTGTCTGACTCCAGTCTGCACACCAAAGGGCTCAGAACTGTGGTTCCCCACTACCACTCAGGCCATCATTCCTGAGTGAAACTATCCAAGGATGGTGAGAAACTTGGGTGGACATTCAAATTTCTTCAGGACTTGCCAAAGCAGGGCCCAGTTAATTGTATCAAATGCCTACTTATTCGTAAGGTACACAAAGTAGACACGTTAGCCCTTGGCTCTGACACTCACTAACCCTCAGCCCCCATCTTTTCACTTATCGTACAGTCTCAGGCTGCTGGGCTTCGGATGGAACCCTCCATGCATTGTGAGGAGTTTCTGTATTCTGATGTCTGTGGCCTTTTTCTCCTCCTTTGTCCAGCTTATTATTCCAGCTGGGCATCTGATGGCGGCTGGGCATATGTGTTGATGGCTTGGATCTTATTTTTAACAAGGGGCTGGCTCCTCAGGAACTGCCTCACTCTCTGGAGGAATTTGGCTGTAGCTGACCTCATTGGCTCCTCTGGGTTTCCATTTGCCTCTGGAATACCCAGGTACTTGTAACTGCCCTGTATGTCTGTTATCCTGCCATCTGGTGAGGAGTGTTGGGGTATATTCAACCCCAACAGTCCTCACCACATTTCCTCTTTTTGCCACCATTTGACCACACTTGTCCAGTCTGATTGACATCCCAATGTCGTTGCTGTAAATACTGGTAAGGTGGATCAGCGAGTCAATGTCTCGCTCATTCCTGGCATACAGCTTGATGTCATCCATGTATAGGAGGTGGCTGATAGTAACTCCATTTCTGAACCATATCAACTCTTTATTATGATCTGACTGAGGGGGTTCAGGCCTATGCAGAACAGCAAAAGGGATAGTGCATCACCCTTGTATATGCCACATTTGATGTTTACCTTTGTGATTGTCTTTGAGTTGCCCTCCAGTATTTTTTGACGATGGTTATGTCCTGTTGGCTTTGTGTAGTGTGGTTAGCGTGGTTGCCTCACAGCAAGAAGGTCCTGGGTTCGAGCCCCGGGATAGTGGTGCAACCTTGGGGGTCATCCCAGGTCGTCCTCTGTGTGGAGTTTGCATGTTCTCCCCGTGTCTGCATAGGTTTCCTCCCACAGTCCAAAGACATGTAGGTCAGGTGAATTGGTCATACTAAATTGTCCTTAGGTACGAATGTGCGTGTGTGTGTGTGTATATATATATATATATATATATATATATATATTTATATATATGTGTATGTCGGCCCTGTGATGGCCTGGTGGCCTATCCAGGGTGGCTTCCCGCCTGCTGCCCAACGACTGCTGGGATATGCTCCAGCATCCCTGTGACCCTGTGAGCAGGATAAGTGGTTCATATATGTAACTTCATTAAATGAAATGAATGATTGACAGCTGATGACCGCTTATAGCATGAAACAGGCTTGTACTGTCCTTAAAGAATTTACTTGAATTATTCAAACCACTTATCCTGCTTAGGGTCGCGGGGATGATGCACGGGGGTATATATATATATATATATATATATATATATATATATATGAGAGTGAGAGAGCAGAGAAATATCGATATAGTTTGATCAGTAGATGGATGGATAGATCTACTATTGATGCCCGCTAGAGATGCACTGATATCACTTTTTTTCTGCTGATACTGACTCTGAGTAAGAATCTTTAAGTACCTATCCCAACCAATACTTGTGCCAAACAGTATCACGATAGAATGGGGTTTTTTTCCACGATTACATGTGCTAAAAGAAAATACAAGTTTCAGTGTTGTGCCAAAGGTGTTATGTAAATCAAGCAATTTTGCTTTTATTTATATAACACATCTTTTATCGCTCTTGGTGTCAGATTTTGGTCTTGGATAAAACCTCTGATACTGATCCGCCATTTTAACCTGGTATCAGCTCAATATCCGATAACTAATACCAGTATTGGTGCATCCCCAGTACTTACACTGGCTCTTCAGTAGAGAAAGATGGGAGGGGTGTTCTGAATGTAGCAACATTAGTTATAGAAATAACATGTAATTGCTCAAGACAGTACACAGACATTGTGCAGAGCAAAGCACAGACAGCAGCATGTTAATAACAGAGCAGAGAAGAGCTTTAACATGCAATACACACACCCAGTACATTAGAAACCGAACACGCATGCTTTCGCAGATGCCAAACCCACAAGAATGAATAAATCAACTGATGAGACTGAAAACGGAGAAACGTCCAAAAGAGAACCAGGTTTAGACTCTCTCCCAAACCCCCCCCCCCCCCCCAACTGGGTGGCTTCAGCTGCGTAGTGCTTTGCCTAGTTTATGTTTCCCCCGACGTTGCTTTGTAATGTTTGGCTTGTGCTGTAAGGGATAAGTTACTTTCTGAAACTCCTGGGTCGCAGCCTTTATTTAGACCTTGTATCCTCCAAGGGGCTCAGAAGAACATGCTGTACTCATACAGCAAGGCACACATGCCTGTTCAGAGATACATTCAGTCTGATAACACACACACACACAATTATTTCTGATCCCTCCTAAGCCTTATTACAAGATTGGCTAAACCCTTAAACCAATCAAAAGCATCGGGCTGAGCCATCCTTTGGGCTCCTGACCAATCAAAACCGCCACAGGTCAATAACAAACGCATACCTTTGAGCACAGACGGGTGTCGATTGGTTCTCCTTTATGCATTCTGTCTCAGATTAAACAAGCCGCAACAATAACTCTCACCTGTTGATTCAAGAGCTGTCTATCTTAATGTACCGCGGCACATAGCTGGACCATTTCCGGCTGATTAAATTAAGCGATCACAGCCCCGCGCTATTTTTGGAGCAGGTTGTGCAATCTGATTACAAATAACTGCAGCAGTAAATTGTTTGTGCGATTGGTCAAGACTCAATCATCTGATTTTGGTTTCAGAAAAATGGGCGAATCCTTGTTAATTACCCAGAAATATCTCGGAAAGGAGAGAAAAAAAATCTTAATTGCCTGGAGGGTGTAATTAAGTGTTTAGTCACCTCGCCCCACCACGTGGGAGTGCCATCGTGTCCAATGTTAAAAAATCTGCTATAAAAATGTAATTTCAAGAGCAGGTTTAATCACAGTCACAGCTGGAAATCATCTCAGCAGCTGCAATTCCACATTTCCCAAGGCCGAGCTATGTTTTCTCACCGGTTTATGAATGGGCGTCAATCAGTAGAGCAGCCATTCGCCTTCATTCATTTTATGTCATGCAAACCACGATGGTTAAACACAAGTGACGTATTTTAATAAGCGATTTGAAATTATGATGGGCTGATCTCTTGTCATTTCATATCAGACTTTCATATGAGGGTCCGCCTAGGAGGCTGCGCATCCTCAGACTGACAGGCAAAACGTTTTTATTAGGCAGATTTTTTAGCTTGAGTGCTGCATATTAACACTTCTTTTTTCATATATCCCATTTAATCGACTTGGGCACTGTGGAAAAGTCTTATAATGTGTGTTTGGGGAAAGGGAGATATGTACGCTTGGTCAAGATCTGCATTCTACTGAGTCTCGTTAATTTCTTAATTTAGATATTAGGCACACGGATAAAAACTCTTCTCAGGGCGTCCGGGTAGCATGGCGGTCTATTCCGTTGCCTGCCAACACGGACATCGCCGGTTCGAATCCCCATGTTACTTCCGGCTTGGTCGGGCGTCCCTACAGACACAATTGACCGTGTCTGCGGGTGGGAAGCCAGATGTGGGTATGTGTCCTGGTTGCTGCACTAGCTCCTCCTCTGGTCGATCAGGGCGCCTGTTCGGGGGAGAGGGGGAACTGGGGGGGGATAGTGTGATCCTCCCACGCGCTACGTCCCCCTGGTGAAACTCGTCACCGTCAGGTGAAAAGAAGCGGCTGGCAACTCCACATGTATCGGAGGAGACATGTGGTAGTCTGGAGCCCTCCCTGGATCGGCAGAGGGGGTGGGGCAGAGACCGGGACGGCTCGGAAGAGTGGGGTAATTGGCCAGATACAATTGGGGAGAAAAGGGGAGTCCCCCCCCCCCCAAAAAAACCCCTTTTCAGACCAATTTTTAAATTGTCAGTATTTTATTTTTGTTGCGTTGACGTGAAGGCAAAGTAATCCAATAATTTGATAGTTTGGCCATCTTCACAAGGACCTGTCTTTCCATTGCCAACAGCGGAGACATACCATTATGTAGGGCTGTTAGACACGACAAATACCAGCACTTGATAAATAATGACTGCATATGATTTCCTGTTGATTATTTGCAGAGTTGTGGAAAGCTGGCTGCTCCGCAGTAGTTACTGTAGTTTGGAAAGAGAGAGCTTATTGTTATCCATCACATATTTTCAATTTCGGGGGAAAATGGGATGACTCTTTTTCTGAAAGGTATTTGGCAATTGCCGGGCCCTTATTAGATCCTGGTTTCTTGCTGGCGATGAGGAAGAGTTGCCTCAGACCTGATGCTTATTGTACTGCAGTGGCACCGAGTACGCTGCAAAAGCCTCAACCCGCCGCCATGCAAACCTGGCCTGCAAAATGAAAATGAGAGCAGCATTCCAGACATTATTTCCCCAAGGTCTAATTTTTGCATTACTACTGGTGTGTGTGTGGGGGGGGGGGGGGGTATGAGAGGTAGAGACAGAGGGTGCAAAGGAGTGATGGGCTAGAAACTGCCATGCAAGAAAAGAAACACAAACTTCCTCAGATTTCAGGTTTCACAGTGACGTTTCATTCTTTTCAGTGTTTACGTTCGCTGTTCCGCATGTGATCTCTAGAAAGGCCTATTTCTCCAAATAAAAGACTTGAAAGTCAAGAAAGTAAGAATAGTCACAAGTCAGAGCGCTTTATGTTGTCACAGGCCTCCAAATAGCTGTGGCGGTGTATGTCATTACGGATCATACCATCGCGTTTCCCCCTGCAGTGGCTCCCCACAGTGCCCATGGTGGCCCTTCGGATGCCAAATACCAAACACGGCCCGTCTGGGAAGTTATTGTGACAGTTATTTATAAGGTTCAGTGGTACTGACCGGGGGGGGGGGGGGGAGCAGAGGAAGAGGAAAATAAAACCTAGTTCACCATGTTTTTGGGGGCCCATGTGTGTGTGTGTGTGCACATACCTTTTGCTCTGCCTCTGGCTCTTTGTGCTATTTATAAGTGATGTCTGGCACCAGCATCTTCGGGCAGTCTCCAGCAAGAAACAACAGAAGGTCCATATCCATCTACTTGTCTGTTTCTCCCCCTGCCTTCTCATCCCAGTTCATCGTATCGGTGCGTCATCTTCCTTTGTAATCCAGCCCTCTTCCTTTCTCTGGGCGTTACACACCAACATGACGTCACGAGATTTCGTTCTTATATCGACGAAAATCCGTGTATTGAATCGTCCACCAGTGGACGATTGTTTAACCTTTTTCGTCCTGCGCCGGACGAATTCCAAGTCGGTGGAGATTTCAGCGGGCCGCCGTATCATTTCAGAACTGACAGGGTAGATCGGTCCTGTTGGAACGAGCCAAGATGTCGCTGTTCAGTGGCCCTGTGTGAGTAACGTGTCCAACACGGTTGTATGTTTTGCTTGAAATATCCTGATTTGTAGAGTTATTTGCCGCCATTCACCTAATTTTGATTTGATATAGTGTTGATAGTGCAGGCTTTTATTGCGGTTAGGGTTCGGGTCACAGTTTTTATTATTATCCACTGTGCTGTCCCTCTCAATTTCCACAAATACTGAGGTGCTCCTATCTTGCTTTAACACATCTCAAGACACCAGAATTTCTAAAATACATACTTTTAAATGGCTCTTATATACCTATGGAGGAAAGACATCCATGCAGCAGAACTCCACAAATTTTAATCAACGAAAGAGGCTGGAAACACTCCAGAAAGATACGACAATAGAAAAAGAGAAGCAGCAGATTTCGTTGGGGGCTAGTCGTGGGTCGGTCTTATGGGGAAGTGCTTCGTCATGCTTGGCCTGGTAGACTCCCTGCACTCCTTGAACCCTATTCCCAGCCTCATAGCTAGGACATCTTCGCTCCATCTGTCTTTCTGCGGATCTCTGTGTAAGGCCGCTCTGTTTTCAATACTTCAGCTACTTGGAGGGTTTTCTGGAGACCAGGGACATAAAAGGGTCCTGTTCGTGGTTTCACCCCCACTCCCCTGTGAGGCTCCCAGCATCCCCACAGGGGTCTTCTATGCATGCGTGTATGTGTGTGTGTGTGTGTGTGGGTGTATTCATCCAAATTAAGGCTGTGTGACCCGTGATGTGAGTTTGGGTCCAGCTTTTAACACTGTTCAGTTTGTACAGTTGTAGGAAAAGGCCCGGTGCTGTGTGCTGCATCATCACCGCTGTGCGTAGGCGGGAATTGGGTGGAAGGTTGACAACAGCTGCTGTTTGAAAAGGCTCCTAACTCTGGGCTGAAATGATGAAGCCCTGGGACACCCCTTCTCAGTGTCAGCCAAGGGTGGAGCTTTCTTAAAATACCGACTGAGACCATCTTACCAGTTTCTCGCATATTTCCTGGGGAGGATGTTAACTTGTGCCAGACAGCTTGTGTGCTATTTTGCAAGAGTTGCACTAGCAGATGTGTGAAAGCATGTCCTTAAAGGAGACACTGAGATCCTTTTGTGTCCGTGTTGTTTAATTGTATTTGCAGTTGTATTTATGGGAAGATGAAGTCATTCTCTAGGCGGCACGGTGGCGCAGTGGTTAGCGCGGTCGCCTCACGGCAAGAAGGTCTTGGGGTCGAACCCCGGGGTTGTCCAACCTTGGGGGTCATCCCGGGTCGTCCTCTGTGTGGAGTTTGCATGTTATCCTCGTGTCTGCGTGGGTTTCCTCCGGGCGCACCTGACCTACATGTCCAAAGACCTACGTGAATTGGCCATACTTAATTGTCCCTAGGTGTGAATGTATGTATGTGTGTGTGTGTGTGTGTGTGTGTGTGTGTGGGGGGGGGGGCTGTCCAGGGTGTCTCCCCGCCCGCCGCCCAATGACTGCTGGGATAGGCTCCAGCATCCCCGCGACCCTAATTAGGGTAAGCGGTTTGGCTAATGGATGGATGAATGGATGGAGTCCTCTACCGCTCAGATAGACAGGCTTGTTTTACATAACCGCGATCAATACATTGGCTGATCGCAAAAGAGGAGAAAATGGAGGCAAATGGAGAGACGATAGAGATTAAGCCTGCATTCAGTCCTAAACACGAGCTATTACTTCTACACACACATTCAATTATCTCACAGTTTAAGACTGAATCAATATGAGGAAACCAGCTTTTGTCTGTTGACACTGTGTGGTCAGTGGATGTGGTCAGTGTGGTAAGTGTGTAAGTAAGGCAACAGTAGATTTCCAGTCATATTTGGGAAATTAAGAAGAACATATTAACACGGTTCTTCCTAGTGATACTAGATGGTACACAAGGCTAGAAAGGAGATCTGTTGTAGAGCCATCCAAATTGGCCAGTGTGTGTGTGTGTGTGTGTGTGTGTGTGTGTGTGTGTGTGTGTGTGTGTGTGTGTGTGTGTGTGTGTGTGTGTGTGTGTGTGTGTGTGTGTTGTTGATTTGGGTATAGTGATGGATGATTTGTCTCTTTCTCTCTCCCCCTACAGGATATGAGGAGACATGTGATGATGACCCTCTTGGACACTGAGCAGTCATACGTAGACTCACTGCGCACCCTCATCCAGGTAACACAAACGCACACATGCACTATCGCACACACGCTCAGGCGCACACACATACGCACAAGTAAAGCTCACTGAACTGTAGGTGTTTTTGAGACACGTAGAGTTAAGATGCCTTGATGCATGCTCAATAATCCAGGTAAGGAAATCTCGTGGGAGGATCACGCTATTCCCCCCCCCCAGTTCCGCCTCCCCCCCGAACAGGCGCCCTGTCCGACCAGAGGAGGCGCTAGTGCAGCGACCAGGACACATACCCACATCCGGCTTCCCACCCACAGACACGGCCAATTGTGTCTGTAGGGACGCCAACCAAGCCAAAGGTAACACGGGGATTCGAACCGGCGATCCCCATGTTGGTAGGCAACGGAATAGACCGCCACACCACCCTGGTGCCCATGAAGGCGATTGTTGTTGCGAAAGTGTTGTTTTTCTTTCAGTCAGACGGTGATACATTTAAAGGGAAATTTCACCGATTTTCAACCTTACCTCTGTGGATCTTTGCCAGGGACGTCCCATTAAAAACACCCGTGGGTGTTCCCAGTGTTTGGGTCGGCAGTGAAACCCGAGTTTTTTTCTGGCCGCCACGTGACACATGGGGGCGTCATTTGGCGGCCAGAAAAACTAAACACAGCCTAGCAGGGTTTCCTATACTCCAATGTACTCAGCTAAGCTACAAAGATGACGGCAGCCTTAGACTGGCAAGACTTTTTATCGGCGCTAATGTTCGACCAGAGCAAACTACCAGATAATGGACAGATAGCAGAGCATGGCGTAGATGGAGCGAATACAGACTGGTTGGATGCGAGGCATCGTCCCATTACAGTTGACCAGCACCTTCTGCACAAAATGATCTCTTTATCAGGGCTTCCAGGTAGCATAGCGGTCTATTCCGTTGCCTTCGATCCTGGTTCGAATCCCCGTGTTACCTCCGCCTTGGTCAGGCGTCCCTCCGGACACAATTGGCCGTGTCTGCCAGTTGGAAGCCGGATGTGGGTATGTGTCCTGGTCACTGCACTAGCGCCTCCTCTGGTTGGCCTGTTTGTGGGGGGGGGGGGATAGCGTGATCCTCCCATGCACAACGCCCCCCCGGTGAAACTCCTCACTGTCAGGTGAAAAGAAGCGGCTGGCGACTCCACGTGTATTGGAGGAGGCATGTGATAGTCTGCAGCCCTCCCCGGATCAGCAGAGGGGTCGGAGCAGCGACTGGGACGGCTCGGAAGAGTGGGGTAATTGGCCAGATACAACTGGGGAGAAAAAGGGGGGAAGTCCACAAACACAAAAAAAGAATACAATGACAAAATAAAGTTGTATTTTTTTCTAAATAGACTGAAAGCTGGAATCGGTGCTTCACTTGCGCGGTGCAGCAATGTAATTCTACTTAACCCCGCTTGGTGGTAGATGCAGAGGGCATCATGACTGAAAAAATATATACCATGATAAAGGACACTTGTTTGTTCATCTGCAGGACTGGTATTCTGTGGTAAGCTGAGCGTTAAGTCAGTCAGTGCCGTTTTAAAAGCTTTATGTATGTATATATATATATAAATCGTATTGCTCAACAAAGGAAGTTAATAGATATGTAGAAGTGTGATTGCCAGATGTTTTAGGAGCAGTTGCATCCAGAAAGCTATCAACGATTCAATTAATGACTATAAATTAGTGTGTTGCTTATTAAAGGTTACCTAATATTATAATAGCTCTATTGTTGGGAAATGAATCCGGGAGCAAACTCTGCCCCCCTTCCCTCGACTCATCTGTCAGCCGTCTGTTTGCAGCTCTGCCAGGCGCCGCGTCGAAAAAGGTCCGTCACTCCCGTTCATCCCTCAGCCTGTCTCCCTGTCTCATTCTCCACCCATAATGCCTTTGTGATGTTGTGCAACGGTTCACCGCTGTCTGCATAGGTGAAACTGTGTGTGTGTGTGTGGGCACATGCATCATGCACACAATGCCTTTACTTTGTATATACATGGCTTTTTTTTGTGTGGCTGTTTACCCTCTAAGTGAATGAAGGCCATGTTCCCATGGCGACAGAGGGAAGTTGGTGAGTTGCCACGGTGACTGCAGTATAAGCGCAGATCCAAAAAGGAGGCTGTCACACCAAGGTTAGACTCAGGTAGCGCTGTCCAGTGCTGAGGTCCACCAAAGGGTTTCCAGTCAGTAGAAATTCAACATTTGGTTCATTCTGAGATTGTTTGAATGTTGTTGAGGTGTGAGTTCAGAAAATAAGTGGCTTTTTTTTTAAGATTGTCCCCCCCCCCCCCCCGCTTTTTCTCCCCGATTGTGCTTGGCCAATTACCCCACTCTACCGAGCCGTCCTGCTCGCTGCTCCACCCCCTCTGCCGATCCGGGAAGGGCTGCAGACTACCACATGATACGTGTGGAGTCGCCAGCCGCTTCTTTTCACCTGACAGTGAAGAGTTTCACCAGGGGGACGTAGCGCGTGGGGGGATCACGTTATCCCCCCCCCCCCGAATAGGCGCTCCCACGGCCAGAGGAGGCACTAGTGCAGCAACCAGGACACATACCCACATCCGGCTTCCCACCTGCAGACACGGCCAATTGTGTCTGTAGGGACGCCCGACCGAGCCGGAGGCAGCACGGGGATTCGAACCGGCGATCCCTGTGTTGGTAGGCAACGGAATAGACCGCTACATTACCCGGATGCCAAACCATTTTTTTTTTAAATTCAGGAAGCTCCGCACCGAATCCTTTATTTAAAACCATCAGTTGTCGTTTTTTTTGGTGAAATTGCAAAACCTCTCCAAGTGAGGATGCGAAACAGCCACCCAGAACCACATGGGGCTGTCTATGGTTTGTTACCAATAAGATTATAACGGCAATAAATAACATTTCAGTCACTAAGCAAGTTCTTAACGGACATTACTTGACTGCATTTAAACACAGCAAGTCTAAAGCAAAGCCTTGAGAAAGTGGGTATTAATAAAAGTTTCATGTCCTTCATTGTCACTATGTTTTAGCACCAGCGGAT
Organism: Lampris incognitus; assembly: GCF_029633865.1. NCBI lineage: Eukaryota > Metazoa > Chordata > Actinopteri > Lampriformes > Lampridae > Lampris > Lampris incognitus. The sequence goes on from NC_079217.1 coordinate 52,441,525, forward strand.
CGAGTCTAGTCATCACGTGGCTTGCACGGCACTGAGCACTGCGGTGTTGACTGGCATTTTACCGTTTCGTAGGCCTTGGGGTGAGGTCTGTCCATGTTGGTTAGAAAATATTATATCAAATTTACAAACGCTGCAAATGTACGACCTGACAAAGTGTCATTGTAAAAGAGTAAGACTGAGACAGGCAAAGGACATGAGAGTAACTTAAGAGAAGGGCACGATATACTGACAGAGGACATGGATATACTGACATGGATATATTGACAGAGGACATGGATATACTGACAGAGGACATAGATATATACTGACAGAGGACATGGATATTCTGACAGAGGACATGGATATATACTGACAGAGGACATGGATATACGAGGACAAGGATATACTGACAGAGGACATAGATATATACTGACAGAGGACATGGATATTCTGACAGAGGACATGGATATATACTGACAGAGGACATGGATATATACTGACAGAGGACATGGATATATACTGACAGAGGACATGGATATACTGACAGAGGAAGAGGGGAACACAAGACATGGTGTAAATGATAAACATGAACAGAGGTTTTTAATTTTGCAGTATATTGAAAATATAAATTGTTGGGTTGTCGAATCGATCAAAAAAAAAAATCAACCAATAGGGATGTCTGGGTAGTGTAGTGGTCTATTCCGTTGCCTACCAACACGGGGCTCACCGGTTTGAATCCCCGTGATACCTCCAGCTTAGTCGAACATCCCTACAGACACAACTGGCTGTGTCTGCGGGTGGGGAGCCGGATGTGGGTATGTGTCCTGGTCGCTGCACTAGCGCCTCCTCTGGTCGGTCGGGGCACCTGTTCGGGGGGGGGGGCTGGGGGAGAATAGCGTGATCCTCCCACGCACTACGTCCCCCCCTGGTGAAACTCCTCACTGTCAGGTGAAAAGAAGCGGCTGGCGACTCCACATGTATCGGAGGAGGCATGTGGAGTCGCCTGATACAATTGGGGAGGGGGGAATAAATAAAATTAACCAATTGATCGCACAGTTTGCTGTGATTAATTTTTTTTTCTCCTTCGTGAGACTGCAGCTCGTATTAATGGATATTGTAGAATCAACGCAAAGGAAGTCGCGTCTTTTTAGCTTGGAACCCAGATTCTCTCCTGTGAGCTACAGATTTCCAACAAAACCATCAAGGCCATCGAAACGGACCGTCGGCTTGAACGGCATGTTTCTTATATGCTTTAACAGAAACGATAACACAACCCAGGCTTTTAGGTTAAAGCGCCAGTTGAGTTTCAAAACCGTCAAAGCCTTTAACATTGGACATCTGCTTGGAAGGTGGTGATTTCTTGTATGCACTCATACAAATATCTGACAACAAAAAATTGTATTTCATGTTCAAGTGCCAGCTGAATTTAAGGTGTTGTGAATTCAATTGGTAATCTGAAGGACAATGAAAACCACGGTTATTTTGTATCGTTAACGATGTGTCAGTATTCGTCTCGTCGACTGAAGCCGTCTCGCTCCAGTCAGCAGCCGGACCGTCTCCCTGTGTATCGGGGATTCACTGGCGACAGGTGCTCCGGGTTATCAGGGACCGGATGTACGTTTCTCTAAGTACGCCCTCGCCCTCATTGGGTGGTGTGGATTTGTGCACAGGCAGCAGCATGGGGTCATCACACCGGAGGGGAAACTTGTGTATGTGTGTTGTTTTATACACGTGGGTGTACTTAGAGTGGGAGAGGGACACTGGGACAGACATTCAGCTGTCTAACCTGGACAGCTGCTGCTTAAAGGTAAACAAAATTCTCTCTCTCTCTACCATACAATCGCTTTGTTCTCCCTCTGCCTTTCCCTCCTTTGTTCCACCCCCCCTCGCCTCTCTCCTCTCTTCTACCCACCTGTCGTGAACACGCTGGCCCTGTGATTACCAGGAAACCGCCATTTACATATGTTACTCACATAACCGTCCTTTACATCCTGCTCTCTGTCCACCACCCACTCTGCCCCCCGTGGAGTGAGCCAGCGGCTCTCCTCTCTCTCTCCTCTTTTATCTGCCCTCTTCGCTCCCCTTCCATGTCTCTCCCCACCTTCTCTCTCTCTCTCCTTTCTGCTTTCCCCTTTCCATCACTTTTCATTACCGTCTTCCCTTAAAGCTCTCACCTTCTCTCTCTCTCTATTCATAGATCTACAAATTATGATCTGGAAGAACAACACATGAAAAACTGACTTGTATATAACTGACCAAAATTATCCGTGTTAACCTCATAGGCCCGCAGGAGCCCTTCAAACTGGCAGATAGCTGTATGGTTAATCAACGTTGGACACAATTTCATTTAGTTTAATGAGCTGGTTAATTGGCCCGGCTAATCGGTTGCTCCCTCCTCTCTGACCCACCTCGCAGGGCTACATGCGTCCTCTCAAGCAGGCGGACGGCGGCTCCATAGTGGACCCGCTGTTGGTCGACGAGATGTTTTACCAGATCCCGGAGATCCTGGAGCACCATGAGCACTTCCTGGAGCAGGTCACGGGCTGCGTCAGCCAATGGCACGACAGGCAAATCGTTGGACACCTCCTCGTCCAGTCGGTGAGTAGAACTAGAACCCCCCCACCCCAAAGCTTTTATGGCCCAATTTCAAGCTGTTTCTTTCTTTCTTTCTTTTTTATACCCCCAATTTACTGTAAGTCAACACTCTCATTGCCCTTTTCCATAATGAAGTGAAGGTGAATCTGCTGGAGGTGTCACTGTAAAGGTGGCTTTTCCCTATGGTGTTTACAGTTTTGCAATTAAGAGGGTTTCATTTAGAAGTGACACACACACACACACACACACATCGATGTCCTCCTTATGATAACAGATGGTAGTCTGGAAGTGTAGGTATTTTCAGTTGGTACAAGTGGACTTTAGACGGGGTGTGAGATTATTTATCTGTAATAGAATGTAGCAAGCAGCAGTCCTGTGACTGCTCTGAAAAGCACACAGTGTGTGTGAGAGAGAAGCTATCGGATGCTGTTTAAATCACCATATTTTCAAGCTAAAAAATATGAGCAGCCAGCAACTGTAAAATTCAAATAAAATGTGCCACACTTAAAAGTGAAAGATATATTGCTTCCTTATATAAAGTATCCCACTGCCTCTGCCTGCACAGATATGGGTTGAGGTCGGTTTAATATCAGGAGAGAAAGTGAAAAATAAAGTGAAGATGTGATGGAACAAAAATAAGTGTGCAAGTATGTGGTAAGGGGGAAATTTCTCCTCTTCAGTGCAGTTCACTGCTTCAGTATATTTTGCAGTTCGTGTTGGAGGCTCAGGGCTGCAGGCAGCGTACTTAAAGAGGGTGGGTCTTTTTTACCCAGTGGTGGACCTTTTTATTCTGAGCCCAGGATACCCTATGCAAAATGACCTTTGACCTACTGTGGCTACAAATCCTCGCTTCTTTATAGTCTACTAAAACGTATTATTTAGTGGAAGGATAGAAAAACACTGGGTATTCCAGGCTTAAAGTCATCATATGGTCGTGAGTACGAGCTTATTGTATTGGTTTCATGGCTTCTTTAGTGCTCTTTATTTAGACTTTACAGACCTGTCATTATTTTGGGGGGAGGGGGTAGCTCCGATGACTCAACTTGTTGAATGTATGTGAACCATCTGTGGTTTCAAGCCTCGTTGGCGCAGTAGGCAGCGCGTCAGTCTCATAATCTGAAGGTCGTGAGTTCAAGCCTCACACGGGGCAGATGTTTTGTTGTGATAGTTGCAGTGACTGAATGACGGACATTCCACTGTCTTCTCTTGTCAGTGTATCCACTTATTTTCAGTTTTGCGTCTCTGACAGATGTGGTCTCAGTTTTGGCATAGATGTAGCTCAAAAAAAAGTTTCTAGTCGGTGTAGTGGATTGTGATAATAGATCAATGTCCACCACTGACTTATCACTTAGTTTGTACTGTCGAGAAGTTTGGTCATAGTGTAAAAAAAGCTTTTCGGCAGTTCTCTCCACTGCTGCTCTAAAAGTATTAAATATACTTAAGATGGAAACAGAACGCAACCGGTCCCTTTTCCCTTATTCCTGCTTATTTCATCGTCATCATGATTACTGTTTCTGTTCCAGGCAGATTCTCTCTTTTTGGTTTTACCGGTTTCAGACTTAGTTTTCTCATGTTGGATCATCAGGGTATGAAAGCTGAGGTCTACACATAGATATATGTCTACTGTTACTTTAAAAACCAGGTTTTACTTATCATGTATGCATAATTACTACCTGTCCACTCTCACAAAAAACACTGCTGACCTGAGCCTAATTTGTGTTGTTGTCGTCAGCAAATGGGAATTAGTTGTGATGACTCAAAAACATTTATGTATTTATGTATTTGTGTATTCATTTATTCTAAATTGTCAGCAGTCACCCCAATGAGAGCCGTGCTCAGGATCTATTCCCTCATATATCTACTGCTACTACTACTAGTACTACTACTGCTACTAGTACTACTACTGCTACTACTAATACCGCTTTTACTACTACTACTACTATTACTCCTACCAGTACTGCTACTGCTGTTGCTGCTGCTATGGCTGCTACTATTACAGCTACTCCTGCTACTACTGCCACTGCTACTACTACTGCTACTACTACCGCTACTACGAGTACTACTGCTGCTATTGCTGTTGCTACTACCACTACTACTACTACTGCTACTAATACTACTACTACCGCTACTACTATTACTGCTGTTGCTGCCCTACTACTGCTGCTGCTGCTGCCACTACTACTACTATCGCTACCACTCCTACTACTGCTGCTACTACTACTACTATTACCGCTACTACTACCGCTACTACTACTACTACTGCTGCTGCCACTCTACTATGGCTGCTGCTACTGAAAAAACTCTCACCCGGGTTTTGGCTAATAGACTCCTCCCCCTGTAAGAAAACATTCTCCCTGAGTCTCAGAGTGGCCCAAATACAGGTACCATGGGCATGATTTTCATTGCTCGCCAACTACAAGAAAAATACTGGGAACAAAATCAACCACTATACATGGCCTTCATAGACTTCACCAAATCCTTTGACTCTGTGAACCGTCAGGCTCTTGGGCTGATTCTGGCAAAAATTGGGTGCCCGGAGAAATACATCCGGATACTGAGACTATTGCATGACAATATGTCAGCCACAGTACTCAGTGGCAGTGGAGATGAAACGGAACCCTTCAGGGGTCACACTGGAGTCAAGTAGGGCTGTGTCATTGCTCCTACCCTGTTCTCCATTTTAATTTTTGCTATCCTCCATCTTATGGGTAAACACCTGCCACAAGGAGTCAGAATCATGTAAAGAACCGACGGACAACTCCTGAACATCAACAGATTCAGGGCTAAAAGCAGAACCACCACCATATCCATCATGGAGCTGCAGTATGCTGATGACTGCCCTCGTGGCCCATTCAGAAGAGAACCTACAGTGCATTCTGGATGCTTTTGCCAAGGCATACAAGCAACTTGGTCTGACCCTTAACATAGAAAAGACCCAGATCCTCTACCAGCCACCACCCAACACAAATAACCCTGCTCCACCCCTATCTATCTATGGTGACAAAACCAGACTGGAAAATGTGGACCACTTTACATATCTCGGAAGCCTCCTATCCTCCAAAGCTAATATTGATGAGGAAAAACACCACCGCCTCAGTTGTGCTAGTGAGATTTTCTCAAGACTGAGGAAAAAGGTCTTTGAAAACCGTGACCTCCAGGCCAGGACGAAAATTCTGGTCTACAGAGCAGTAGTGTTGCCCACCCTACTGTATGGATCAGAATCCTGGACCACATACAGCAGGCACCTGAAGGCACTAGAGGTGCCCCCGAAAAATCCTCAAGATCACCTGGGAAGACAGACGCACCAACACCAGCATCCTGGAGGAGGCTAACATTCCCGCTATAACTGCCACCATTGCCCAACACCAGCTCAGATGGACTGGCCATGTCATCCGTATGCCTGACTGTCTGCTTCCAAAACAAGTCCTATACTCCCAGCTTTTCACAGGACAACGTGCCCCGGGAGGTCAAAAGAAAAGGTATAAGGATAACATCCAAGCAAACATCAAAAAATGCCACATAGACCCTAAGACCTGGGAGGACACAGCAACCAACAGGGCGACCTGGAGAAAACTTGTCAAGGAAGGAGTTGCACTATATAATAATGATCTCCGCTGTGCTGCAGAAGACAAGCACAGACTCAGAAAGGAGGGAGTTTCCACCAAAAAGCCCAAACCAATCCCACGACTACCACCGCCCACCCCTGCCCACACTGCACCAAATTATGCGGCTCCAGGTTCAGCCTCTTTGCTCACCTGAAGACCCACAAGGACCAAGAAGGAGGACAGTCATACTCGACCCCGAGTGACCGCCGATGATGACTACTATCGCTACTACTACAGTAGTATTACTGCTATTACTGCTATTACTTTTGGCTGCTCCCGTTAGGGGTCGCCACAGTGGATAATCCATTTCCATCTCTTCCTGTCCTCTGCATCTTCCTCTGTCACGCCAACCACCTGCATTTCCTCCCTCACCACATCCATAAACCTCCTCTTTGACCTTCCTCTTTTCCTCTTTCCCTGGCAGCTTCATGTTCGATTTGATTTGATATTACTATATTAATCCCAGTCGGGAAATTGCACCATGCATTTCACCCATCCTAGCTGTGTAGCTAGGAGTAGTGGGAAGCCGCCATGCAGCGCCCGGGGACCAACACTGGTTCGTCTTTCCATTGCCTCGGTCACGGGGCACAGACAGGACTATTAACCCTAACATGCGTGTCTTGTTGATGGTGGGATAAACTGGAGCACCCGGAGAAAACCCACTGCAGACACAGGGAGAACATGCAAACTCCACACAGAGGACGACCTGGGATGACCCCAAGGTTGGACAACCCCAGGGTTCGAACCCAGGACCTTCTTGCTGTGAGGCAACAGCGCGAACTGTTCAGCATCCTTCTCCCAATATACCCAGCATCTGTCCTCGACGCGTCCAAACCATCTCAATCTTGCCTCTAATGCTTTGTCACCAAACCGTCCAACTTGAGCTGCCCCTCTAATATAGTCGTTTCTAATCATGTCCTTCTTCATCACTCCCAACAGAAATCTTAGCATGTCCTCATATATCCCATATAAAAATCCATTCCCATATATAAACCTCTGGCTTTCTCGGTAGCATCAAAGAACAGTTTCTAGAATCAACATGTAGCTCAGTGTGCAAAGATAATAGAATAAATGACAAATGTGTACTCCCCCTTACTTATTTTTTTTGGGGGGGGGGGTAGTTCCAATGACTCAACTTGTTCAATGTACGTGAACCATCTATGGTTTCAAGCCTCGTTGGCGCAGTAGGCAGCGCGTCAGTCTCATAATCTGAAGGTCGTGAGTTCGAGCCTCACACGGGGCAGATGTTTTGTTGTCATCGTTGCAGTGACAGAATGACGGACATTTCACTATCTTGTCTTGTCAGTGTATCCACTTATTTGCAGTTTTGTGTCTCTGACAGATGTGGTCTCAGTTTTGGCATGGATGCAGCTCACAAAAAAAAGTTTCCGGTTGGTGTAGTGAATTGTGATAATAGATCAATGTCCACCACTGACTTATCACTTAGTTTGTACTGTCGAGAAGTTTGGTCATAGTGTAATAAAAGCTTTTCAGACATTTTTCTGTACCTGTCCTTGGCGGCAATCTTCTCCACTGCTGCTCTAAAAGTATTAAATATACCTAAGATGGAAACAGAACATGACCGGTCCTTTTTCCCTTATTCCTGCTTATTTCATAGTCATCATGATTACTGTTTCTGTTCCTGGCAGATTCTCTCTTTTTGGTTTTTACCGGTTTCAGACTTGGTTTTCTCATGTTGGATCATTAGGGTATGAAAGCTGAGGTCTACACATAGATATGTGTCTACGGTCACTTTAAAAACTGAGTTTTACTTATCATGTATGCATAATTACTACCTGTCCACTCTCACAAAAAACACTGCTGACCTGAGCCTAATTTGTGTTGTTGTCGTTAGCAAATGGGAATTAGTTGTGATGACTCAAAAACATTTATGTATTTATGTATTTGTGTATTCATTTATTCTAAATTGTCAGCAGTCACCCCAATGAGAGCCATGCTCAGGATCTATTCCCTCATATATCTACTACTACTACTAGTACTATTACTACTAATACCACTAATACTATGACTATTACTACTACTACTCGTACTACTACTGCTGCTGCTACTACCACTACTACTACTGTCACTGCTACTACTACTGCTAATACTACCGCTACTACTACTACTAGTTCTACTGCTGCTGTTACTGCTACTACTACCACTACTACTACTAGTACTACTACTTCTGCCACTACTGCTAATACTACTACTGCTACTGCTACTACTACTGCTAGTACTACCACTACTACTAATGCCACTACTACTATTACTACTACCACCACCACTACTACTACCACCACTATTACTATTACTTGTACTACTACTACTGCTGCTGCTACTCCTACTACTACAACTACTGCTCATGCTACCGCTACTACTAATACCGCTTCACTTATTACTACTACTACTACTGCTAGTACTACTGCCGCTGCTACTACTACTACTTGTACTACTGCTGCTGCTACTACTACTACTACTGCTATTGCTACTACCACTACTTCTATTACTACTACTACTGCTGCTGCTACTACCACTACTACTGCCGCTGCCACTACTACTAATGCTTCTACTACTACCACTACGACTACTGCTACTATGGCTGCTGCTACTGCTGCTAGTTCTACTGCTACTGCTGCTGCTGGCACTACTGTTGCTAGTACTACTGCTACTACTACCGCTATTACTACTACTAGTACTACTGCTACTACTATTACTACTTTTGGCTGCTCCCATTAGAGGCCACCACAGTGGATCATCAGTTTCCATTTCTTCCTGTCCTTTGCATCTTCCTCTGTCACGCCAACCACCTGCATTTCCTCCCTCACCGCATCCATAAACCTCCTCTTTGGCCTTCCTCTTTTCCTCTTCCCTGGCAGCTCCATGTTCGATTTGATTTGATATACTATATTAATCCCCGTGGGGAAATTGCACCCGGCATTTCACCCATCCTAGCTGTGTAGCTAGGAGCAGTGGGCAGCCACCATGCAGCACCCGGGGACCAACACTAGCTCGTCTTTCCATTGCCTCGGTCAGGGGGCACAGACAGGAGTATTAACCCTAACATGCATGTCTTGTTGATGGTGGGATAAACTGGAGCACCTGGAGAAAACCCACTGCAGACACAGGGAGAACATGCAAACTCCACACAGAGGACGACCTGGGATGACCCCAAGGTTGGACAACCCCGGGGTTCGAACCCAGGACCTTCTTGCTGTGAGGCAACAGCGCGAACTGTTCAGCATTCTTCTCCCAATATACCCAGCATCTGTCCTCCACACATCCAAACCATCTCAATCTTGCCTCTAATGCTTTGTCACCAAACCGTCCAACTTGAGCTGCCCCTCTAATATAGTTGTTTCTAATCATGTCCTCCTTCATCACTCCCAACAGAAATCTTAGCATGTCCTCATATATCCCATATAAAAATCCATTCCCATATATAAACCTCTGGCTTTCTCGGTAGCATCAAAGAACAGTTTCTAGAATCAACATGTAGCTCAGTGTGCAAAGATAATAGAATAAATGACAAATGTGTACTCCCCCTTACTTATTTTTTTTGGGGGGGGGGTTAGTTGCGATGACTCAACTTGTTAAATGTACGTGAACCATCTATGGTTTCAAGCCTCGTTGGCGCAGTAGGCAGCGCGTCAGTCTCATAATCTGAAGGTCGTGAGTTCGAGCCTCACACGGGGCAGATGTTTTGTTGTCATCGTTGCAGTGACAGAATGACGGACATTTCACTATCTTGTCTTGTCAGTGTATCCACTTACTTTCAGTTTTGTGTCTCTGACAGATGTGGTCTCAGTTTTGGCATGGATGCAGCTCACAAAAAAAGTTTCCAGCTGGTGTAGTGAATTGTGATAATAGATCAATGTCTAACACTGACTTATCACTTAGATTGTACTGTCGAGAAGTTTGGTCATAGTGTAATAAAAGCTTTTCAGACATTTTTCTGTACCTGTCCTGAGCAGCAATCTTCTCCACCGCTGCTCTAAAAGTATTAAATATACCTAAGATGGAAATAGAACATGACCGGTCCTTTTTCCCTTATTCCTGCTTATTTCATCGTCATCATGATTACCGTTTCTGTTCCTGGCAGATTCTCTCTTTTTGGTTTTTACCGGTTTCAGACTTGGTTTTCTAATGTTGGATCATTAGGGTATGAAAGCTGAGGTGTACATATAGATATGTGTCTACTGTAACTCAAAAAACCGAGTTTTACTTATCATGTATGCATAATTACTACCTGTCCACTCTCACAAAAAGACTGCTGACTTGAGCCTAATTTGTGTTGTTGTCATCAGCAAATGGGAAATTAGTTGTGATGACTCAAAAACATTTATGTATTTGTGTATTCATTTATTCTAAATTGTCAGCAGTCACCCCAATGATCTCCATGCTCAGGATCTATTCCCTCATATATCTACTACTACTACTAGTACTATTACTACTAATACCACTACTACTATTACTACTTTCACTATTACTACTACTACTCATACTACTACTACTGCTGCTGCTACTACCGCTACTACTACTACTAGTACTACTGCTGCTGTTACTGCTACTACTACCACTACTACTACTAGTAGTACTACTACTTCTGCCACTACTGCTAATACTACTGCTACTGCTGCTGCTGCTACTACTGCTAGTACTACCACTACTACTAATGCTGCTACTACTATTACTACTACCACCACCACTACTACTGCTAGTACTACTACCACTATTACTACTACTTGTACTACTGTTGCTGCTACTCCTACTACTACAACTACTGCTCGTGCTACCGCTACTACTAATACCGCTACACTTATTACTAATACTACTACTGCTAGTGCTACTGCCGCTGCTACTACTACTACTACTTGTACTACTACTGCTGCTGCTACTGCTACTACTACTACTGCTATTGCTACTGCCACTACTACTACTACTGCTGCTGCCACTACTACTAATGCTTCTACTACTACCGCTACTACTACTACTAGTACTACTGCTACTACTACTACTACTACTTTTGGCTGCTCCCATTAGGGGTCACCACAGCGGATCATCAGTTTCCATTTCTTCTTGTCCTCTGCATCTTCCTCTGTCACGCCAACCACCTACATTTCCTCCCTCACCACATCCATAAACCTCCTCTTTGGCCTTCCTCTTTTCCTCTTCCCTGGCAGCTCCATGTTCGATTTGATTTGATATACTATATTAATCCCAGTAGAGAAATTGCACCCTGCATTTCACCCATCCTAGCTGTGTAGCTAGAAGCAGTGGGCAGCCACCATGCAGTGCCCGGGGACCAACACTGGTTTGTCTTTCCATTGCCTCGGTCAGGGGGCACAGACAGGACTATTAACCCTAACATGCGTGTCTTGTTGATGGTGGGATAACTGGAGCACCAGGAGAAAACCCACTGCAGACACAGGGAGAACATGCAAACTCCACACAGAAGACGACCTGGGATGACCCCAAGGTTGGACAACCCCGGGGTTCGAACCCAGGACCTTCTTGCTGTGAGGCAACAGCGCAAGCTGTTCAGCATCCTTCCCCAAATATACCCAGCATCTGTCCTCGACGCGTCCAAACCATCTCAATCTTGCCTCTAATGCTTTGTCACCAAACCGTCCAACTTGAGCTGCCCCTCTAATGTAGTCGTTTCTAATCGTGTCCTTCTTCATCACTCCCAACAGAAATCTTAGCATGTCCTCATATATCCCATATAAAAATCCATTCCCATATATAAACCTCTGGCTCTCTCAGTAGCATCAAAGAACAGTTTCTAGAGTCAACATGTAGCTCAGTGTGCAAAGATAATAGAATAAATAACAAATGTGTACTCCCCCTTACTTATTTTTTTTGGGGGGGGGGGGGTTAGTTGCGATGACTCAACTTGTTCAATGTACGTGAACCAACTCTGGTTTCAAGCCTCGTTGGCGCAGTAGGCAGCGCGTCAGTCTCATAATCTGAAGGTCGTGAGTTCGAGCCTCACACGGGGCAGATGTTTTGTTGTCATCGTTGCAGTGACTGAATGACGGACATTTCACTATCTTGTCTTGTCAGTGTATCCACTTACTTTCAGTTTTGTGTCTCTGACAGATGTGGTCTCAGTTTTAGCATGGATGCAGCTCACAAAAAAATCTAATTGGTGTAGTGAATTGTGATACTAGATCAAGGTCCACCACTGACTTATCACTTAGTTTGTACTGTCGAGAAGTTTGGTCATAGTGTAATAAAAGCTTTTCAAACATTTTTCTGTACCTGTCCTTGGCGGCAATCTTCTCCTCTGGTGCTGTAAAAGTATTAAATATACCTAAGATGGAAATAGAACACGACCGATCCTTTTTCCCTTATTCCTGCTTATTTCATAGTCATCATAATTACTGTACCAGGCAGATTCTCTGTCTTTTTGCTTTTACCGGTTTCAGACTTGGTTTTCTCATGTTGGATCATCAGGGTATGAAAGCTGAGGTCTACACACAGATATGTGTCTACTGTTACTTTAAAAACTGAGTTTTACTTATCATGTATGCATAATTGCTACCTGTCCACTCTCACAAAAAAAGACTGCTGACTTGAGCCTAATTTGTGTTGTTGTCGTTAGCAAATGGAAAATTAGTTGTGATGACTCAAAAACATTTATGTATTTATGTATTTATTTATTTTAAACTGTCAGCAGTCACCCCAATGAGAGCCATGCTCAGGATCTATTCCCTCATGTATATCTACTACTACTACTACTAATACCACTACTACTATTACTACTATCACTGTTACTACTACTGCTGCTGCTACTACTGCTATTACTACTACTGTCACTGCTACTACTACTGGTAATACTACCGCTATCACTACTACTAGTACTACTGCTACTGTCACTACAACTAATACTAGTACTACTACTTCTGCCACTACTGCTACTGCTGCTAGTACTACCGTTACTGCTAATGCCACTACTACTATTACTACTGCCACCACTACTACTACTGCTAGTACTGCTACCGCTATTACTACTACTTGTACTACTGCTGCTGCTGCTGCTACTACTACTACTTCTCATACTACCACTACTACTAATACCCCTACACTTATTACTACTACTACTGCTGCTGCTGCTGCTGCTACCACTACTACTAATAGTATTGCTGCTGCTGCTACTACCATTACTGCTGCTGCCACTACTACTACTGCTTCTACTACTACTGCTACTATGGCTGCTGCTGCTACTGGTACTACTGTTGCTACTACTACTGCTACCTCGTCTACTGCTACTACTACTACTTTTGGCTGCTCCCATTAGGGGTCACCACAGTGGATCATCAGTTTCCATCTCTTCCCGTCCTCTGCATCTTCCTCTGTCACGCCAACCACCTGCATTTCCTCCCTCACTACATCCATAAACCTCCTCTTTGGCCTTCCTCTTTTCCTCTTCCCTGGCAGCTCCATGTTCGATTTGATTTGATATACTATATTAATCCCCGTGGGGAAATTACACCCTGCATTTAACCCGTCCTAGCTGTGTAGCTATGAGCAGTGGGCAGCCGCCATGCAGCACCCAGGGACCAACTCCAGTTTGTCTTGCCATTGCCTCGGTCAGGGGGCACAGACAGGAGTATTAACCATAAATTGCATGTCTTGTTGATGGTGGGGTAAACTCCCAACAGAAATCTTAGCATGTCCTCATATATCCCATATAAAAATCCATTCCCATATATAAACCTCTGGCTTTCTCGGTAGTGTTAAAGAACAGTTTCCAGACTCTACATGTAGCTCAGTGTGCAAAGATAATAGAATAAATGACAAATGTGCACTCCCACTTACTTATTTTAGGGGGTGGGGCACATCCGATGACCAAACCTGTTGAATGTACGTGAACCATTTGTGGTTTCAAGCCTCGTTGGCGCAGTAGGCAGCGCGTCAGTCTCATAATCTGAAGGTCGTGAGTTCGAGCCTCACACGGGGCAGATGTTTTGTTGTCATCGTTGCAGCGACTGAATGATGGACATTCCACTGTCTTGTCTTGTCAGTGTATCCACTTATGTTCAGTTTGTGTCTCTGACAGATGTGGTCTCAGTTTTGGCATGGATGCAGCTCACAAAAAAAAAAGTTTCTACTTGGTGTAGTGAATTGTGATAATAGAGCTATGTCCACCACTGACTTATCACTTAGTTTGTACTGTCGAGAAGTTTGGTCATAGTGTAATAAAAGCTTTTCAAACATTTTTCTGTACCTGTCCTTGTCACGTATCTGGAAAAACCCAAAAGCAGACGGGACAACCAGGTAAGGGAAAAAAAATCAAGTCTTTATTGAAGTGGCCGATACTAGGAGTAGAGCAGGAGTTGGCTCAGTGGCAGGGAGACTGGCGGGCTGAAGTCCTGAAGAGCAGAGAGCAAAAAATCAGACTGGCAGGCAAGAATGCAACAACTATGAACATCGGAGAATGCAGGCTAGGACTGGACTTGCAATAACCTTTAGGCAACAAACCATGAATGGCAACGTTCCAGTGAAGTCTGGTCCACAGTTGAGGCTTTTTAAAGGTGACGGTGATTGCTTGATGGCCAGCAGGTGTGCCAGAGTGAAGGAGGGGTGAGCAGGTGTCAAGGGAGAGGGGGTGATTGCTTGATGGCCAGCAGGTGTGTTGATTGAAACCATGGGCAGGTGTGCCAGAGTGAAGGAGGGGTGAGCAGGTGTCAAGGGAGAGGGGTTGTGACAGTCCTTTGCGGCAATCTTCTCCACTGCTGCTCTAAAAGTATTAAATATACCCAAGATGGAAACAGAACACGACTGGTCCTTTTTCCCTTATTCCTGCTTATTTCATAGTCATCATGATTACTGTTTCTGTTCCTGGCAGATTCTCTGTCTTTTTGGTTTTACCGGTTTCAGACTTGGTTTTCTCATGTTGGATCATCAGGGTATGAAAGCTGAGGTCTACACATAGATATGTGTCTACTGTTACTTTAAAAACTGAGTTGTACTTATCATGTATGCATAATTACTACCTGTCCACTCTCACAAAAAAGACTGCTGACTTGAGCCTTATTTGTGTTGTTGTCGTTAGCAAATGGGAAATTAATTGTGATGACTCAAAAACATTTATGTATTTGTGTATTTATTTATTTTAAACTGTCAGCAGTCACCCCAATGAGAGCCATGCTCAGGATCTATTCCCTCATATATATACTACTACTACTGCTACTACTAATACCACTACTACTATTACTAATATCACTATTACTACTACCACTACTACTACTCGAACTTCTACTGCTGCTACCACTTCTACTACTTCAGCATCCTTCTCCCAACATACCCAGCATCTCTCCTTCACGCATCCAAACCATCTCAATCTTGCCTCTAATGCTTTGTCACCAAACCGTCCAACTTGAGCTGTCCCTCTAATATAGTCGTTTCTAATCATGTCCTTCTTCATCACTCCCAACAGAAATCTTAGCATGTCCTCATATATCCCATAAAAAAATCCATTCCCATATATAAACCTCTGGCTTTCTCAGTAGCATTAAAGAACAGTTCCTAGAGTCTACATGTAGCTCAGTGTGCAAAGATAATAGCATAAATGACAAATGTGCACTCCCACTTACTTGTTTTGGGGGGTGGTAGTCCCGATGACTCAACTTGTTCAATGTACGTGAACCATCTATGATTTCAAGCCTCGTTGGCGCAGTAGGCAGCGCGTCAGTCTCATAATCTGAAGGTCGTGAGTTCGAGCCTCACACGGGGCAGATGTTTTGTTGTCATCCTTGCAGTGACTGAATGATGGACATTCCACTGTCTTGTCTTGTCAGTGTATCCATTTATTTGCAGTTTTGCATCTCTGACAGATGTGGTCTCAGTTTTGGCATGGATGCAGCTCAAAGAAAAAGTTTCTAATTGGTGTAGTGAATTGTGATAATAGATCAATGTCCACCACTGACTTATCACTTAGTTTGTACTGTCGAGAAGTTTAGTCATAGTGTAATAAAAGTTTTCCAGATATTTTTCTGTACCTGTCCTTGGCGGCAGTCTTCTCCTCTGGTGCTGCAAAAGTATTAAATATACCTAAGATGGAACCAGAACATGACTGGTTTTTTTTTCCTTGTCCCTACTTATTTCACAGTCATCATGATTACTGTTTCTGTTCCTCGCAGATTCTCTCTCTTTTTGGTTTTACCAGTTTAAGACCTTGTTTTCTCGGATTCGATCATTGGGGTATGAAAGCTGAGGTGTGCACATGGATATGTGCCTACTGTTACTACTGTTGAGTTTTACTTATCAGGTATGCATGATTGCTATCTGTCCACTTCCACAAAAAAGACTTCTGATTTGAGGCTAATTAATGCTCCTAGCTACACAGCTAGGATGGGTTAAGTACAGAGTAAATGTCATTTGTATGTATGTACAAAATGACTAATAAATAGTATTCTATTTTGTTCTATTCTATTCTATTTGTGTTGTCGTCGTTAGCAAATGGAAAATTAGTTGTGATGACTCTAAAAACATTTAGGGAATTTATGTATTTGTCTATTTATTCATTTATTTTCAAGTATCAGCAGTCACCCCAATGATCTCCATGCTTATGATCCATTCCCTTATATATCTACTACCCCTACTGCTATTACTACTATGACTACTAATACCACCGCTACTGCTACTGCTGCTACTACTAATTCTGCTACTGCTACTGCCACTAGCTACTAATACTACTACTACCACCTACTAATACTACTACTGCCGCTGCTACTACTGCTACTACTAGCACCACTGCCACTACTAGTAGTACTACTGCTACTACTACTGCTAAGACTAGTACTACTAGTACTACTGCTGCTACTACTAGTACTACTACTACCGCACTGCTACTACTAATACTGCTACTACTACTGCTACTAACTACTAATACTACTACTACTGTTACTACTAGCACTACTGCTACTAGTAGTAGTAATACTGCTGCTACTACTACTGCTAATACTAGTAATACTAGTAATACTTCTACTACTACTAGTACTACTATTGCTACTCGTAGTACTACTGCTACTGCTACTACTAGTACTACAACTATTGCTGTCTTGCTGGTCACCAAACTGTCCAACCTGAGCTGTCCCTCCAATGTACTCGTTCCTAATCATGTCCTTCATCACTCCCAACAGAAATCTTAGCATTCCTTCATATATGCCTTATAAAAATCCATTCCCGTATTGAAACCTCTGGCTTTCTCGGTAGTGTTAAAGAATAGTTCCTAGAGTCTACATGTTGCTCAGTGTGCAAAGATAACAGGATAAATGACAATTGTGCACTCCCACTCACTTATTTTGGGGGGAGGGGTAGATCTGATGACTCAACTTGTTGAATGTATGTGAACCAACTATGGTTTCAAGCCTCGTTGGCGCAGTAGGCAGCGCGTCAGTCTCATAATCTGAAGGTCGTGAGTTCGAGCCTCACACGGGGCAGATGTTTTGTTGTCATCGCTGCAGTGACTGAATGATGGACATTCCACTGTCTTGTCTTGTCAGTGTATCCATTTATTTGCAGTTTTGCATCTCTGACAGATGTGGTCTCAGTTTTGGCATGGATGCAGCTCAAAAAAAAAGTTTCTAGTTGGTGTAGTGAGTTGTGATAATAGATCACTGTCCACCACTGACTTATCACTTAGTTTGTACTGTCGAGAAGTTTGGTCATAGCGTAATAAAAGCTTTTCCAGACATTTTTCTGCACCTGTCCTTGGCGGCAATCTTCTCCTCCGGTGCTGCAAAAGTATTAAATATCCCTAAGATGGAAACAGAACACGACCGGTCCTTTTTCCCTTATTCCTGCTTATTTCATCATCGTCATGATTACTGTTTCTGTTCCCTGCAGATTCTCTCTTTTTGGTTTTACCGGTATCAGACTTGGTTTTCTCATGTTGGTATGAAAGCTGAGGTCTACACTTAGATATGTGTCAACTGTTACTTTAAAAACTGAGTTTTACTTATCATGTATGCATGACTGCATCTGTCCACTCTCACAAAAAGACTGCTGACTTGAGCCTAATTTGTGTTGTTGTCATTAGTAAATGGGAAATTAGTTGTGATGACTCAAAAAACATTTATTTATTAATGTGTGATGGCCAGGCGGCGTGTCCAGGGTGTCTCCCCGCCTGCCGCCCAGTGACTGCTGGAATAGTCTCCAGCATCCCCGTGACCCTGAGAGCAGGATAAGTGGTTTTGATAATGGATGGATGGGTTGATAGATGTATTTATTAATTTTAAATTGTCAGCAGTCATCCCAATGATCTTCATGCTCAGGATCCATTCCCTTACATATCTACTACTATTACTACTACTACTGCTGCTGCTACTCCTACTACTACCGCTACTACTACTATTGCCGCTGCTGTTACTACTTTTACTAATGGTACTAATAATACTGCTACTACTACTACTACAACTACTACTACTACTAGTACTACTACTACTACTGCCGCTACTGCTAGTGCTACTACTACTAATATTGTTGCTACTACTGCTGCTGCTACTACTAATACTGCTACTTCTACCGCTGGCACTACTACTACAGCTATTACTACTACTAGTACTACTACTACCACTACTACTTTTGGTTTCTCCCGTTAGGGGTCGCCACAGTGGATCATCTTTTTCCATCTCTTCCTGTCCTCTGCATCTTCCTCTGTCACACCAGCCACCTGCATGTCCTCTCTCACCACGTCCATAAACCTCCTCTTTGGCCTTCCTCTTTTCCTCTTCCCTGGCAGCTCCATATTCAGCATCCTTCTCCCAATATACCCAGCATCTCTCTGTCCACGCGTCCAAGCCATCTCAATCTTGCCTCTCTTGCTTTGTCTCAAAACCATCCAACCTGGGCTGTCCCTCTTAAGATACTCATTCCTTAATCCTGTCCTTCTTCGTCACTCCCAATAGAAATCTTAGCATTCCCTCATATACTGCATATAAAAGTCCATTCCCGTATCTAAATCTCTGGCTTTCTCAGCAGTATTAAAGAACAGTTCCTAGAGTCTACATGTAGCTCAGTGTGCAAAGATAATAGACAAATGACAAATGTGTACTCCCCCTTACTTTTTTTTAATTTTTTTTTTAAATAAATTTATTTCTGATTTTTCCCCTTTTTCTCCCAATTTAGTGGCCAATCGATCCCTATTTTAATTCAAACACCCACCCTCAAACTGCATGCGTTCGCCAACTGCATCTCTCCGGCCGGCAGTCTCGAAGGAGACCGCCTCCCCACTTTTTGTGACAAGGCGACTCCAAGCCGAACCACTGTTTTTCCGACACACACAGAGACGCATTCACGTGACGAACACAAGCCGACTCCGCCCCCCTCCCGAAGACAGCGTTGCCAATGATTGCTGCTTCATGGAGTCCGGCCATAGTCGGATCTGACGAGACCGGGGCGCGAACCCCAGTCCCCAGTGGGCAACTGCATCGACGCAAAGCCGATGCTTAGACCGCTACACCACCGCGGACCCCCCCCTTACTTTTTTTACATACATTCAATTTATTTAATGTATGTGAACCATCTGTGGTTTCAAGCCTCGTTGGCGCAGTAGGCAGCGCGTCAGTCTCATAATCTGAAGGTCGTGAGTTCGAGCCTCACACGGGGCAGATGTTTTGTTGTCATCGTTGCAGTGACTGAATGATGGACATTCCACTGTCTTGTCTTGTCAGTGTATCCACTTATTTTCAGTTTTGCGTCTCTGACAGTTGTGGTCTCAGTTTTGGCATGGATGCAGCTCAAAAAAAAAAAATTCCAGCTGGTGTAGTGAATTGTGATAATAGACCAATGTCCACCACTTTATGACGTATTTTATTACGTAGTTTGTACTGTCGAGAAGTTTGGTCATAGTGTAATAAAAGCTTTTCAGACATTTTTCTGTACCTGTCCTTGGCGGCATCTTCTCCACCGCTGCTCTAAAAGTATTAAATATGTGACTGGTCCTTTTTCCCTTATTCCTGCTTATTTCATTGTCATCATTATTACTGTTTCTGTTCCTGGCAGATTCTCTCTTTTTGGTTTCACCGGTTTCAGACTTGGTTTTTTCATGTTGGATCATCAGGGTATGAAAGCTGAGGTCTACACATAGATATGTGTCTACTGTTACTTTAAAAAATGAGTTTTACTTATCATGTATGCATAATTGCTACCTGTCCACTCTCACAAAAAAGACTGCTGACCTGAGCCTAATTTGTGTTGTTGTCATGAGCAAATGGGAAATTAGTTGTGATGACTCAAAAACATTTATGTATTTATTTATTTGTGTATTCATTCATTTTAAATTGTTAGCAGTCACCCGAATGAGATCCATGCTCAGGATCCATTCTTTTATAGATCTACTACCACTACTAGTACTACTGCTGCTCTGTTATTGCTGCTACTGCTACTACTACTACTGCTGTTGATACTACTACTGCTACTACTACTGCTAGTACTACCGCTACTACTAATATTACTACTACTAGTCCTACTGCTGCTGCTACTATCACTATTACTACTACTAGTACGACTACCACCATTGCTGCTGCTACTACTACTGCTACCACTACTACTACTGCTAGTACTACTGCTACTGCTGCTGCTATTACTACTACTACTACCGTTATTACTGCCAATACTACGGCTGCCACTACTACTACTACTACTGTTGCTGCTGCTACTAATACTGTTTTTACTACTACTACTACTGCTACCGCTACCACTTCTCCTACTAGTAGAACTACTGCTATTACTAGTACTACTAGTACTATTGCTACTACTACTAATAGTAGTAATACTACTACTACTACTACTGCTACTACTACCGCTGCTGCTCCTGCTACTACTGCTACTACTACTACTAAAACTACTTTTTGGCTGCTCCCGTTAGGGGTCGCCACAGCGGATCATCCATTTCCATCTCTTCCTGTCCTCTGCATCTTCCTCTGTCACACCAGCCACCTGCATGTCCTCCCTCACCACATCCATAAACCTCCTCTTTGGCCTTCCTCTTTTCCTCTACCCTGGCAGCTCCATATTCAGCATCCTTCTCCCAATATATCCAGCATCTCTCCTCCACACATGCCCAAGCCATCTTAATCTTGCCACTCTTGCTTTGTCTCCAAACCGTCCAACCTGGGCTCTCCCTCTAATATACTCGTTCCTTAATCCCATCCTTATTCATCACTTCCAACAGAAATCTTAGCATTCCCTCACATATCCCATTTAAAAATCCATTCCCGTATATAAACCCGTGCTGTTTTCGGTAGTATCAAAGAACAGTTCCTAGAGTCTACATGTATATCAGTGTGCAAAGATAATAGAATAAAAGACAAATGTGCACTCCCACTTTCCCAGTATCAAACTTCACTAGAGCTCTCTGTCCTCTCTCTCTACTCTGTGTCTAAAACACAGCATACACATTACATATATATATATAAAATGCATCTACATGTATATTATATTCATATTTATTGACCACATACCGAACTTGCTGAATAAAGAGACTAAAATAAGATATTTATAATGAAAGTAAGAGAAAGTCCCAACATGCTGCCCAGGAGAACAAAAACTCCTTCCCATCATTCCTCATTTCCTGCTTCTTCTTTTTTTTTCTGTTGTCGATTTCATCCTCACACCCTTGTCCATCACCTCTCTGTTCTCCTGTTGTTGAGTACTGAGATAAACTAGGAGCAGGTGTAGTACATAAGGGGGCAGAGAATGGATGAAGGAGAGAGAGAGAGATGAGATGAGAATAGAAGAAGACACGGAGGTTGAAGGAAGGACAGACTGGGTTGGTCCCCGGCACATTGCTTCGCTGTCTTTCTGTTCAGTCATTGTTTTATTTTTAAATCTTTCACTGCATCGCCTGTTCACCTATCTGTCCTGCGAGAGGGACCCCTCCTCTGATGCTCCTCCTTAGCTCTTCCCCTCAGAAAGACGTCAGGTCCTTAAGTCCACAGAAAAGTGTCTCCTCATCCACATCGAGGGTCCCAGGATAAAGCGTGTTGTCTGCTATTGTTCACACTATCTACGTGTTTCTCAAAACCTTCCCAGACGGGGCGTCCGGGTGGCGTAGCGGTCTATTCCGTTGCCTACCAATACGGGGGTCTCCGGTTCGAATCCCTGTGTTACCTCTGGCTTGCTCGGGTGTCCCTACAGACACAATTGGCCGTCTCTGCGGGTGGGAAGCCGGATGTGAGTGTGTGTCCTGGTCGCTGCACTAGCGCCCCCTCTGGTTGGTCGGGGTGCCTGTTTGGGGGGAGGGGGAACTAGGGGGAATAGCGTGATCCTCCCACGTGCTACGTCCCCCTGGCGAAACTCTTCACTGTCAGGTGAAAAGAAGCGGCTGGTGACTCCACATGTATCGGAGGAGGCATGTGGTAGTCTGCAGCCCTGCCCGGATCAGCAGAGGGGGTGGAGCAGCGAAGAGTGGGGTAATTGGCCAAGTTAAATTGGGGAGGAAAGGGGGGGAAAAATCCCCCCCCAAAAAAAACAAAAACCTCCCAGACTGTCCCATATAGCAGCTGACACTAGGCCAGAGGCGCCCACAGTCCGGCAGATCCGCATAGAAATCAAATCCGCCCCCTCACCTCTGTGCCGATTCCGGCAGATCATTATAACAATCACATCTGCTCCTAGACCGCCCCGCGCCTCTGGCCAGAGTGTGGCCTCCTTATGAATGTCGGAACCCATTTTTAAATTAGGCCTTGTGGCTCTGAAATGAGTCAAGAGTCAGCACCTGAATTCCCTATTTCTCACATCAATTTTTTTTGTAGAAACAGATTTCAGTGGACTGTTTAAGAGAAAGAACGTTTACCATCCTCGAATCCCGCTGTGGGAAAAGACGCTGGGGCACGCCGGATGCTGTGATACATCCAGCCCGCGTCCGGCCCAGTTTCATTTTGCTGTCTGGGGTAACTTGTCATTTATGGCTATAGAAATAAACTTAATGGACAGGAAGGAAGAGAGAAAAAGCTCACTCTGTGAAAAGGAAGTATATCTTTTCTTTAAAGTCTCTCTTTCTTCGCTCCCTCTATCATTAACACTCGATATCTCTGCCCTCTGCTCTCGGTTTATGAAAGAAATGAAAGAGTGATTCAGCCGTTGTGTGTGTGTGTGTGTGTGTGTGTGTGGGAGGAACATAGCCTTGGAGTCAGACGGGAAGATGCTGTTCTATGCATCAGTACCTGTGTCAGGAGAACCAGGCCAAGTTGAAAACCATGCTGTGTGTTTTATCTAACATGTTGTGTGTGATTGCAGAAAGTAATACTGCTACCAAGAAGCAGAGATAGATTTGAGCAGGGGTTTTTTTCCTCAATTCGAGATGACTTCTTTTTTCCCCAATGTTCAACCAACAGTCCTACCAGGGAGCGTGTTATCTGGAGCGGATCAGCACATGCCTTTATTGACGACGAAGCGGTGGCGTTAAAGTGATTTAGACGAGATTTTGGTGGAACTGTGGAGTCATGATTATCTCCAGCAACTCATGATGCAACTGTGACACGCTTATGCTGTAACTGATCTGTTTGATAGGAATTAATGGCTGTCTTCTCATCACATATTCACTCACCGAATGAACAATAAATAAATAAATAAACACGCACATACACGCACACACCGAAATTTCCCTTAATATTGTGATGATTTTCACCAAATAGCATTTAGCATCCAATAGAGGACTCGTTCAAAGTTACCCCCTCTCTCACTCTCTCTCTCTCTCTCTCTCTCTCTCTCTCTCTCTCTCTCTCTCTCTCTCTCTCTCTCTCTCTCTCTCTCTCTCTCTCTCTCTCTCTCAATTCAATTCAATTCAATTCAAAGGGCTTGATTGGCATGAAAGTTTGAAAACAGTGTTGCCAAAGCATCAAAATACAGTTTGGACATTACACAACAACACTAATAGTGAACATCAACACAACATTGTAACGATCAATAAAGAATAAAACAACAATAACAATAAAGAAGGAGAAGTAGATCAAAAGGTGGAGCATGAGTTGTGAGGAGACAAGTACAGCGGTCATGTGTTGTGCTGCTTGTCTCTGAGGCTGGGACATGACCTGACATATCTTGCTGCATCCATGGTGCTGACACTGTTTTCCCCAAGCAGATGCTGCATTTTAGCCTGGTCAGAGAATGTGTCAAAGTCTTGGAATTCACATCTAATTGTTGTAAAGAACTGCTGGGATAGGCTCCAGCATCCCCGCGACCCTGACAGCAGGATAAGTGGTTTGGATAATGGATGGACTTTGTTCTTGAGTCTTGATATGTGCTACATTGTAGCAGGAAGTGTTGCTGTATCTCCAGCTGTCTCTGTGGACAGAGCTGACACAGCCTGTCTTCTCTTGGCAGCAGGTCTGCCTGTGTGGGCCAGTCTGCATGGCCAAGCTGTGATCACTGAGTCTGTACACAGTTCATGTCTTTCTCACTTTCTGATCAGTCACGCTTGGTCACATAGTCTGCCATCATGTACCGTCTGTTTAGAGCCAAGAAGCCTTAAAATTTGCTTTGGGTTTTTGTGATAGATGTCCAATGGTTAATGTAATTTCCTTTTTCTTTAGCTATAATTTGTTTGGGCCAGATTGTGTGAGGGTTGTCCTGATGCCTTGTGCTGTTGGCTGAGCTGAGCCTCAGGACCAGCTGGCTGAGGGGACTCCTCTCTTTGAAATGGTAGGAGTTGGGGTCACTTGCTTTTAGGTGTTGGTAGAATTTGATTGCTCTTTTTTTGCATCTTAATTAACAGGGGAAATTGGCCTAGTTCTGCTCAGCATCCATTGTTGGGCGTGTCCCTGTGTACTCTGAGAATGCTCTTACAAATCTCAGTGTGCAGGGTTTCGATTGGTGTTTGTCCCATTTTTCAAAGTTTTGATTTACAAGAGGACCCCACACTTCACTACCATATAGTAAAATTGGTTTAATTATAGATTTGAATATTTTGAGCCATATTCTAACAGATATGTCTATGTTTGAAGACTTTTTTATGGTATAGAAAGCCCTTCTTCCCTTGTCTCTGACATCATTAATAGCGAGATTGAAATTTCCTGTAGAGGTCGTTATTAGTCCCAAATATGTGTAGCTGTGTGTGTGTATGTTCTATATCAGTGGAGCCTAGTAAGAACTTATTTGGGTTTCCCTGACACCTAAGTCGTTTCTAGAAGACCATAAATCTTTTTTTTTAACCCAGGTCTGACTGTTTTGCAGATGATTCAGTTGTAATGCCTCCTTAGATGAAGCTAATAATATTAGATCATCTGCAAAAAGTGGGCATTTAATTTCTGTGTCAGAGAGGGTGAGACCAGGGATATCTGATTGTTCTAGAGATTTTGCCAATTCATCAGTATAAGTGTTAAACAGGGTGGGGTTGAGACTGCAGCCCTGTTTCACACCCCGACTTTGGGGGAAAAAATCTGTTTCCATATTGGCGCGGCCTTTCCAGGGTGTCTCCCCGCCTGCCGCCCAATGACTGCTGTGATAGGCTCCAGCATCCCGCGAGCAGGATAAGCGGTTAGGATTATGGATGGATGGATGGATTTATTATTTGCATACTTTGTTTTAATTATGTCATATATCCCCCCCCTACACCTTTTTTAATTAATTTCAGGAACAGAGCGTTATATCAGATCGAGTCAAATGTTGTTGTTTTTTTTTGTTTTTTGTTTTTTTTTAATCAACAAAGGAAGAGAAAATGTTATCCTTGTTTTGGTGGACATGTTTATTGATGAGGGTGTGGAGGGTATAGATATGGTCTGTAGTTTTATGTTGTCATGTAAAACCGATTTGACTCTTGCTCAGGACATTATGTTCGCTGAGGAAGTCTTGCAGTTGACTGTTTAGGATGCTGCAGAATAACTTCTCCAGGATGCTACTGACACATATGGCTCGGTAATTGCTTGGTTCAAATTTATTGCCATTTTTAAAGATTGGTGTGACAAGTCCCTTGCTTCAGATGTCAGGGAAATGTCCAGTGCTCAGAATGAGGTTTAATAATGTTAATATGGCAATGTTGAACTTATGGTTGCTAAATGTCAGCATTTTATTTAAAATACCATCAGGACCACTGGCCTTCCTTGGTTGGAGGGCCTGGGTCTTAGCCTGTAGCTCTTCTTCGGTAAGTTGGTAGTCTAAAGGGTTTTGATTGTCTTTAATGGTAGATTCTAGGATTTGTGGCTTGTTGAGGAGATCATTTTGGGCCAAATTCAGTGTAATAGTACTATACAGGTTTTCAAAGTGTTTTTCCATGTTTCACCATTTTGAATAGCCAATTCTTCCTTGTGTGGTTTGCTGAAAGAGTGCCATTTTTTCCAGAAATGATTTGAGTTAATCGACTCTTCAGTTGTGTTAAGTCGTTACTGTGCACACTCTTCCCTTTCAGTTCTGAGTGTTCTTCTGTATAATTTCAGTGTTTCCCAATATTGATTAGCGGACTTCAGGGTTGCCAGGTTGTCTGTGTTTTTGATTTGATAAACTTCTGAGTGTTTTTCTCAGATGCCTGCAGTCTGCGTCATACCACTTTTCATTGGCTGACTTTTTTTGATCTGAGATGCTGAAGCTTTTTCAGACTGCATAAATCTGCCGCATTGTCAGATATGTTGTTGATATCTTGTACAGCCTGATTCAGGCCGTCATTGTTGTGGGATATCAGGTGGAAAGAAAATGGTCTAATTGGGATTGAATTGTTTGATGTGTGATTGCTTTCTGGTAGTCATCCTTGCTATTGTTTGTCCATCTATAAGGTTGTTTTGTATAGTTCAGTTTACCGGGTTCTGCTGCATGAGGGTCTGTTACTATCTAATGTATAGAGTAATTTGACTATGATCGGATAAGGGTGTTTTGGGCCGGCTGTGAATGCTCTCAGGTTGAAGGGGTGTAGGTCTGTAATATTGTAATCTACTGTGCTGTTGCCAAGAAGAGAGCTGTGTGTGTAGTGACCAAAAGAGTGCCCTCGAAGCCGACCATTGACGATGCACAGACCTAGTGTTCGACATAGCTGCAGTAGTTGGTGCCCGCTTTTGTTGATAGTTTTGTCACAGATGTTCCTGTGGCGATACGAAGGGAGGGGAATGCTGAATTGGCCAGGTATATGTTTGTCTCCCTGTGGGTTAACAGAGTCTGATTCTAAACCTGTCCTGGCATTGAGGTCTCCACAGATCAGTGCCTGGTAGTGACTGGTCTCATCTTCAAGAATGGAGAAACTATTTTCATTATAATAAGGAGATTCTGATGGGGGGTGGGGGGGGGTATGCTGCACACGTGAATATGTCTTTATCTGTGGAGACAACCTCTCTTTTTATTTTGAGCCAAATTGAAAATTCACCTTTTTTTTTATTAATTCTATTGAGTGTACGAGATTTGCCTTGTACCAAATGAGCATTCCTCCCGAGTCTCTGCCCTGGGTCACTCCTTTCAGTTTGGTAGATGGGAACACTATAGCTATGTAGCCTACGGGACAACCAGTGGATATGTCTCCTCTACTCCAAGTCTCCTGCAAAACAAACACATCTGCATCTCCTAACTCTCTGGTAAAGTCTGGGGTCCTGCTTTTAAGGCCCAAAGCAGAGGACCTCAGACCCTGGATGTTCCAACATGAAACAACACATGATTTAGTTTTCATTTAGTTTGAAACTCAGAAAGTTACATTGTGTCATTCTCTCTCTCTCTCTCTCTCTCTCTCTCTCTCTCTCTCTCTCTCTCTCTCTCTCTCTCTCTCTCTCTCTCTCTCTCTCTCTCTCTCTCTCTCTCTCTCTCTCTCTCTCTCTCTCTCTCTCTTTCTCCCTCCCTCCCTCTCTCTCCCCCTCCCTGTCCCTCTCTCTCTCTCTCCCTCTCATTGTCCCTGTCCCTCTCTCTCTAACCCCTCTCCCTGTCTCCCTCTCCCTGTCTCTCTCTTCCTCCCTCCCTCTCTTTCTTTCCCTCCCTCTCCCTGCCTCTCTGTCTCCCTCCCTACCCCCCTCTCTCCCTGTCCCTCTCTCTCTCTCCCTGTCCTTCTCTCTCTCTCCCCTCTCTCTCTCTCTCTCTCTCTCTCTCTCTCTCTCTCTCTCTCTCTCTCTCTCTCGCTCTCCCTGTCCCTCTCACTCCCTCCCTCTCTCTCTCTTTCCCTCCCTCTCCCTGTCCCTCTGTCTCCCTCCCTCCCTCTCTCTCCCTGTCCCTCTCTCTGTCATTTCTGTTATTTTAATATCATACATAGCACACAGCTTGGTTATAATTTTCTGATCGTAGACAGTATCTACGTACCAATCACATTAGGGATCAGAATGCTGGTGCCGGGCGGTGTCCCCTGCAGGCAGCATAATAATACTGATGATGATAATAATGATGGTCCTTTTCCTGTCTCTGTCTCCTGCCCTATTAATTCATCTGCCTCAATGGATCTCTTTTACTTCTCCTTCTCACCCTTTCTTTTCTCATTGTCTCTCTTCTCCCACTTTTGTTTTCTGTCTTCAAGTTCTCAAAAGAGACTCTAGCCAACATTTATTCGGCGTACATTGACAACTTCCTCAACGCCAAAGACGCTGTAAGGATCGCTAAGGAGGCCAAGCCGGCATTCCACAAGTTTCTGGAGGTGAGTGTCAATAGTGTGTGAGGAAATTGTCTTTAAAACCATTGATTTCTTGGCAAAACTTTCTCTGGGACTTCACAGAACAACTGAATTAACAGGAACATTTAGGATTTTTTTTCTTTGGGGGGGGGGGCGGTGCGGTGCATCCTTTGTGTGCTTTGTCCTTGTGTCCCTTGTGTTACGGCAGAGAGAGCCAGAGCACAAGAATTCCATTGTATTCTAATACACATAACAATAAAGCTGAACTTGAACTAGAAATTCTGATTGTGCAAAACCATAGCCGAGAAGTCAATACCCGAGCCAGTCCCCTTTAAAAGCATCCCGGGCCTGACCAGCGGCTCGCTCATCTTCAAAACATCTTGTTGTTTCCCACATATCCTGTTGTTATTTCTGGTAATAGTGGGCTGCAGAGGATGAGACGTTCCAAAGTGCTGTTAATGTGCCTCTTTTGGAGCGCGTGTCGCCTCCTTTGGTCTGTCTATTTTCAGACTGTGGTGGGCAGGTTTCTTCTCTATTTTATGGATGTGATAGATTGCGTGCATTGTCTGCACAAACAAAAGCCTCCAGGCACCACAAAAACCTGACATGTTCTCGTCAGGACGTCTTAAATCTCTCAGGTGGGAGCTCGAGTATCTCCGGGCTGAATGAAATCTTCACTGTGGAATGACGATGCCCTCTAAAGGCACGGAGAGGAAATGATCTCGTTGTAAACTTGATCTCGTTGTAAACTTAATTTCCTTGTTTACTGTGTTAATAGGGTTGACTTTAGGTCCTAATGACCTCTCTTCCCATCTCTCTCTTCGTTATTCCCATCTTTGCTCTATTTACACTCCCCAATTGTCCTTATCCATCCCTCATCCCCTCCGCCTTTCACCCCCTTTCTCCCTCTCAACCCTCTCCTTTCCTCTCTGCCTTCTCCGTTGCTTCCCATCTGTCCTAATGCCGCCTTCCTGCCATCCCTGCAACAGCAAAGTATGCGTGAGAATAAGGAGAAACAGGCTCTGGGGGATCTGATGATCAAGCCGGTCCAGAGGATTCCTCGATACGAACTGCTGATTAAGGTGAGTCTGAGGTTACCGCATCATGAATACAGATGTTGGAAGATGCTAGAAGGTACATCTGTAACGAGCCACACTAAATGTAGGGCAGGGTTGTTTGTTTTGGTCATCACATGACTGGAGCATGCTTGGTGGGAAGAAATAAAGGGGATGACAAGAAAGGTAACGGGGGTGGGGGCGTCCGGGTAGCATAGCGGTCTATTCCATTGCCTACCAACATGGGGCTCGCCGGTTCAAATCCCCGTGTTACCTCCGGCTTGGTTGGGCATCCCTACAGGCACAATTGGCCGTGTCTGCGGGTGGGACACCAGATGTGGTAATGTGTCCTGATCGCCGAACTAGCGCCTCCTCTGGTCGGTCGGGGCACCTGTTCGGGGACTGGGGGGAATAGCGTGATCCTCCCACACGCTACTTGCCCCTGGTGAAACCCCTCACTGTCAGGTGAAAAGAAGCGGCTGGTGACTCCACATGTATTGGAAGAGACGTGGTAGTCTGCAGCCCTCCCCGGATCAGCAGAGGGGGTGGAGCAGCAACCGGGATGGCTCAGAGAGTGGGGTAATTGGCCAGGTGCAAATGGGGAGAAAGGGGGGGGGGATAAAAAAAAAAAGAAAGGTAAAGGGGGTTGGACATATTAATGCATATCTATTATGTACAACAAATGTCATATAGAATCGTAGAATATGCCATGTGTGTTTATTCTTACATCTGCATATCCACTTGTCTTCCTATTCATTTGTGTGTGTGTGTGTGTGTGTGTGTGTGTGTGTGTCTGTATCCCAGGACTTGTTGAAACACACTCCAGAGGACCACCCGGACCACCCGTTCCTATTGGACGCCCAAAGGGATATCAAAGGATTGGCTGAGAAGATTAACAAGGGACGCCGGTCGGCTGAGGAGGCAGAGAGGGAGGCGAGGGTCATGCAGGAGATTGAGGCCCACATAGAGGGGGTCGAACATGTGAGATATCTGTTAATTCTAAATGTGTTCATAGAATAGGAGGAGGCAAAGCTCACGCCGAGAGTTAAGATTTGTACATTTTGCCACGCATCACCCGGGTGGGTGCTACACATTGGTGGGGGTTGAAGTGAAGAATTGGGCACCGTGAAGCGCTTTGGGTGTCTAGAAAAGTGCTATATAAATGTAGTCTTTATTATTATTATTATTACGTTCTCTCCCGTGTAGTAAAGGGTTTCATATCGAAGTGTGATTATGTAGCAAAGGAACAAATTATAGTAAGCCTGAAAGCAAAAACTCACTGTATGGCTATCAAATACAGAGGGCTTTATTAAACTAGAACAGCCGGGACTTCACTCCTACCTAAAACGACCATGGGCGGTCAACATGGCCACCGGTTTTTAAACTCTATGTTCTGTCAAGATAAATACGCAGTTGAGATGTTAATGCATTGCATGTGTTATTATGTCTGTTAGGAAACGACTGACACCAAAATGAACATTTTAACAACTATAATACTATTTTTAAGCAATTTAAATTTCAGAGAGACATGGTCGAACTTGAATAGCAAAACAGAAAAAGTGAAAATATTACCTGAAAAACAAAACAGAAAATACATATTGCTAATCTCACAAACGTAACAAGGCCTATAAAACGTGAAATGTAAAAAAAAGAACTGAAAATAAATATTGAAACGGTGCCAAACAACGACGGAACGTAAAGACTGCTAAAACGACCATGGGCCGTCAAAATGACCACCACGGTTTTTAAACTCTATATTCTGTCAAGATAAATACCCAGTTGAGATATTAATGCATTACATATGTCAGTATGTCTGCTAAGGAACTAACTGACACCAAAATTAACATTTTAACAACTTGAATCCTATTTTTCAAACAACTTAAAAGGGCCGCTGTCCAACGCCTGTAAATACGGCAACGCCTCGGTGGTAGTCATGGTGCGTCTGTAACGGCGTCTGTAACCAGACATGTTGGCAATAATCAAAAATCAAGTTTAGACTATTACTCTGCACTGGAGGACGCTAGTGTGTTTCTAGGACAGAGCGATGAACTTCACGAAGGAAATGATGCAACCAACACACGTCACAAATACTGACATGACGCACACGATCACATGCAAATTACATGCAGTCATTTTGACCACTCATGGTTGTTTTAGGTAGATCCTGTCATAACTTTTTTTTGTGCTATTGATGTAAAACTCATTTTAATACAAATATATGCAATTTTAGGAGCAATCAGGGAGCAGCAGGTCTGAATCTTTTTTTTTTTTCCACAAAGTTATTAAACTTTGAAAATCCAAAAGGATCATGATGACCATCTTGGTCGTTCTAGTGTTAAAAAAGTGGTCTGTCTTAAAAAAATATGAAATAAGTGTGTGTGTGTGTGTGTGTGTGCGTGTGCGTGTGCGTGTGCGTGTCTCAGATCCAGAATCCCCAGAGGAAGTTCCTGAGACAGGAAATGGTCATGGAGGCGGTAAGAGCTACTTTGTCATTTTAGAGCCTTTTGAGACTTGACTAAAAAGTTGTACCTCAGCCCGTTATTTGCCCTGTTTGGATCGAGGCCAGAGGATGCAGTGTGGTCGACTGAAATGTGCAGTGTGGTTGCCTTTACTACTTTGTCAGCTCGGCGTCTCATCCTCCTCAACAGGAGGAGAGCGGTGCCACCATCCCATATAAAATGGCTTAAAGAGATTATGTTTCACCTGAAGCTTGATAAAATCTAATTGACATTGAAGGGGAATGCAGATGAATTTGAAAGAGCCTGGAGGCCTTTTCTTACCTGCTATGATAACCTGACCCAAATAACGGGCTGGGATAGTTCATAACCTAATCACTCTTTGGTTGGAGCACAACTGTAGCAGGCTAATTAAGAATTAGTTTAAAAAGATCAAAATTTGTGTCTTTTTTATTATTAATTAATGTTTTTTTAATTTTCTCCCTTGTCTGTGTTTATGCGAATGAGGTCATTGTATATTTGTCATATATTTATTTGCGCTTGATGTCATTTCAGAGGATGTTGGGGGGGGGGGGGTTGGAGACATGTTGGGGAGCAGGGGGGAGGGATGGGTATTAAACTGGATTTATTTCATGTTGATTCTGGGATTTGTAAAATGCAAAATCCAATAAATATAAGTTTAAAAAGATGTGCACTCTTAAAAGAATCTTGGTTTTTTTAGAGCCCCTTGTAAATTAGTAATTAGTAATGCAACCTATCAGCAGTATACTCTTCTTTAACTCTCCCAGTCACAGAGAATGTGGGAGATGAACTTTATCATGCGAGTTTGGGAGAACAAAAGATAAACAAGAAGCAAAAAAAAAAAAAAAGGAGAGTTGAGGTCAAGAAGGGCACTCATAGTACCAAATATAGTTAGGGAGCTCAATGGAAACAAAAGTAAAGTAAGACTTTGGTCTGGCCCTGCCTTATTTGTGTTATTTTGCAATCATTTTAGTAATCCTTTCTTTATTTGGATAAGTGTCTGAAGTCTGTCTAATCTCTCTCTCTCCCTTACTTCATCTCCCCTTCTGTCTGTAGAAAACAGTAGGGGGGAAGAAGGACCGTTCTCTCTTCCTCTTCACTGATCTGCTCATCTGTACCACGCTCAAGAGGAAGTCAAGCTCCTTGAGACGCAGCTCCATGAGCCTGTATGCAACACCACACATGCACACACTCACTCACTCACTCACACACGCGCTTGTGAAGCCGTATATAATATACAATCACATGCGGTGACGCTTTACATTAAATGCATGTAATAAGTGTTACTTAATAGGCAATAAGGCTCTTATAAGTCCTTATTACATTATTATGTGTTAATAAGACTATAATAAGAGTTAGGTAATGTGTAATCAGGCCCTTAGTCCTTATTACATTATTAGGTGTTAATAAAAATATAATAAGTCTTAGATAATAGGTAATAAGGCCCTTATAAGTCCTTATTAACATTATTATGTGTTAATAAGATTATGATAATCAATCAATAAATCAATCAGATTTTATTTGTATAGCACTTTTCATACAAACAAATGTAACACCAAGTTCTTCGCACAATAAAACAATTAATCCCTCCCAAAAAAATAAAAATAAAAGTACAGACAAGTTTAAAGCTGAGTTAGTAAAATAAGTAAAAGTGCCATAAACACTGATTAATTAAAAGTAACAACAATCAGAGCAGAATATATTAAAATAGCAAAATATATAAAACACACTCAGACACACACTATGAATTTAGCTGTAAGCTGTTTCAAAAAGTAAGGTTTTTAACTTGCTTTTAAATGTTTCGAGTGTGGGGGGCCTCTCTCAAGTCCTCAGGCAGGGCATAAATAGGAAATGCAACTTCCCCCGCTCTAGACCTAGCATGAGGGATGGTTAAAAGACCACTCGGGAGAACTCTAGATAATAGGTAATAAGGCTTTTATAAGTCATAACTAGCATTTTTGTAGACTTAACTTTCAATAACTTTTGATCATGAGTGTCCTTAGAAAGGTTTGTGCAGATTGGATGTACAACCTAGGACGAGTGTGGAAAAAGTAGGTTTGCCTTATTTCGCAAGCGCCATCTAGTGGCTCATAACGTGTCTATGACGCCCTTATTAACGCTTAAATAGATAGTCATGTTAATATGTATTTTATAAGGGCTTATAAGGACCTTATTACCTATTAACTGACACTTATTACATGCACTTAATTTAAAGCATTACCTCACATACTTGTAAATGGACAATGTGTGCACATATAAGCTTGCGAAGAAGCATTTTTTTTACTTTATGCATTTGCACACACTCCAGCTGATGATGTATCAGATATGGGCAAAATTCACAAACTCTCCCTCCCTCTCTCTCTCTCTCTCTCTCTCTCTCTCTCTCTCTCTCTCTCTCTCTCTCTCTCTCTCTCTCTCTCTCTCTCTCTCTCTCTCTCTCCTGTCTCAGGTACTCTGCTGCTAGTATGATTGATACTTCCAGTAAATACAAATTTCTGTGGAAACTCCCACTTGAGGACGTGGAGATGGTGAAAAGTAAGACACATTCTCCGATTCTGGCTTATCATTGCTGACGCAAGGAGGGGGGGGGGCTCTCATTGTTGAGTTTGTCAAAATATTTCCGTATCAAAATATACATTTATGCCACAAGACATTTAAAACAACCATCCTGAAGATCGTTGTTTTTGTTTAATTTATGGGACCTTTTTGATGATACTGGTAATTGCATTGGCATTCGATCGCTACAAATCCAAGACCCTGTCAGAAGCAACAGTCTCCCGTGCTGTTGTGTCAACGCCTTTCCCAACGCCCAACAAAAAAACATGGTTGAACCAGGGTTTTAGATATCGATGTTGTAGTATCTGCTGGTGAGGGTTTTCTATGAGCTCAGTCTGTCGTGTCAAAACAACTTCGCTTCGCCCTATTCTTGCATATTTGGCTGCTAAGGTGAAGACATAAAAGACTTGGCAGCGGATAGTTTTTCCCCAAAAAAAGTTCTACATGACAGTGACTATTGTGTTCATACTGTGGATTATCTTAAACACACCAGCGATACTAAGTATCAAGTAGGACATACACTTTCAGCATTGCATCTTTAATATGTTACTCTATTGCCTTGTTGTTTTGATGAATTTGCTTGCTGGGAGGTTCTCTCGTGACTACTGCTTTGCTTGTGTAATAGGCTCCTCCCAGGCGACGAACAAGGAGAGTATCCAGAAGATGATCGGTCGACTAGATGAGGATCTGAGCACACTGAGTCAGATCAGTAAACTGTCTGAGACCCTCAGCTTCCCTCACCAGGTACTGTAGTGGCTTTCCCAACACCTCCTCCATTTCTCCTGTCCTCCTGACCAGTCGTCCTCTGTATCTCCTCATTTCCTGTCTCTAATGACCAGGGGTCGATTTGAGGTGAATGCCATCCCCCCACCTTTTAAACAAATTGACAAAATCCAACCTTTCATAAAACTGCCATCCTCCTTTCAATCCCCGGTGGGCTAATGGAGCTATGTGACATATGTATAAAGAAATGTTTTAACGATATTTAAATTCTAACCATATTGGAGATTTGCATACACTTGGTGTCAGAAAATCGTTCATGCTTAAGACTGTGTAGGTCTATGGCTAAAAAAAAAAAAGGTTTAAAAAGGGGATTATGGGGCATCCGGGTGGCATGGCGGTCTATTCCGTTGCCTACCAGTATGGGGATCGCCAGTTCGAATCCCCGTGTTACCTCTGGCTTGGTTGGGCATACCTACAGACACAACTGGCCGTGTCTGTGGGTGGGAAGCCAGATGTGGGTATGTGTCCTGGTCGCTGCACTAGCACCTCCTCTGGTTGGTCGGGGCACCTGTTCAGGGGTAGGGGGAACTGGGGGCAATAGCGTGCAGCCCTCCCCAGATCAGCAGAGGGGATGGAGCAGCGACCAGGACAGCTCGGAAGAGTGGGGTAATTAGCTGGGTACAACTGGGGAGAAAAAGGGGGGAAAGCCAAAAAAAAATGTGATTGTGGTTTTCTTAAACCCCTCCATCCACCACCAGGATGGGCGTCGCCACCAGACCGCTTGAATTGTATTATTTTCTTTACAAATCGACCACTGGCTGTGACGTTGAGTTGTTAAAGGAGTTACCCTGTCAGCTGATCTTGCAGGTCGTTAATGCTCTATAAAATGTATTATCTTCTCTGCCTGTCTGCTGGTCCTTCTTCTTTTCTGTCCCTCCATCTCTCTCTCAGTCCTTAGACGAGGTGATAAAGGATCTGATGGCCTCGGTGCACAGGGAGCTGTCTGACAAGCAGTCTCTGGCCTTCAGCATGACCTTCCTGCCCACCAAGTTGGAACTGACGACAGCCTCCGCCGAGAACAACTTTGTATTCGAGTTCAGTACTCCCGACGCTCGCTCCAACTTCGAACAGGCATTCGAGGAGGCCAAGAAGAAGCTAGGTAAAAGAAACACAGCCGGTCTGGTATTGTGAGACCAACGGCTGCGGAAGTGATTTGAATAAGGATGCCTTTGTTTATGGTCGCTATGAAACACGACATGCCGGTGTAAAACTGCATCTTCAGAAATCAACAAAGGTCGTAAGAAAGTTAACATATCCAGCTGGTAAATCTGTTAGTATATTTTATTAACTTTACCGCAGTTCTAGCAAGAGTTTTCTCGTTTCGAAGAAGTTCACTTCTCCACTGGTGGATCTTTTTCTTCTGTGTTTCCCCTAATTTTATGTGCGGCATTGTGCTAATATATAGATGAGGTGGACCTATTTTTCACGTGTCATGTGTCTCATGTGTAGCTATGAACAAGGACCAGTGGGACCCAGAGTTTCTGAAGGCTATTCCCATCATGAAGACACGCAGTGGGATGCAGGTGAGAGCCACAGAGATTGTGTTTGGTCATCACTGTTGATGAGGAGCTGAGCAGGTCATAGGTGTGTATACAGCTTTCATGTAGTTGGGCATGGCTGCACTTCCCGCATCCAAATCTAACCAGTCTGCATTAGCTGAGACGTCTGGACACTCAAAAGTCAGTCTGATCAGCCCGGCCACTTCATGAGGCGGATGGGCTTACATTCTGTTGGTAACCCCGAATAGTTCAGGCGCGCATAGAGCCGAACCACGTCATCGAACCAGAGCACATGGGTACTCCCACACACGCCGGCGACGTTGTCATGCTCACATCCTCCTCTCAATAGAAGCTGTAGTTGTACAGAGCAGCGTAATATCTGTGTACATTGCTTCTGTTTTCTCAAGTCAGCCTTGTGCATGCCCTACTGCCATTACAAACACAGGGAACAAGAGCGTAATCTCCCATGTACCCAGAGCCGTTGTGAGGGTTAAATATTTCAATAACACAAGATAGCTAACAGGAAATCGGACACGCAGATCTGACCGAAGAGACTGTATTTTATTGTCTGGTGTGGACGCTCACCACACTGTGTTCAGGCTGATACAGAGGCTGCATTGAGACGATGTGTAACCAAGGTGTATGTGTATGCTTTAATACACATAGTGGCCTGGGCTGCTGCTTTAAACATCAAGTGTTGGGGCATCCGGGTGGCGTGGCAGACTATTCCGTTGCCTACCAACACGGGGATCGCCGGATCGAATCCCCGTGTTGCCTCCGGCTTGGTCGGGCGTCCCTACAGACATGATTGGCCGTGTCTGCGGGTGGGAAGCCGGATGTGGGTATGTGTCCTGGTCGCTGCACTAGCACCTCCTCTGGTTGGTCGGGGCACCTGTTCAGGGGTAGGGGGAACTGGGGGCAATAGCGTATTCCTTCCATGCACTACGTCCCCCTGGCAAAACTCCTCACTGTCAGGTGAAATGAAGCGGCTGGTGACTCCACGTGTATCATGTGGTAGTCCGCAGCCCTCTCCGGATCGGCAGAGGGGGGGTGGAGCAGCGACTGGGACGGCTCGGAAGAGTGGGGTAATTGGCCGGACACAATCGGGGCGAAAAAAAAATCCAAATAAAAATAAAAAATATATAGAAAGTGTTGTTCTCAAACAGCCTGACTGGTGAGAGGGAAAATAGGAACTGGGCACGGATTTAATCAACTGACATCGCAGGCAGGCCTCAAAATAAACTTGTCAGAGTTACAGTGATGTTGACTGAAGTGCACACTGCCTTCTCTCATAGTGTATAACATACACTCACTGGCCACTTTATTAGGTACACCTTGCTAGTACCGGGTTGGACCCCCTTTTGCCTTCAGAACTGCCTTAATCCTTCGTGGCATAGATTCAACAAGGTACTGGAAACATTCTTCAGAGAGTTTGGTCCATATTGACATGATAGCATCACGCAGTTGCTGCAGATTTGTCGGCTGCACATCAATGATGCGAATCTCCCGGTCCACCACATCCCAGAGGTGCTCTATTGGATTGAGATCTGGTGACTGTGGAGGCCATTTGAGTACAGTGAACTCATTGTCATGTTCAAGAAACCAGTCTGAGATGATTCGAGCTTTATGACATGGCGCGTTATCCTGCTGGAAGTAGCCATCAGAAGATGGGAACACCGTGGTCATAAAGGGATGGACATGGTCAGCAACAATACTCAGGTAGGCTGTGGCGTTGACACGATGCTCAATTGGTACTAAGGGGCCCAAAGTGTGCCAAGAAAATATCCCCCACACCATTACACCACCACCACCAGCCTGAACCGTTGATACAAGGCAGGATGGATCCATGCTTTCATGTTGTTGACGCCAAATTCTGACCCTACCATCCGAATGTCGCAGCAGAAATCGAGACTCATCAGACCAGGCAACGTTTTTCCAATCTCCTATTGTCCAATTTTGGTGAGCCTGTGCGAATTGTAGCCTCAGTTTCCTGTTCTTAGCTGACAGGAGTGGCACCCGGTGTGGTCTTCTGCTGCTGTAGCCCATCTGCCTCAAGGTTCGACGTGTTGTGCGTTCAGAGATGCTCTTCTGCATACCTCGGTTGTAATGAGTGGTTATTTGAGTTACTGTTGCCTTTCTATCAGCTCGAAACAGTCTGGCCATTCTCCTCTGACCTCTGGCATCAACAAGGCATTTTCGCCCACAGAACTGCCGCTCACTGGATATTTTCTCTTTTTCGGACCATTCTCTGTAAACCCTAGAGATGGTTGTGCGTGAAAATCCCAGTAGATCAGCAGTTTCTGAAATACTCAGACCAGCCCGTCTGGCACCAACAACCATGCCACGTTCAAAGTCACTTAAATCACCTTTCTTCCCCATTCTGATGCTCGGTTTGAACTGCAGCAGATCGTCTTGACCATGTCTACATGCCTAAATGCATTGAGTTGCTGCCATGTGATTGGCTGATTAGAAATTTGCGTTAATGAGCAGTTGGACAGGTGTGCCTAATAAAGTGGCCGGTGAGTGTATAGTCCACTAACACAGCACGCGAGTAAATATACTAATAGTTTGTGCTTATTTGTTGTGTCTCTCCAGTTCTCGTGTGCTTATTTGTGTATCTCCAGTTCTCGTGCGCTTATTTGTTGTGTCTCTCCAGTTCTCATGTGCTTATTTGTTGTATCTCCAGTTCTCATGCACTTATTTGTTGTGTCTCTCCAGTTCTCATGTGCTTATTTGTTGTGTCTCTCCAGTTCTCGTGTGCTTATTTGTGTATCTCCAGTTCTCGTGCGCTTATTTGTTGTGTCTCTCCAGTTCTCATGTGCTTATTTGTTGTATCTCCAGTTCTCATGCACTTATTTGTTGTGTCTCTCCAGTTCTCATGTGCTTATTTGTTGTATCTCCAGTTCTCATGCACTTATTTGTTGTGTCTCTCCAGTTCTCATGTGCTTATTTGTTGTGTCTCTCCAGTTCTCATGTGCCTCTCCAAGCCACAGCTCCCCAGACAGTGGCTGTGAGGTGTGGGTCTGTAACAGTGATGGTTATGTGGGACAAGTGAGTAAATATTTCAGTCAGTTTATTTGTCAGTCCGTCAGTACGTTGCTGACCCAGGGCTTTCATTGTTTGAGTACATTACATTGCAACTACAAGTGAATGCTTTGTGATGTTCATAAAAAGCTTTTGTACAAGTTTCCCATCAGGCATTTATCCTCCCTCTATCTGCTGCTGTTATCACAGCATTGCCTGTGGCCACTTTGTTTCTTATCTGATGTACCAAAGAGAAATATTTGACATTAAAAAGAAAACTTGTGGGCGTCCAGGTGGCGTGGCGGTCTATTCCGTTGTCTACCAACACGGGGATCTCCTGTTTGAATCCCCGTGTTACCTCCGGCTTGGTCGGGCGTCCCTACAGACACAATTGGCCGTGTCTGCGGGTGGGAAGCCGGATTGTGGGTATGTGTCCTGGTTGCTGCACTAGTGCCTCCTCTGGTCGGCTGCGGGGGGACGGGGGAGTAGCAGCGTGATCCTCCCACACGCTACGTCTCCCCTGGTGAAACTCCTCGCGGTCAGGTGAAAAGAAGCGGCCGGGGACTCCACATGTATCAGAGGAGTCATGTGGTAGTACGCAGCCCTCCCTGGCTCGGCAGAGGGGGTAGAGCAGCAACCGGGACAGCTCGGAAGAATGGGGTAATTGGCCGGATACAATTGGGGAGAAAAAAAGGGGGGGGGGAACTTGTTTCTCGTTTTACCGATTACCGGATTGTTTCTCGTGCCTTTCAAATGGTGTGGAAAAGATTTTTTTTTTTTTTTATCGGTCAGTTTTCGCTGATGTGATAACCCTGCCTCTTCAGGTGTGCTTGTTGAATATCAAGGATGAGCCCACAGTGGAAGCCTGCATTGCTGTCTGCTCCGCAAGGATAATTTGTATTGCTGCTGTTCCAGGGCTAAAGGGAAGGTCTGTCTACACACACGCACTCACACACACACACACACACACACACACATACAAAGGCAAACTTACTTCCATGTAAGCAAGGGACCGAGTTGTGCACAAAGCCTCACAGTGAAGCTCAGTTGACTCCAGACTCTTGATTATTAGTTCTAAGTCCCTCCAGCCATGCCTTGCTTAATGTTACAGAGAAACTCTGAGCCAGGCGTTGTCACAGCTAAAGTCTCCTGAAGTTGCATAAAAATGCAAATAAGTGGGCATCCGGGTGACATGGCGGTCTATTCCGTTGCCTACCAACTCGGGGATCGCCCGATCGAATCCCTGTGTTGCCTCCGGCTTGGTCGGGTGTCCCGACAGACACAATTGGCTTTGTCCTGGTCGCTGCACTAGCGCCTCCTCTGGTCGGCAGGGGCGCCTGTTCGGGGGGGGGGGGATAGCGTGATCCTCCCACGCGCTACATCCCCCTGGCGAAACTCCTCACTGTCAGGTGAAAGAGTGACTCCGCATGTATTGGAGGAGGCATGTGGTAGTCCGCAGCCTTCCCCGGATCAGCAGAGGGGGGCGGGGCAGCGGCCGGGACGGCTCGGAAGAACGAGGTAATATGGAATGTGGAAATGAGAGGTCAAGACATGAGCCATTAATGTGTTTCAGACACCTACCGTACAAGTTATTCCACAGCAACAAGTTATTGTTACCGCGTCCAAACACACACACACACACACACACACACACACACACACATACACACACACACACACACAGTGGTTCTTTACCTTTTCCTCTAATATGCCAGAAGACACA
The DNA here is from genome assembly GCF_029633865.1 of Lampris incognitus. NCBI lineage: Eukaryota > Metazoa > Chordata > Actinopteri > Lampriformes > Lampridae > Lampris > Lampris incognitus. The sequence continues at coordinate 52,483,337 of NC_079217.1, forward strand.
AACGCCAAATGACAGCACACCATGTGTACCTAAACCTTACGGTGTGTATTTCATCTAAGACTTCAGGTTGTATTAATATGGAGCTGAAACTGTGTTGTCATCGAGTCACTTCATCAGCTCCCTGTAGTCGAACCTCGGCAGTTTGTTAATCATTAACTTGACTTTCTCGCCTCACATTTTAGTTCTCGGCTCTGTTATCTGAATCCTGTTTTTGATTCTTTCACTCCAAAGGGAACGTGGAGGAGAGTCCGCCATTGCTCCACCCACTGCTGTGTCCGGCCACGCACACTCCCAGCAGCAGCAGCAGCAGCAGCAGCTCCACATCTCCATCTCCCATTCCTCACTGCAGCTGTCTGAGCACCCGTCAGGTTAGGCTGTGCTGGTGTTATGCTACACATAATGAGCGTCAGGATCACTGTGCCGCGGAGACATGCTTTTTCTTTTTCTTTTTTTGTCATTGTCTGTGGTTATTATTCTGCTTTATTAAAGATGGGTTTTTGGAGTGAAGTGGACTAATATGCTAGAATCCCAACACTAAGGTTCACAGATCAGTATTGCTTTCGGGTCGGCTAAGTGTCACAGGGAAAATAACTTGCAGTGCTGGGTGGGGAGCCGGCAGTGGCAAGTAACATCCCCTACAGGTGGGGTGCCCGCACAGCTGCAGGTGGATCCAAAGGAGATAGCGTGAGTGCTGTATTTCCCCAGAGAGACCTGCAGCTGGCAGGTAAAAAGCAGCAGCCTGCAACACCACATGCATCACACACATGAGTGTCTACAAGCTCCTCAAACACTGCAGGCATTGTGCAATGTCAGGGGAAGGGTTTGCCAAATTGGAAGAAAAAAGAGGAGAAAATTCCACAAGGGTTCAAGAAACAAAAAAAAACAACAAAAAACACCATTGAGTTTCCTTGGTCTGATAATGAGGTCAGATATATTTCATGGCAGCTGATGTGCTTTTGCTGTTTCTACTGATGCAATGAGAGTTCCACACTTTATTTTGAATGCATGTTTTATATCAAATTTGATTTTTCCCAGGAGCACAAGCAGAGCTTGTTCCATTCGACAGCGATGACACGGATGACGAGGACTCTCCCAGCCCCTCCTCCACCTTACAGAGTCAGGCCAGTCACTCCACCATATCCTCCAACTATGGCAGTGAGTAACAATGCACAAATGTTTCTCATCTCTCCCTCAGTCACTTGAGTTTGAAGTCGAACGAGTTACTGGGGTATATCATGCAGACACACATATACACGTAGACGTGGCTAGAGAACAGTTCCCCCAGTTCTCCCTCCGGCTTGGCCGGGGGTCCCTACAGACACAATTGGCCGTGTCTGCGGGTGGGAAACCAGATGTGGGTATGTGTCCTGGTTCCTTCACTAGTGCCTCCTCTTGTCGGTTGGAGCGCCTGTTTGGGGAGGAGGGGGAACCGGGGGGGGAATAGCGTGATCCTCCCATGCGCTACGCCCCCCTGGTGAAACTCCTCACTGTCAGGTGAAACTTCTCACTGTCAGGTGAAAAGAAGCGGCTGGTGACTCCACTTGTATCGGAGAGGCATGTGGTAGTCTGCAGCCTTCCCCGGCTCGGCAGAGGGGGAGGAGCAGTGGAGGAGTGGGGTAATTGGATGGGTACATTTTGGGAGGAATAAAAAAAGGTAGAAAGATACAAAAAAATAATAAAATAAGTGCAATAAATATGGGTGAAGTGATACGGCTCCTGTGATGTGATAGTAAATACCACACGGCTCTTGGCCAATCGGATCACAAACGACACTTATACAAACATGGATTGTGACCTTTCCCCTTCCCTTCCCCTACTGTACAATCTCCTCCCTCTGTCTGCCCAAAAGATGAGGAGGGCCCAGGTTCCAAGGACATGGCTACAGAGACCACCAGCAGTGAGGAGGAGCAGGAGTTCCCAGCTCCCAGCCCCTACAGAGCTGCGGGCAGGTTAGGGGGTGGGGTTGGTGGTCGCACCCATGCAGAGAGCTCCATGGACGGGCGTGCCATGCGACGATCCTCCCGAGGTTCGTTCACCAGGGCTAGCCTGGAGGACCTGCTCAGCATCGACCCCGAGGCCTACCAGAGCTCAGTGTGGCTGGGCACAGAGGATGGATGGTGTGTGCACTTACACACATACGAACACACACATGCCCACACAGAAGACATGTTGTCTTTACTCATGTTTCTTTCTCGATGTCTCCGCATCAAGGATGGTGGGATTGCTGTTCAAGTTGTACAATAAATACACAAATACATATATAACTACACTTGTTCAGACAAAAAAGCAGATAAGAGGTATACCCAAGGCTCAGCATTTTCGGTTTTTAGTATTCAAAGCCATCCAGCATGCTACATTTTGCCACAAGAGGGCACTGTTACATAACCTCACACGAACAGGAACGACTTTTGGATCCGTGAAAACACAAAATCCAGGTGAAAATCCGTTTAAAAATCTGGGTATTTTTCGATGAAAATTGGTTAAAACCGAAATGCTGAGCCTTGGGTATACCACTTCCTTTTTTTTTTGTACATTGCTTCTGTTTGTGAGGTGAAAATATCCGCCATACTTGTAGTTGGTGAATAAGTTCATGATCTCACTATTTTTTCCACCCCAACCACTTCAGCGTTTAACTATCTGGGTTTATGTTATTGTCTTTCAGTATCCATGTGTACCAGTCCTCAGACAACATCCGTAACCGTAAAAACAGCATGAAGATGCAACACACAGCCTCCATCCTGTGTATACTGTATGTCTGTTTTTTTTACTCAGGAACCCCTTTTGTGTTTTCTGTTATAGTAGACGGCTAAAGGAATTCTCTCGCTCATCCCCTCTTTCTTCCTTCTCGTCACCTCCTTCAGATATTTGGACAACAAAGTGTTTGTGTCCCTGGCCAATGGAGAGGTGATTGTCTATCAGAGGGAGGCAGGTAAGTTGGAAACGTGGACTTCAGGGGACTGATGGAGAATCTGGAGAATTCCCCAACCTGGGCTGCATTTGGCTTACAGTTTTATCTCATTTTTACCTCACTACCTCATATGGGAGTTCTGTTGTGTCAAGTGTTGAGATAATTTACATACTTTCAAATATGCAGCCAATCTGCATGTATAAAGTGTTGCATATTGTCTACACAACAGTATAGCTAACTTCCATTGTACAAGCCTATACCCACAGGTGACCACCAGGACTAATAGTATAACAACGTGGCTAACAATATATACTCTTGAGTTTCGCAACTTCAGCTGCATGTTGTTCAGTACTTCAGAATCACCCCATTGGTTTTATTATTGCTGATTACCGTTCTGTATTTTTGCTTCTTATTGCCCCCCATCTGCTTTCATCAGGTAGTTTCTGGGATGCCCAATCTTCACAGACATTGGTTCTGGGCACGTCTAGTTGCCCTGTAACCAAAATGGTCCCAGTGGGAGGAAAGCTTTGGTGTGGATCACAGAACAGAGTCCTCATTATCAACACTATCACACTGGTACAAGAGGTAGGTGGATGGTGGAGGGGAGGTTTGAATATTCAAAGCAAACAGGGTAGGAATGGATGATAAAAGATAAAGATGGAGAGCAGCGAGTAGATGGGCAAGCAGATGGTTGAACGCAACTATTGAAATGAAGGACAAAGAGATGGCTAGGTAGATGGGGTTGATGTGGACCATGAAACAAGATGAAAAGGCAGCAGAGCACTTGTACTCTGTTGCTGATGTTGATGATTTCATTACACTGTTCTTCTCCTTTCACCTGTGACACACTGAACATGATGAACAGACTACCTGGAATACTGAGGTCAAACAATATTTTCATATACTTTTCCTCTCTCTCTCTCTCTCTCTCTCTCTCTCTCTCTCTCTCTCTCTCTCTCTCTCTCTCTCTCTCTTTTCTTCTTCCTCTCGGTCCCTTGTATTCTCCCTGCCTCTTTTTTTCTCCCTTCTCGCCGTCTATTTCTTCACCACCGCCCATCAACCCCCAACCCTGACAGCACTGGTTCCAGGTGGGCACGGACAGCAGTCGGTGTGTGACGTGCATGGTGGCGTACGGGCAGGGCGTGTGGTTGGCGTTGCAGGGCAGTGCACAGGTCAGACTTTACCATGCTCAGACCTTCGAGAGCCTCACTGATGTGGATGTGGCACCCGCTGTGCACAAGATGCTAGCAGGTAATGCTCAAAATATGTAGGACTATAGAAATACACACACACAGGAAGATGGAGTCCACTGTATGTATATGCTAGCTGTAAGTAGCAAGACTCACACACACTGACTGTAAATGTACACACACATATACAGTGGTGCTTGAAAGTTTGTGAACCCTTTAGAATTTTCTATATTTCTGCATAAATATGACCTAAAACATCATCTGATTTTCACACAAGTCCTAAAAGTAGATAAAGAGAACTCAATTAAACAAATGAGACAAAAATATTATATTTGGTCATTTATTTATTGAGGAAAATTATTCAATATTGCATATCTGTGAGTGGCAAAAGTATGTGAACCTTTGCTTTCAGTATCTGGTGTGACCCCCCCCCCCCCCCATCCCTTGTGCAGCAATTAACTGCAACTAAATGTTTCTGGTAGCTGTTGATCAGTCCTGCACATCGGCTTGGAGGAATTTTAGCCCATTCCTCCGTACAGAATGGCTTCAACTCCGGGATGTTGGTGGGTTTCCTCACATGAACTGCTCGATTCAGGTCCTTCCACAACATTCCGATTGGATTAAGGTCAGGACTTTGACTTGGCCGTTCCAAAACGTGAACTTTATTCTTCTTTAACCATTCTTTGGTAGAAGGACTTGTGTGCTTAGGGTCGTTGTCTTGCTGCGTGACCCACGTTCTCTTGAGATTCAGTTCCCGGACAGATGTCCTGACATTTTCCTTAAGAATTCGCTGGTATAATTCAGAATGCATTGTTCCATCAGTGATGGCAAGCCGTCCTGGCTCAGCTGCAGCAAAACAGGCCCAAACCATGATACCACCACCACCATGGTTCACAGACGGGATAAGGTTCTTATGCTGGAATGCAGTGTTTTCCTTTCTCCAAATATAACACTTCTCATTTAAACCAAAACATTCTACTTTGGTCTCATCCGCCCACAAAACATTTTTCCAATAGCCTTCTGGCTTGTCCACCTGATCTTTAGCAAACTGCAGATGGGAAGCAATGTTGTTTTTGGAGAGCAGTGGCTTTCTCCTTGCAACCCTACCATGCACACCATTGTTGTTCAGTGTTCTCCTGATGGGGGCCTCATGAACATTAACATTAGCCAATATGAGAGAGGCCTTTAGTTGCTTAGAAGTTACCCTGGGTTCCTTTGTGATCTGGCCGACTATTACATGCCTTGCTTTTGGAGTGATCTTTGATGGTCAACCACTCCTGTGGAGGGTAACAATGGTCTTGAATTTCCTCCATGTGTACACAACCTGTCTGACTGTGGATTGGTGGAGTCCAAACGCTTTAGAGATGGTTTTGTAACCTTTTCCAGCCTGATGAGCATCAACAACGCTTTTTCTGAGGTCCTCAGAAATCTCCTGTGTTCTTACCATGATGCACTTCCACAAACATGTGTTGTGAACACCAGATTTTGATAGATCCCTGTTCTTTAACTAAAACAGGGCGCCCACTCACACCTGATTGTCATCCCATTGATTGAAAACACCGGACTCTAATTTCACCTTCAAATTAACTGCTAATCCTTGGGGCTCACATACTTTTGCCACTCACAGATATGTAATATTGGATCATTTTCCTCAATAAATAAATGACCCAAGTATAATATTTTTGTCTCATTTGTTTAATTGGGTTCTCTTTATCTACTTTTAGGACTTGTGTGAAAATCTGATGATGTTTTAGGTCACATTTATGCGGAAATATAGAAAAGTCTAAAGGGTTCACAAATTTTCAAGCACCACTGTATGCTTATTAAACATCTTCAGACCTGCTACCAAAATCATGTAAATTGTCAAACTGGCTGGTGAGTGGACTTTGTGGAGGCGTTGCATCTTTGTAACACTAGATGGCGTAAACAGTTTAGATGCCAGAATTATTCCAACTTTGTCCAGCAATGCTTAACGGCAGTTTCCCTTTGATCACACCCCTCTTTATCTCGTCTCACTTCCTCCTAAATCTTAATACCCACTTCCTCCTTCCCTCCGCTAACAACTTCCTCTCCCCTCCAAAATCTTCTTACTTACTTCCGTCCTTCCTACCCTCCACTCCGCTCCTTCAACTATCCTTCCTCTTTCGCTCTCTCTCCATCCCAGGGTCAGACGCAATTATCAGACAGCACAAGGCAGCCTGCCTGAGAATCACAGCACTGCTGGCCTGTAAGGACCTACTATGGATTGGTACAAGCGCAGGTAAAAATCACTGATAAACCCAAGGGCATGTTGGAGAGTCTGGGGTGTTTTTGCTGTATAAATATTGCCAGTGCAGCATTAAAGGAGTCACACATACAGACAGTCAATGACGATAGCAGGGGTGTGCATTTGCTGTGATTTGTGTCTTGGCTAAAAATATGACTACTGTAAAGATAATTTTACAGAAATTTTACAATGATTAACATTTTATTACTTCTTCATTACTTATTAATTTCTCCTTTCCTACATTAGAATAGCCAAATTAATCAAGGAAACTTATTTTGCCTAAAAATAAGCATCACATCACTCTCTTCGTCCGTTGCGGTACAATGGAGCAAAGCAATGACTTTAATTCTTAAAAGGACATGAGTACAAACCTTTGTACATTTATGTTCACAGTCTCGGTGATTGGCCACCAAGTAAGTCAAGCATAGTCAAGCTTTGAACCAGGCAGGGTTTTTAATATTATATGGATGAAGATGACTTGACAGTGATTTGAAAAGAGGTGGCACATTTTAAGCTGGTGTTCCTTTACACAGGGGTGGTCCTTACCTTGGTAATCCCAGCGGTGACCTCTGGGACTGGAGCAAGCTCGCTGAAATCTACCCTGGTGCCTATGGGCTCTGCTCACGGACACACGGGCCACGTTCGTTTCTTAACATCCATCGAACTACCAGAGGGCTTTGACGTCAACTTCCCTCCACCATCCAATGATTGCACAGGTTGATACTATATTTCTGCTTCAAACAGCTCATATCTTTTCTTTCTGCTTCAAACAGCTCATATCTTTTGAAATTGTTGTACGCTTTTATTGAAACTCATCCCTTATACTAAATATCCATGATATGCAATATATGATATACAATGTATGTCAACTTTTTCTATTAGCAAGAGCTTTTCTTTTTTTTTCCCTTTTTCCTCCCCCCAATTACATTTGGCCAATTTACTCCACTCTCCGAGCTGTCCTGGTCGCTGCTGCACCCCCTTTGCCAATCCAGGGAGGGCTGCAGACTACCACATGCCTCCTCCGATACATGTGGAGTCACCAGCCGCTTCTTTTCACCTGACAGTGAGGAGTTTCACCAGGGGGACGTAGGAGGATCACGCTATTCCCCCCTGTTCCCCCTCCCCCCTGAACAGGCGCCCCGACCAACCAGAGGAGGCGCTAGTGCATTGACCAGGACACATATCCACATCGGGCTTTCCCACCCACAAACATGGCCAATTGTGCCTGTAGGGACGCCCGACCAAGCCGGAGGTAACACGGGGATTCGAACCGGCGATCTCCATTATAGTAGGCAACGGAATAGACCGCTATGCTTCCCGGATGCCTAGCAAGATCCTTTTTTTGATTTGTAATCTCTTTGAAAGTTCTGTAGAAGGACTAAATTCACCAAAAAAGTCATGAATTTAAGGATGTAGTACACCTTCCCATGATCTTTAACATCTCTCCACATCCTAGGTACCCACTCGCAGAGCAGCAGCAGCAGCACGGTTGAAGGGGGCAACGAGGGTCTCCAGAGGCGGGACTCCACACGGCGCCGAGCCTCTGCCCACCTGCCCCCCAAAAGCAATCAGCTAGTCATCTCTGGAGGCGATGGCTACGAGGACTTCCGCCTGACCAATAGCAGTGAAACGGTGGGGCGGGATGACAGCACCAACCACCTATTGCTGTGGAGGGTCTGAGACTATTGACTCGATTAGAAGGACCAATCGTAGTCCAACCTGGCCCTCCATTAGTGGACAACTGCAAGCTCTGCCTCTCTCTCGTCTTCTGCCTCCCCTCCGTCTTTTCGGTCTTGCGCATGTCTGCTGGTTTCTGTGTGCAATTCGGGTGTCGACCTCCTTTCGGACAGAGTACGGAAAGTGGTCAGTTTAAATCAGGTTTCTCATGTTAGTATGTGTCTCATGGTATGTGCCGTACTTCACTTAGTCATGTGTGTGCGTGGGTGTTTGAATTTTTCTGGCATGAGGTCTAAACTGTTCACCACAAGCGTTGTCCAGTCTGAAGAAACCTACTCAAGCTCCTTTGCCTTTGCCGACGGAGACCTTGAGGCAAAGGCAAGAAAAGAGGACAGGAACGAGTTATTTGACTTATTGACAAACTATCACATTTGGACTCTTTCGGTGAGAGTGGAAGAAGGGATAAAAGTAAAGGGATGGAAGTTGACAGAGTCAGAAGGCAAAGATGAACTCTTAGGTATAGTGATGCATAGAAATTTGTTTGGAGGGATGGGAGAAGGACTGAACTAAAAACAGGACTCTGGTTAAACAGATGATTTCCTTTCACATGCTCTTCTTGTGGACTGGTCGTCGACCCTGTCACCTTATCTTAGCATGGAGCTGCGGAGAAATGGAGAAAAGAATGAGCACAGCACGCCACACACCATCACTTCTGCTTAACCTGAATCACAGACATTTAACATTGTGACAGTCGGAATGAAAAAAAAACAAAAAACGTGAAAATATAGTAATATATATCTGTGAGTGAAACCGTTTTAAAATGTTCTGACGCAGCTTGCACGTTTTAAAGACCATTTTGATGGTGTTTCCGTCGGTGCGGTTGTGGTTTTTGTCATGTTCGGTTCAGGTGGGCTGGGGAACGTCTACATGTAGATGAGCCCAGAGATTTGCCTGCAAGCTACGAGAGAGGAGAAGCAAGAAGATGTTCGGAAGAGAGGGAGAGAGAGAGAGAGGAGGGGAGGAGATGCCTATTTAACTTAGCCTGGTTGGCCAGCCACGGGTCTGGACAGCGGTCCGCTAACTGCAGATCTGAGGACAGATCTTAGCGAAAGAGCCCTTCAAAAAGTCTGGTTCTGAGTCAGTCAGAGTATCATTTAAGTGCAATATATGCCAAGGGTACCCAACAATAATAATACATATGTATAAAATGACACATTCACGCATGTATAACTCACTCAACAAGTTTCACACAAATAATCACAATAAATCTGTTTATCTTTAATTTTGGGGGGGTTAAGATTCACATGAAATGAGATGAGGCAGTATTCTTTACCTGGATTTTTAAAAAAAACCGCACATCTTAGAGGCTTTTTTTTCCTTCAAGATACCATTTATGCCAAAGCCTTGCTTGTGTTTATGTTCCAACATTGAGAGATAAACAGTTCTTCTCTTGTTGCCAAGCAGACACAACTCTCACTGACTGGTTTTCTGGTTGTTGCTTTTTATTTTGTTTTGTTTTTGACTCTGGCAGGAAGGAATTTGGGAACTATTGCTGAAATGAATGGCAAATACACTTAAAAGGCGCTGGGCTGTAGTGGTAAATAAAGAAAGATCCTTAATGTACAGTATTTATGGTTTTGATTTTAGCGTTTCTTCTTACGGCACTTAATTTATAGCAAAGTTAGCATTCACTATTTCTTGGTGGTTGAGACAGATAAGGCGCAGACTTAAAACCACAGACAAAGACGGAGCGGGGACGGACGGACAGACACACATGCGTGAGTAGGTCAGGGGGACAGACGCAGAGTTGCCCGCACGTGCCGCTAAAACCTAATCCGCCGCACGAATACGCGGGGTGAAAGGTCAGCTCTGCCTCTGTCGCCCAGCAGGTGTCTGTTAAGTGAAGGGTGACTTTAGATTATACACACACGCATACACACGCATGCTTGCTCTCAGGCTATGGGGTTAAGCAGTGATTGTATTTGATCCTCCCCAGCCCAGAAAACCTCTGACTGTACCTTCCCAACCATCTGGACACGTCACCTGTGCTTCCTCTCCTCTAGAGGTTAACTAGCGCTGGGCTAACTGGCCCCCCTGTGGCCAAACGAGGGAAGCTAACGGCTAACTGGCCCCCCTGTGGCCAAACGAGGGAATCTAACGGCTAACTGGCCCCCCTGTGGCCAAACGAGGGAAGCTAACGGCTAACTGGCCCCCCTGTGGCCAAACGAGGGAAGCTAACGGCTAACTGGCCCACTGACCAAACGAGGGAAGCTAACGGCTAACTGGCCCACTGACCAAACGAGGGAAGCTAACGGCTATCTGGCCCACTGTGACCAAAGGAAGGAAGCTAACAGCTAATAGGATTTGCTGAGCGTCTTCCCAGCTGCCTGCCGCTAACCGGTTTAGCCAGTGACCCCTGTGCCTCTACACCAGCCTCATGTCATGTGTGGAGAGGAGCAGCTTGTTTTTTTGTTTTTTGAGTGTTATGATTGAGTGTAAACCGCCAATACAATAAAAAGGTATTTTCTGACCATGGAGAATGCAAAATCGCAACTGGCTAGATCCCTGTGCATGATGGAGAGAGGATGAGATGTTTAAGGGAGATTTTTTTTCTTTCTTTCTTTCATGTTCCCAGATGCCGGCATTGGCTCAGTTGGAATACTTTCAAATCAAAATGATAAATTCACCGTATTTGCTGTAGGGGGACAGGCCAACAGACAGGATTTAGCTTTTTTTTGTTGGAAAGGTGAAAAGTTGTGGCTCTTGGGTTGATGGGGTTTTTCTCTTAAGAGTATTGTTTATTATCTTCACCTGTGCAGTGTTTCTGAAACTGTGAATCGGGCTCCCACATGGGGTCACGGGCCTCTTGTTTCTGGGCCGTTTCACGAGTCAGGATTTCTGGGACGAGACAAAATGGCTGTACGTCCAGTGTCAAAGGTTTAAGCAACCTGTGCTCGGTGGCTCTCCTCGTGTTTCCAGTGTTGGTGAATAACTACAGATCCAGCACACCGCTCATAAGCTGGGGAGCCATTCGACTTCCAATGCAGCTTATTCGGGAAATGGGTTCTGTCCAAAATGTGACCTTTGAGTCTCTTTAAATTCAAAACTGAAGACGTTTCGCCTTAAAGATGTTGCAACTTTAAGTTATATTAAGATTAGTAAGAATTGATCATTGCACAGTCAGCGATAGATAACTGCAGTAAGCATAGTTGGGTTGTGTTTTGTCTTGAGCACAGTGAATTGAAGCAAAGTTGATTCAGCCTCTGAATACTTCGAACACACGTCATTCTTGATATTAAAAAAAATCCTCCACACCGATTTGACCGATTGGGATACATTTAGCACAATTTTTGCATGAAAATGGTGGATCCCTGCTTCATAACTATCACATGAAACTCACGTTATCATCACTGTAACTCTTAGTAACCTGTAAGTAATCACTATGCCAGTATGTGAACGAAGTCTCTTTTTTTGTCGTTGTTGTTGTAAATATTGGAATATATTGCCTTTTTTCTGTACATAGTGCACCCACGGTCCTCAATTGTTGATATGAATCTAATGGCATATTTTTATATACTTGTGTATGGTTTGTTTTTTTGTTTGTATTTTTTTTCCCTCTGGCATGTGCTGTCAGTCACGTTTAAATTATAACTGTCACAAATTATAACTTTACAGAAAAAGAAAAGCCAAGACGGCCTCCGTAGTGGTCAGAGTAATTAAGAGTTTTAACATTGCTGTTTTCTGTGTCAGCCGTGAAAGGGCCACAACTGTGCTCCTTGGCTATTGCAAAGTAGCTGGTGATTCAATGGCCCCGCCGTCTGGGCGTGTATAACAATTTTACTATTGCAACCTCATAGGGGCCTCTGATTCTTAGTACAACCAACACTTGCTGGTTCCCTGAGAGGGGACGGCAACATGGCACCCGAAGCACAACCCCTGGTCAAAACCCTCGTTTATTACTTGCTCTGTCATATCTTGAAGTTGTTCTGGTTGCAGTGCAGTTGGAGTTATTTCCTGTATGTAGCTGTTCCTGTTATGTCACTGTGGGTTCCTCTCTGTAATTAAATCAGCTCACTGGTTTTCGTGTCTTGCTGGTTCTGTTTCATTACCTTCTGCATGATGCTATTTATAACATGACATCTGGTGGACACTTTAGATCCAGAGTGACTCGTAATAGCACCAATTTCCATGCGCTGTGCGCCAGACGGGATGGAGCCCCCCACACTGGCGGCATGAAAGCCAACTGTCTTTGACCAAACGGAGCGACGTGAAACCATCCCATTACTGGCTTCGTCCATATATAACTGTGATGGTGTCGAGGAGGCTCAGCGTAGTCTCAGACCTGCATCCGGTCACTGTCAAAACCAGGTGTATGCACACTTTTAAATATCAAGTTGAAGAATGAATCCATTTATCTATCAGTTGGTAGGTGAGAACTGTTGTCCTATCTGCCTGCCTAACTTTAAAGCCCTAGACAGGCTCTGAAACAGTGCTGCCACTATGGGCTTTACCTCGGGATCACTTCACTTCTCATTTCTGTTCTAACCCACTGACCCATATTGAAGTGTATTGTGATATGATAGCCCTATATACAGCAACTTGTATGAATACGGGCTATTCAAGACACACACATACACAGTTTCTCCCCACTCACATGCAACCAAGTAACAACCCACTCACGTCCACATACCATTCGAACTCACAAAACAGTCGAGCTCTGTGTATAGATGGTGGTGAGATACGAAAAGACTGAATATGCATGCTCACACACATACCCTCTAATGAATGGAGACACACAGGCTTTAGTGCTGAAGAGCACAGAGATCCCCCTGTGTCTTACCAGAACGAGCGATTGATGGGGTGTGTCATTGACTCCCACACTGATTTACTAGTCCGGCCCAGTGGAAAATTTATACGCTGAAATCGAGCGGAAAGTTTCCAATCAACCGATAGGACCTTCCGAAAAACCTGTGTGGCAATAGTACTTGTATATGTATGGCTGAGCTAATTATTTGTACTTCTTTAGCTGTATGCTTCAAGTTGATACCGTCATGGACAGGGTATATAATAATTTACTGCATTTAACAGCAGCACCTCGCCTCTCCCTTCCTCCCTTCGTGTCTTTCAATGTCTCACACAAATGCTTTACGTTATTCTGTTGTTTCTGAGCTCTTCATTCATAATCCAAAAAAAATAATTATTTATATATGAAATACATTCTTATCCCATCATAAACCACACTACCCTTGTGGTGTGTGTGTGCCTAGTGCTGTTTGCCTCACACACACATTAAGATGATGTAGTACAGTGAGGTATAGGACAATAGATCAGACCATAGAGCATAAAGATCAGTGTCTCTCAATCAGGTCCTCAGGTACCACCAGCACTGCTGGTTCTGTGTCAGATGTTCCAGCAGGGTTTTTCCCGACCTGAAACAACAGGTGAATGTAACTGAACTAGCTAGCTACCCCGCAGAACAGAGAAACAGCAGCGCTGATGGCGGCTGAGGACCTGATTGAGAACCGCTGACGACGATCGTTCACGGTCAGCCGAGACTGCTTTTTCAGAACCTATCCTCGTGTGAGCCATACGCCTTATGAGTTATCAGCATGGTCCCGTTCAGGGGAACCCCCCCCCCACTGACAACTGCTGACTCATGCAGACGTTAATATGTAGAAATGTGGGGGAAATTTCGCAAGTCTTTTCACGGTGTCTCAGGGACATTTCTCATCAGCTTTCCAGTGGCGAGCCACCGCGGGCACGCTGCGATTCATTACGCGCACATTGCTGTAGGACATACGTGAGACGATCCGTTATCAGTGAATCACTCCCGATGGACGGCTGCCCGTCAGATAACTGTAAACCCGCAGCGATCCAACGGCTGGCGACGAGTCATCGTCACAGCAAAGGGTCAGGGGGGAGAGAAAAGAGGGAGAGGGAGACGAGACCACGCAGTGAAGTGAGTCTTGACAATACGCTCTCGTTTATTGAAACGGGCTACCGTAGACCGCGCATGCGCAGTAACACTCGGCAGGACCACTGGATAGGTAGGATGAGACGTTTCAACACGGGGGGGGGGGGTTAACTGTAACTAACACACACACGCACACACACACACACACACGCACACACAGCCGAGCTCATTAAAACTCCCTCCCACACACACGTAAGCAGACACGCACACGCGCACGCACGTTAGCCGACACGCGCGTACGCGCGCGCGCACACTCACACACCGGGGTTTCGGCGGTGACGTACTATGAGCTCACTGAGTCAGCTCACTTTGTTTAGTTTTTTTTTTTTGTTTTTTTTACACACGCACCGAGAGGAGCCGGCGAGCGGGACCTCCTTCACACCGGCGCTGTGGTTTTGTGCGTTTCCACTCATTTTTTAACCACGCCACCATACTTAAATTCCGCTGATGATGGTCGTCTCGGATCACTAATTCAGATCAATCTCTCCACCAATCTGGTAAGTCGGAGCAGTTTACCTCGTAAAGCGGGGATTTTGTTGAGCTCTTTTTTTTTGTTTGTTGTCAGTCAACGGTTTAAGATAGCCGTGGCGGTCTCGCCGCAAAACCCGTTTCGGCTGGTTGGGGACGTGGTCTTTGTTTCGGACAGTGGATTAAACCGCCGGGAGACCCCCCGAGTGGGGGGAAGCTTTTGGGTTTTAGCCTTAAAGAGAATCTATCTGACGGTTAAGTTTCCCGGCCGGCTAACGGCCGCGCTTTGTTCACCTCCCAGCCGGTCTGGCAGCCGGGTCCGGGACTCCGGGTCCGGGACTCCGGGTCGTCTAGGAAATAACGCTGTGCGGGTATCGTCAGACCGGTTGTTCTGTCATAGGCAGCTAACTAGTCTGGTTCTAACGGCTTTAAAGTTGGGTCTGCCGGGGTGTCGTTGGCCTCCCCGGTAACCAAGGGTCGGCGTCGTGAGGGAGAAGTCACAGTAACGGCACGGTACGTTGCGTTGCGGTACAGTATCACAGTGTGTGTGTGATGACCTCACTGCGTTTATCACTGGCAGGACCTGACCACCACCGGTCTCTTCCCCCTCCCTCCCTCCCTCCGTGCCCGTCTCTATCCTTGCTATATACTTGCCCCCCCCCTCCCCATCTCCTTTATCCCGGACCTGTTGTTTCTTATGGATGTTAGCTCATCATCATCTTTCCCAATATCAAACAACCAAAACACTCTTGTTTCTAGGCAGTATTCTCATCAACGTTTAGCTCACAACATGCCACCCATACCAGACTGTATGGCCAAATATCATATCGCCGGAATGCAACAGATAACACACACACACACACACACACACACACACACACACACACACACACACACACACACACACACACAAAGTTGATAAGGCCACATTTCATGCCAGGCGGCTGTCCGCGGTTCCTTAGCCCAGTGTCATTTTTGGCAGAGGGGTTCTATTGTCAAAGACTGAATTCCTGTCTGATTATATCAGCAAGAGGCTGTTGACCCCCCCCCCCCGTGACACACACACACAACACACACACTCACACATCCAACCAGAGACGGTTCTGTAAAATGTTGCCCACCCTTGCAAGGCTGGAGGAGCTGCTGTGCCTGTGAGGCTTGGCATGGCAGCCTCGTAGGTTACTTCACCTGTGCTGAGAATACATCTTGTCTTGTGGTGTATTTTTCATTTAACCGCCCTTTTTGTCTCGATGGTAATGATCCTACTTAGAGTACACTACTGTCACACTTTGGTGGTGATTTCGGTTCATTTCAACGAGCGATGGGTTTGTTAGATGGGTGTATGTGTTTGTTTGTTTCAGCACATTACAGCAGAAGAGCATGCACCAGCATCAGAGCTCAATGTGCGTTTTGAATATTTGATTCGGCTCATCAAGACCTAAAATAGAAACGCTGTGGTCTGCATGTTTTCTTGCCAGGGAAGAAACATGCCCGTGTGTGAGCTGAGGTGTGTGGAGATGTGTGGTGGTTGCTGTGTGTTAGATGTGAGATTGGAGCTTCTTCTGGTTTTATCAGACCAAAGTTATCTGTATATATCAGCCCCCCCCCCGCCATCCTTTACCTCGCCTCTGAATTGCTGCGAGTTCTTGTACCGGATTTGCCCCGAGTATCTGTCTCTTCCCTGCCTTTCCTCTAACGTTTAATTTAGTTAATTCAGCTTTTATGTGTAATTTATTTCATCTTAATTTAAAATTCTATTAAAAAAGAATCTACTGACATTTCCAGCTGTTTGTGAGCCTCTGAGTGACCGTCTCTGAAAACGGCTTGGGTCTGTGAGCTCAGCTTGCATGCAGGGGGGAAGTTGGAGGAAAGGCTCATGATCATGAACTCGTCTGCGTGACCGACTTTTTGATACGTCAGCTCCATCCTGTCCTGGACAGTTCTGGAAAACCGTCCTTTGGGGGAGGAATGAGGGAGGGATCAGAGGAGGTGAAGGAGGGCCCAGAGGAGGGAGTTCCCAAACGGAGTTTTGAGTTCATGACCCTCCCTTATGGCCACACACAGCAAGCTAACCTGTGTAAGGCTTCACACACCTTTTCCTTTTTGAAGTTGTTACGCACTAAATAACTATAGAAAATGCAGCTTGATTGATTGATGGATTGATCAGCACAGTACAACCTGATGAATATTAAACTCATGTTGTGTTTGAAGTGATATTAACACAATATGTGTTGTCTAACTGGAAGCACAACTATGTTACAAATCCCACTTTGAATAGTGGAGCAGTTTTTTTTTTAAATTGGTTCGTCTGTGTGTTTCTATTCATGGAGCAAAGTTTAGAATATTTATATTTTACACATTTTGTCACACAAGTTGGGCAAGCCGGTGCACACATTTTGTGCACCAGCTTGCCCAACTGTTAATTAACCCCCTCCAAAGTTGACATATGTCAGTAGAACACACACACACACACACACACACACACACACACACACACACACACACACACACACACACACACACACACACACACACACACACACACACACACACAACCTTAATTAGGAGGTGGTGTAATGAGGGCGTATGGGTGGATTTAACCCAAGCCAACTCTAACCCCCAACTTTCTCTACGCCCCACCCAAGGCATTTGTGGGTTTCCATTGTTGTACATAGGGGTGAAAAGAGCGGGCGTTCTTGCATTTTGGAGAATGCTGGAAATTAGGACAAGTTCAAAGCTGTGAGTAAGCTGGACAAATCTGTCCATTAAAAGAAAAAAAAACAGGAAACAGCAACTCTACTATGACTTGTTTAAAGTTTGATGTGGGGAGACAGAGCGAGAGAGTGAGGATGACGGCAAAGATGACTCCCAAGAGAGATAATCAGATTCACCTGACGTGAATGAGAGAAAAGCGAGTGGGGGCGACACCTACTGAGAGAGGAGTGGTGAGGAAAGAGAGAGAAGGTCAGAGAAGTCACATGAGACGGCTGGAGGAAATGTTGGATGCCAGAGAAATACAGGATGCTTATCCTGTACAAGTACAACGTATAACTTCCTGCTGTGACTGGACAGTGTTTCATTTGAGGTCTTTGTTTTTTTTTTCAAAAGCAGTGCGTAAGAGATGGAGAGAGAGAGAGAGAGAGAGAGAGAGAGAGAGAGAGAGAAAACAGGGGGGAGTGGCGATGAAGATGACGGTGCTGTGAGACGGAGAAGATAGTGAAGGGACAGAGAGATGAGGGCGCGAGAAGACAAAGATGGAAGAAACAGGAAAAAGGGAAGTGATAATAGAAAAGGAAGAGGATAAGACAGGAAACTGAAGTGAAAACAGACAGGCAAAACAAACACAATCTGTTATCTCGCTGCTTCTCAGTGTAACTTAACGGGGGTAATGACGGCCGTAGTAGTAATACCCAGGGTAAGATTGTGACCTCCATCTGACTAAACACAAAAGCATGTCCCAGAGATTACACTGAGCTAACTTATTTAAATCCTGACACACAAACGATCAGGACACACACACACACACTTGCAACCACACACCAATTATTTGTGTGCTCGTGTGTGGTTGTGCAACACAGCCAGCAAAAAAAAACCCCCAAAAAACATATAGCGAAGCTTTCATGAAGCTATCAATCATATCGTTCCTCCATCCATCCAACCAGAATGGTCAGGAACGCCGCCAGGCAGTCTTCCGGCCCCGTGCCACTGCGGCCGGCTCCCTCAATGTCAGCCAAGAATCTCCTCGCCAAGGAAATTCCCACTTCAATCCAAATCCCGTTCCAAGATGGACCAAGCCGTCTGGACACAGATTGGCACATGACTTGGAATGATATAATTAAAGGGTAGGCAGGCCCAAAGTTCTGGAGATGCAGACATGCAACACACACACACAAACATGCACACACACTTGTAATGCATAAATACATTTAAACACATGAAGGCTAACCTAGTTTTATGGCTGTGAGTCTAGTAATTGGACTGGCTCTGGTGGCTGTTAATAGTTTTAACAATGTTGTAAATATAAATGTTGTATAGCTGCGTTGGAATGAGGATGTTCATGTTCTTTATCATAAGATAAATATCCATCCATCCATCCATCCATCCATCCATCCATTATCCAAGCTGCTTATCCCAACCAGGGTGGCAGGGATGCAGGAGCCTATCCCAGCAGTCATTAGGTGGCAGGCGGGGAGACACCCTGGAAAGGCCACCAGTCCATCACAGGGCCAACACACACACACACACACACACACACACACACACACACACACACACACACACACACACACACACACACACACACACACACACACACACACACACACACACACACACATACATTTACACCTATGGACAATTTAGTACAGCTGATTCACTTGACCTACATGTCTTTGGACTGTGGGAGGAAACCGGAGCCCCCGGAGGAAACCCACGCAGACACGGGGAGAACATGCAAACTCCGCACAGAGAACGACCCGGGACGACCCCCAAGGTTGGACTACCCTGGGGCTCGAACCCAGGACCTTCTTGCTGTGAGGCCACTGTGCTAACCACTTCGCCACTGTGCCGCCCACAGTATTTATAAGATAAATATGATAAATTCTGGTAGAGTACTGAAAAATTATGTACAAATAATATCAAGCTATATGTAGTATAAAGACAGTACTAGCTATTCCGAAAAATATGCATAGAAGTCAACATTTGATAAAAGAACAGGAACTGAAATTCAAAAGTGTAAGGTTAAGGTAACATAAGTGTATTATTAACATGTATAGAAAAAGAATAAAACTAGCAGTATGGCCAAGATGGCTTACAACTGAGGTCTACGATAGAAAGTTACAGGAGTAGATGTTGTATATCTTCATGTGTGACATTAACCTATTTACTCCAGGCACTGTTGTGAGATGCGTGACATATGCGGCTTGTGTACAATGCGTTCAGGCTCAAGGGACCACAGAGATGCGACTTAGGGAGGAGTGTTGTTAAACGGCGGTTTGCATTTTACTGCTTATTTTGCGCAACTGATGAAGCCAAACTGCCAGCGATGCTGCAACCACAGCTTGTCAGTCACTTCACTCTACCGTCTCGCAATTCAGGCACTGAGTAAGGCACCACATCCTGGATGATGAGCTTCTTCTCTTTTACTTTTTTACTGTTTTCTAACCAAAGGTCAAAGGTCACACCTGTCCAATTGTTAACATCAGGGCAGTGCCAGCAGGTCCAGCACATTGATAAATTCTGTATTGCATTTAATCGCTGGTAACTCTAGTTTTTTTTTGCTGGTTTGTTTCTTTTCCTGCACGGGAGTGTTTGCTTGTCTTGACATGTTTAACCTCAGCAGTAAAAGTGATTTTTTTTTCTTCTGTGGAGCTACGGATTATCAAACCAAAGAAAACATTATATTTAACATATTACTCCTCACACGAGACCCTTTCAGTATTCTTCACAAGCATGAGTGCCGTTACAACAACATCAGACTTATTTTCGTAGTGATCTCATACCTCAGAGCTGCTGAAATTATAGATTATGAAAACTGACCGGTCCTTGAGTCCAACTTTTTTTTCCTGATGCTCCAACCCCAGCGGAGCAGCCATAACCATAGCCATAACCTGCTAGCCACCATAACCTCGGTCAGCTTTCCTGAGCACTGTGTTTCCAACCCATACTTGTCAGTAGATCCAACATGGTTAAAGAACTTGCCAGGGGAACGCCCTGTCTACCAACCATGTTTTTTTTTCCCATTTTACTCCCCCAATTGTACCCCAGCCAATTACCCCACTCTTTCCAAGCTGTCTTGGTCGCTGCTCCACCGCCTCTGCCGATCCGGGGAGGGCTGCAGACTACCACATGCCTCCTCCGATACACGTGGAGTTGCCAGCCGCTTCTTTTCACCTGACAGTGAGGAGTTTCACCAGGGGGACGTAGCACGTGGAAGGCTCACGCTATTCCCCCCAATCCCCCGCCCCCCCCCGGAACAAGTGCCCCGGCCGACTAGAGGAGGTGCTAGTGAAGCGACCAGGACACATACCCACATCCAGTTTCCCACCCGCAGACATGGCCAATTGCGTCTGCAGGGACAACCGACCAAGCCGGAGACGACACAGGGATTCAAACCAGTGGGCCTCGTGTTGGTAGGCAACAGAATAGACCACTATGCTACCCGAACGCCCCAACCATGTTGTTGTTGTTGTTGTTTTTTTTTTTATCTTCTTCTTTTGGCTTGTTCCATGTTTCCCAGGGGTCGCCACAGCCGTTTTGATCGTTTCCATCGGTACCCTGTGAGGGCACAACACCGATGGCGGTCTTTTCAATCCTCATAATGATTTGGCAAAATTTTACGTCGGATGCCCTTCCTGACACAACCACTAACCCTATTTCCAATAAAGTTGTGGGAGATATGAGACAATGAGTGTGACTGGGTCTCATTGACCCAGTTGGCACTTGTCAGTTGAGTTAGATTGTAGAAAAGTGGAGAGTAACTTGTTGTTTAACTGATTTTGTCAAGAATTAGCCTAACTAGCAACGTCCTAGCTCCTGGTACGGGGACTAATCTGGAGCCATAGTAGGACTAAGGCTGACACCTCGCCCCAACGTTATGGGTAGTGAGTACATTAAATGTAAAATCGTGGCTCTTATTATAATCAGTGAGATGACCCTAAGTGGCTGCAGGCATCACTTCCCTTCCCAGGTGCATTGACAGATGCCCTGTGTCTATTTTTTTTAATGCTGCCTTGCCAAACTGCTATAGATAGAAGGCAGTGATCTCAAGCGGATCAGGTACGGCAACCTGATTGGTTGCTTCATGATTGAACATGTTGACACACGATGCAGTTAGGTCAAGGTGTTAGGCTAAGTTTTGTACCAGCGCAGGCTGCAACAGTGCAGCATTAGTCCCAGTACCAGACTTGAGGTCTGATACTTGATCAACTATGTACAGTAGGTTGCTACTGTAAAACAGAAATCCACTTTTTAATACTAAATTAGCAACAAGCAATTATTAAACTTACCCGGCAGTACAATAGCAATATTGATTGGTCATCCTCAGCCTCAACCAACAAACTGACGGGGGTTTTCCCTTTTCCTTGCATTAGGAAGGACCCAGCCTCATTTTGTCTTAGTTCCTACTTCCTGTAAGAATCCTTCAACAACATAATGGAGGCGTTTGCTGGCGGCTTGTTGAAGAAAAGTTCTCTGACCTCCAGAAACTATCAATTATAACTTCCATTCCCTTGCCAAACGGTATTGGCATCACCATACTGGAGGATAGTACAATGGCCGAGATAGCAAAAATAACTAAGGGTGAGCAGAGTTTAGGATTAGCAGGGGTGATTGGAGAGAAGAGGTATTCGTGGCCCAAATAAAGTCCACCTCAAAGATGTGCACCTCTGCTGCACGTCATCCCATCTCTCTCGCTCCTACCTTTCTTGCTACTGTCCAATTTGTGCTATTAAATAAATGCGACATGTTGTAAAAAGTAGGCTATAAAAAAAAAGTCCGGAGGCGTACCCCGATGGCGGGCCTTTTCGAAAACAAGAGGAATGACCCAGCTGAAGGAAACCACAATCTTCTACCAAAACCAGCCAAATACAGATTGCCCACTCTTACTGCCAAACCAAATCATACACCGGCAAAAGTAACATCCTCTCCCATCTCTTTCTGACAAGACACAAAGTGTGTGACTGTTGTGTTTGCTTAGTTAGTGTGTTTGTGTAGCTTGTAAGATGTTTCGGAGGGGATCAACAAAATCACCGATGTGAGGAGCGCTGCAGACTTGCCCTGTGTGAAAACGCCAGACAACCGCGGAGTAATGACCGCGCAGTCACACAACAGGAAATTGAAACTCCCATGTGTCGGACCAATTTTGTCATTATTCAATATGACTCTACAAATACATGCGCCGTGTTATGTGCATGAGTGTGAGTGTCTTTTAGGGGACTAACTTCTGGGCTGCAAATTCATGGTTGTGGAGGATGTTTTCCTGCCTATTTCACGCATTTTTGTCTGGCAGATCCCCTCCTTATAAGGAGAGCCAAGGTGTGGGATGAAAGGAGACAAGTGCTTATTGCCCTTTCCAAGTCATATTTTTGCATGATGTTTGCACAGCAAATTCTTTATGTATGACGAGTTTGTATTTAGTTGACCTCAAAGATGCCTCTTTTGGACTTCAGTCTGGTTTAGGCCCCACGCGCGCACACATAACTTATGTGTGTACCTAAATGTTCACTGAAAAAGATGATCGCAATGAACAAAGATGAAAGTGACTCCAATTGCCGTTTCGTTGTTTGTGCTAAACTTGTAAAAAAAAAAATTCCAAGACTTTGTGAAGCAAATTGATTATAAGAGCAACAGACAGTACAGATGGACAGACGGACAGACAGACCATGGCCGACTGGCCATGGGCATACACACATGTGGACACAAAGTACACAATGATAAACAAATGCTTGAGGGCTGAATATCATATATCATGTATGTATATATATATAGACACACACCACACACACACACACACACGCGCACACACAACTTATGCACGCACAAAAAAAAACCCCAAGATGACAGATACAGTAGATTCAGGCACAGGCTTAAATGCATATGAAGTTGTTTAACATTCCTGGTGGTATGGCTGAATTTCTCATCCCTCTTTAAGGCATATCCTATCCTGGACTGACTGACCAGACCTCCTTTAAGAAACAGTTTACACTGGCAAACTGCTCAGGTCTCTCTCTCTCTCTCTCTCTCTCTCTCTCTCTCTCTCTCTCTCTCTCTCTCTCTCTCAATTCAATAATGCTTAATTGGTATGACTGCATACATTACAATATCGCCAAAGCAGGTGACAGTGAAATAGGTTAATAGAGTATTAAACAAAACAAAAGTAAAATAAATGGTAAAAGGAATAGGTAGAACTGGTAGAAATATAGAATAGTAATTGGAACAGTAATTGACAGTGTTTTGGTCACTCACTGGCCCTTAGGCTGTGGCATTATGACCCATATTGTGCCGCATAGTGTGCCCTTTGGCTTGCTTCTAAAATAAGTGGCCATTGCGCTTTCTCATCCAGGAGTGGAACATTTCGAATCTGGTTTTCAAATTTCTCCTGGTGTTTTTCTCTTATGTTTTGGAATTTCTCCCTATTTAGGAGGAGGTGCATCTCTGTCTCGACCTCACCTGCCGTACAGTGACCACATATTCTTTGCTCTTTTGGTAGCCCTCCCTCTCTCTCTCTCTCTCTCTCTCTCTCTCTCTCTCTCTCTCTCTCTCTCTCTCTCTCACTCCCCCCTCTCTGTGACTCTCTCTCTGCTCTCTGTCTGTCTGTGTCTCTCAAATTCAAATTCAAATTGCTTTATTGGCATGACCGTAAAAAAATTATAGCATTGCCAAAGCATTGTGCAAATAACGAATGCTAACAAATGTACATACAGAAAGAAGACAATAATATCTACATCATAATACATAAATAAAGAAGAAGGTGACTTAAATCTGAGGCCTGATGTAGCTCAGCAGGTCATTCTGATTCCCTCATGTGGCGGCAGGCAGAGATATACTGTCCTGCAAGAGCGCAACTTTCCTTCATTTCCCCCGGCATAATTTTTAGTTTTTCGTTATCTGATTTAATAAAATGCGGGTGTTTATTGCTGAATTTTAGGAAAAAATGTTCCCTGATAAGTGGAGATGTTGGGCGCGGTGTGAGGAGGTGCTGCTCTGTCTCTACAGCAGTTCCTCCACACTGTTGGCACAGTGGCTCCTCTTTTGGCAGCCATGTTTTCTTATGACTGCCTGTTTCTATGGCCAGGCTGTGAGCACTCGGTCTGTTACTTTGTTCACATGTGTCTGTGTTTAACTTCAGTCACGGTGCTCAGGTGGGTTGCCACAGGGTACTGTCTTTTTTAGGGCCAGATAGAATTGCATTTTACTTTGTGTCTGTGATTTTTTTTTTTTGTGTGTCCCAATAGGCGAGGTATTTCTGTTTCTGTTGTGTTATAATTTGGTTGACTCTGATAGTCCTGGTGTCAGACTGGTCCTGAGGCAGAACACTGCTTGGACTGGAACGGGGTGTCAGGACCAGCTGAATGAGGTGACCTTTGTCTTTGCTCATCTCTTGGCTCTGCAGGGCTCTCTCTCTCTCTCTCTCTCTCTCTCTCTCTCTCTCTCTCTCTCTCTCTCTCTCTCTCTCTCTCTCTCTCTCTCTCTCTCTCTCTCTCTCTCTCTCTCTCTCTCTCTCTCACACACACACACCCCCTCACTCCCCCCCATTTCTGTGTGTGTGTCTCTCTCTCATTCCCTCCTCTCTCTCTCTCTGTTGCTCTCTCTCACTCCCCCCTCCGTCTTTGTAATTGACTCACTCTCTCTGTCTCCTACTCTCTCTGTCTCTCTCACTCCCCCATCTCTCTCTCTCTCTTCTCTCACTCCCCCGTCTCTCTCACTCCCCCTCTCTCTTTGTAATTGACTCACTCTGTCTCTTTCTGTGTGTGTGTGTGTGTGTGTGTGTGTGTGTGTGTGTCTCGCTCTGTCTGTGTGTGTCTCTCTCTCTCACTCCCTCCCTCCCTCTCTCTCTCTCTCTGTCTGTCTCACTCACCCCCCCCCCTCTCTGTCTCTCTCTCGGTCTCTGTCTCTCTCTCTCACCCCCCCCTCTGCCTTTCTCTGTCTCTCTCTTTCTCTCCGCCCCCCCTCCCGTCTGTCTGTCTGTCTGTCTCTCTCCATGTTAATATTGTTATCTTGATGTGGATGAAGAATTGGACCATTAAAGGCTTGGTTAAAGGTCTCTCTCTCTCTCTTTCTCTTTCTCTTTCTCTTTCTCGCTCTCTCTTTCTCTCTCTCTCTCTCTCTCTCTCTCTCTCTCTCTCTCTCTCTCTCTCGCTCTCTGACTTCAGCGAGGCCTTAGAGAGGGCCATAGTGTGAACAAAGAACAATACTTCCATACAGGAGAGAATATTTGCTGCTTAACCTCTCATGACGCAGATAATTTCAACACGGGTTTGTTCACCGAACACTGATAAAGTTCTGCATTTTATCTGTCATGCAGGGTTTGCAAATCAAATTCTTTCTCTCCACTTGCTTTCAAAACACACGTTTGTTTTTTTGTTTTTCTTTCTTTCCGTAAAACCAGTCACCAGTGACTCAAACAATAATTATCTAAATCCTTTCACTTTACTTGACAAACAGCTTGTGTACTCTCCTTATCAGTGTGTTTTTGTGTAAATGTGTTTCTGTCTTAACTTGTCTACATGCAAATGCGTAAATATTTTTTACCTGCGTGCGCATTCCCGCATGAACATGAACATGAACATGAACATGGGTTTCGCCCTGGTTTGTTGGTGGGTTCTTCTTTGTGCACATAGTTTCACTTACGTGTGTGTGTGTGTGTGTGTGTATATGTGTGTGTGTATATATATGTATATGTGTGTGTGTATATATGTGTGTGTGTGTGAATATCTCTGCTCGTTAGTGGCTCATATAGGTTTGGCACGTGACTGTTGTGAATTAGTATTCAGGGGGTTCTAACACAAGGGTCTGGTTAACATCCACTGTTAATCGTGTTTATGATGTAATGGAAAATACAAACCCTCGCTCACGGCCACATTTCTCCACCCCACCTTCTGTTGCCGTTGTTTTTGAAAATCCTTCAATCTATACACGTGCTGGCTATGTTGGGGGGGGGGGTATGGATGCCAGTATGGATGGTGGGTTGATTTTGGCAGATAATGAGACCATCTCAGTTATTTCACTGGGTGTCGGTGGTTGTGGGAGAGACCTGTCTTGCCTGTTTCACGAATTCAGAGAAATCAGAGAAACCTGATTTAGACTTGTCGCCAAGAGTCGGACAGAAAAACTAGAATGAAAAATGTCGGGGGGGAAGTTGAAAAGAAATATGCGAGGCGGTGTTAGCCGCATTAGAAGGTGGCACTAAAGCGACGCCATGTAAAACACTGACTATAAATACCTATTTTCAGAACGGTCTTAAAAGTGCTTCAAGCAATGTGTTTAAGAGCCTAGCCTGTAAAGGAAAAGCCCAGTGGCCTTTGGTTTATGATGTAGTCCCGAGGAAAGCCTGGAGACCTTTTTCAAGCAAATCTCTTGTCTGAAGTGACAAAAGTTTTAAAACAGCTTTAAGTCGATGCAGGTCAATAGTAAATCTTACAAATACAGTTGAGCGCCAACTAGAGTAGAACATTAAACCTACAACGTGCACCTCAGTGAAAATGCAGTGCGGGGTAACCCAGTATTTGCCATTTCGAAACAGACAAGAAGTGAAATGGCCATCCCTCTGTTGAAGGACTTTGGATGAGTCTGTGGTCCCTAGCACACACCGTCATGTCTGCCACTTGTGTTATTTGGCTTTACACTGGGGCAGAACAAAAGACGGGAGGAGATGGCTTTACTGGGGATTGTTCTGAAAGAGTTTTGAAGTTCATGACCTTCCTGAAAATCTGTCACCCTGATTGTAAGAGTTTCTCTTCCCGGAGTGAGTTTAGCCATAAAAAAAGGACCACCTCTCACAGGCCGGTCGGCCTTGGGTCAAGGCTCACCCGCGCTGTTTCTCCTGCCCTCCTCTTGCCCTCCTAAAGTTCAAAAAGCAAAAAAAAATGCCAGTGGATAAAAAAAAAAAATCAATGTTGCAATATTTACCTTTTATTGCAATATGTATTGCAATGTTAAAGACGACGTGAAACGGCATTCGGAGTGATTCTTGCTTCCATAATGTGATGTGCAGGATGTCAGGGTGGGACAAAGCGTAGGGAGGAATATGATGTAATCCTTCGATTGTGCAAAACAGTTTGTGATACTGATGGTGAGAATATTGCTCATCTGTTGGCTCTGACTTGGTGATGCAATCACAAAAATGTGGCTGTTGTAGTGGGAGTTAAAGTGATTAGATTGGATGTAAAATAATTAAAACTGATTTTTTTGTGTGATTATATTTGGCACAAGTTATTGAATAGGTTCATAATATGACTGGGGAAGTGAGCTAACAAGGCAAAAAGTCGACTCGTTTTCATTTTAGGACGTCTTTAAAGAATAAATAAAAAAGTTGCATTATTTCATCAGATGTCTTCAGCTTTTAACTTTCAAAGCTCCATTTGCAAAGATGTTATTACTCTAGCAATGCTTTAGAAGGGGAAACAAGGCAGTTGTCGAAGAAGTCATCAAATCAGACTGAATTGTGATAGTATTGGATACGGTAGTCGTAAAAAAGCGGACCTTGTTAAATTGTGTTTATAATCAAGCACTTAGTTTTAGCTCAACATGACCAAAAGCGCCAGTTTTCCTTACAGTACATCGCATCCTTTTTAATGCATGTGTATATTACCATGTCGATTCCTAAACCATATATTGTTCAGTCCCACTTTGCTTTGCTTTTTAAAAGGATTTTCATTGGCATTCATCTTATGTGCTGTGATAGCAGCTCTTACTATGTGTTTGTCGCCACATGAAGGCTGTGAGAAACTGGGACGGTATAGTGTCACCCCCCTGACATATGCTGGGCTCTGCGGTTGCTGGGGCAGTGTTGTAGAAGAGGCATCGCAGCACTGTTATCACTGCAAGACACCCTACTGCATCTAAGTGAGCGCTCGCTCTCGCTCTTGCTCCATTACTCGTTAGCAGCACATCCTGTCTCTCCCTCTACCTTTGGTGATGTCTGACAGACACAGGAGAGTTGTGTGATGTCACCACTGGTGTACAGTTCCACTGGAAAACATGACAGCGTGACATCACGCAGACCCAAGGGCACGCTGAGAACAGAGAGACAGCGAAGACAGAGAAAAGTAAAGAGACTGGAAACCCGCTTAGTTACCAGACACAGTCCCCACAATGAGATATTGTCTGTATAATAAGGTAGAAATTGTTGGTATAAATGAGCCATCCCAAGTGTTGGTAATAGGCACTTCCATTGAGCCAAACAGAGGGTATGGTTGTCCATATCACATCATTGTTATACTCATGCACATTGGCTCTCTGTCCACGAAATGTCCGATGGATAATGGAGTGTAATTACGTGAAACCTTCTTTTACCTGCTCAGTTCTTTTGTATTGTATTTCTCTTTGGACCCTAAGATAACATGAATATGTATTAAATTGCCATCTTTACTCTGTGATTAGCCATTATCGACAAGGGAATGTTTCATGTTTTTGCCATCCCTTTCGTTCTTATTATAGGTTGGAGAAACTGAATCTTCAGCCTTCATTGGAAGTACACTCAAAATTCAAGAGCTTGTTAAAGTGCAGGGTCCTGCTTAATGACAATTCAGCAGGTATGAAGAGTTTTAGAGGTGAAACAAATGACCTTTCTTGTAATGGAACATCATATCTGTAACTAATTACTATTTATTTGAATGTATGACGCCACACAGTGCACAAGGTACACACAATGTATAAGGTACACACAGTGTACTTGCTTGTACCAACATAAGCATTATTACATTTTATCTAAACACATGCCCTGTGATGGCCTGGCGGCCTGTCCAGGGTGTCTCCCCGCCTGCCGCCCAATGACTGCTGGAATAGG
Organism: Lampris incognitus; assembly: GCF_029633865.1. Classification (NCBI taxonomy): domain Eukaryota; kingdom Metazoa; phylum Chordata; class Actinopteri; order Lampriformes; family Lampridae; genus Lampris; species Lampris incognitus. Next base: position 52,512,326 of record NC_079217.1, read on the forward strand.
CTCCAGCATCCCCGCGACCATGAGAGCAGGATAAGTGGTTCAGATGATGGATGGATGGATGGATGTTTTCAGTGGGTGTCTGTCTCTGCCAAGGTTGTCCCTTGTCTCCAATTCTGTTTGTGATATTCATGGACAGGATCTCAAGGCGCAGCCAAGGTGAGGAGTGTGTCCGTTTTGGGAACCTCAGAATTGCATCTCTGCTCTTTGAAGATGATGTGGTTTTGTTGGCGTCATCATAACGCAACCTCCAGCGCGCACTGGGGTGGTTTGCAGCTGAGTGTGAAATGGCAGGGATGAGGGAGTCAGCACCTCCAAGTCTGAGGTCATGGTTCTCTACCAGAAAATGGTGGATTGCTCCTTCTGGGTTGGGGATGAGTTGTTTCCTCAAGTGAATGAGTTCAAGTATCAGGGTCTTGTTCATGAGTGAGGGTAGGATGGAGCGGGAGATTGACAGGCAGATTGGTGCAGCATCAGCAATAATGCGGACGTTGTACCAGACCATTGTGATGAAGAAGGAGCTGAGCCGGAAGGCAAAGCTCTCAATTTACCAGTCAGTCTTTGTTTCAACCCTCACCTATGGCCATGACTTTTGGGTAGTGACCGAAAGGGCGAGATCGCGGATACAAGCGACTGAAATGGGTTACCTTCGTAGGGTGTCTGGGGTCAGCCTTAGAGCTTGGAGCTCAGACATCCGGAGAGAGCTCGGAATAGAGCCACTGCTCCTTTATGTTGAAGAGTCAGTTGAGGTGGTTCGGGCATCTGATTAAGATGCCTCCTGGGCGCCTTCCTTTGGGGGTGTTCTGGGCATGTCCAGCTGGGAGGAGACACTGGGGTAGACCCAGATCTCGCTAGAGGGACTACATGTCCAGTCTGGCCTGGGAACGCTCGGATCCCCCAGGAGGGGCTGCAGGCCATTGCTGGGGACAGGGACATCTGGAGTGCCCTACTTAGCTAGCTGCCACCGTGACCTGACCCTGGAGAAGCGGCTGATAATTGAGGTGAGATGATGTTTTGAGCAATTACAGTAAGGCTCAACATTAGAACACCTGCAAATTTGCGCAACCAAAAACTGTGATTTGAATAAGGCAGAGGCAACAGTGTACATGCTGGCCCCATTTACACCAGGCATTAACATATGTCTCGGGTAACCGGACTGTAACCACGTAAGGGTTGACACCCGAGAAATACATGCGTAAATGCAGCCAAGGTGTATTGAAGATACATTTTGATCTGTTTGCTCAAATCTATTCCAGAGGTGGTCAGGGAGACATTGTGATCACATTTTAAAATGCATAACTGCAGATGTGTCCCCTATCCACATTCAGCACCTTTGTTGAGCAGAAATATGCGTTGGTTTGCATGTGCACTCAAACACCAGTGGATGAGAGGAGAAACCCTAACAAGCCATTGTATATCTGAAGAAATAACAATTGCAACTCCATTTTTACAAGCAATGCAATTCGATTATTCACAGTGTCTTAAAAAGTAATAAAATGTAAAATAAAGTTATAAAATGTAATCATCAATCGATTTAGCGAAAATTAAGGCCCCTAAAAATTATTAAAATGCCTTAATTGCCATTTTACAAGGTATTACATTTTGCAGCAATTTTTTTAAAATTTTTGAATGGCCTATTTGTGCAGTTTGTATGCTAAAAGTTTGCGTGGATTCATTTGTTCATATTGCATAGCGGTGCAGGGTCTGGGATTCTTCTGTGTCGGTTAGTTAGGTTAGAATCCTGCTAAATTTGACATCATATGAAAAGGTCAAACATTTCGTGTGCTCACGGACCCACTGCTGTCAGTTTGACAACTCTATGCGAAGGTAATGGGGAAGTGCAAATTCTCAGACAATTGGTTGGACTGGAGGACACTGAATTTGACCCATGGCTGAAGCCTGCCACTGGGAATAAACAGGAGGCATATTGTTCAGTGTGTAAGAAAGCAATAAGTGTAACCTTGATGGGGATCAACGCTATCCCATCCCATATGCACTATAGGACTGCTACAGGATGCAGACAACAGTTGTCTATCATGCATTTCTGTGACACACCACTACCCAGTACCCCGCTGAAGCTACTATGATGGATGCTGCTTCATCTTCTGCTGACCTCAGGGTGATGATGGGTGCCAAACCAACTCTGCGCGCAGAGGTTCTGTGGTGTCGCAACGTGGTGGTAAAACACCACTCCCTCAATTCCAATGAAGGAATTTCAGATATTTTTAAAATAAGATGTTCACCTGTGGCAAGGACAAAACTGGGTACATCATCAGATTCAGATTAGCAACCTACTTAAAACAACAGCTTGTTATAGCACCAACAAGGCTGGGCCACTTGTGCTGATGTTTGATGAGAGCCTCAATCCATCGACAAAGAAAAACAGCTCGACGTCCATGTTCGATTTTGGAAGGATGGCTGTGTCTGATCCTAGTAATTTGGATCTCAATTCTTAAGACATGGAAGTGCCAATGACTTGTTGCACCACATCAAAGTAAGTGTATCTACTAGAATTTTAATTGTCGATACTTATGGACTTTGTGTGGTTGCTAGGGTGCACGTGTGATCACTTGTCTTTGATTTAGAATTGTTTTATTGCTTTGCTCTGCACTGCAGTTACAATTTACCATGCCAGCAAAGTGTTTTCATTCTTGGGGAGTGTAACTGGCTATTTAACATGTTAAAGAAAACATAAGCAGTAAAAACAAATAAACAAAAAATAAAATCATCAGCAAGTGACAAATAAGCAACTCAAATAGTACCGATCATGTTCAAAAGGGGTAAGAAGACGTTGAGAACTTTCCTAGTCCTATCACAGAAAGTTAAATCTGTTCATCTGGACATGTTTATTGGGAGAGAAATGTTTCATCACTCATCTAAATGACCTCTTCAGTCTCAACTGACTGCAGGTATCCCCACCCAACCCCATTCCAAAAACCTACTCACTTGGTTGTAACACAGTGATGTTATGCATCTGTCCTTACTGGTGGTATTTTGAATATACAGGTTCCTCTCAAATTGTGTTTACTTTCTCTCAGTTGGAACAACCCTTTGGTAAACAACCCTTGGGCAGCTTGTGTCCATCAGTATGGATGGCCCCAATGTCCACTTTAAGTTGGTGGCTCTTCTCCACAAAGAGCACGCAGAGCTCTACAGAGGTGCTCAGCTGGTTCTTGTTGGAAGCTGTGGTCTTCACACCCTCCACAACGCAGTAAAGGCAGGCTTTACTATGTGGCAGTTGGAAAAGCTCCTGAGAGCAATGCACTTCCTCTTCCACAACATTCCTGAGAGGAGAGAGGACTTCACTAGCCTGACTAGGTCCTCCTGCTCCCCACTACCATTCTGTGGCCACAGATGGATTGAGAATGTCCCTGCGGCAGAGAGAGCAGTTGAGGTTTGGCCAATGCTGCTGATGTATTTGGATGTTGTCAAGAAGAAGGTCCCAAACCCTGCCACTGCCTCTTATGATAACATTGCGGCAGCACAAGAGTATCCATTCATCATTGCCAAGCTGCAGTTCTTCCTGGTGATTTCCAGGACCTTCAGCACCTTCCTGACAAAATTACAAACCGATGAGCCAGTGTTGCCCTTCTTGGCCAAAGACTTGACTAAGCTGCTGCAGGTAATAATTACAGCAATTTAACTGAATTTCATTAGTCTATATTAATTGTTCTGTCACTGATTGCTTGCTATTTCTTCATAAGAGTCTACTGAGGTGGTTTGCGAAGAGGGAGCTCCTACAGGACCTCACCTCCCTGAAGCTGACCAAAGTCGATGCAGCCGATCTGAATTGGGTCTCCCCTATGGATGCTGAGATAAACCTGGGTGCTGAATCTGTCATCAAGGTAATTCTGATATATTTATTTTCAGAGATGCACATGTATGGATTTTCTTTTTTTCTTTTTTTTTGCATTACCTGTACACGAAACAAGCCAGTTTATTGTTAATAAATTGAGTGTTTTACCATTTTACTATGTTAATAATAATAATAATAATTATAGCAATTGTTGTGTAGTTTCAAATAAATATATATTGAAACTCTTTTTGTAAGTTCAATGAGAGGTGGATACAAACTTTTAAAAAATATATAAATCTTCCCTTCTGCACCATTTACAGCCTATGTTCCTTATTTGTCAGGCACTTCAGAGCAAACCAGGAAGCAGGGTAGGTGAGCTTTCTGTGCACACCTTCAGCAGAGAGTGTATACAGGGCATGGTTAACATGGTTAGAAATGTGCAGGAGAAAAGCCCCCTGAAATTTCTAGTGTTCAGGCACATGGCATGTTTGGATCCCAGAAAGATGAACAGGGATTCAGAGTGTTGCATCACAAAGACAAAGAGTATAGTCCAAACATTCATGTAGGCCAACCAGTTGGCAGGAGGTTTTTCAGCTGGTAGGAAAAAATATATTGTATAGGGACAGTAGAAGCAGATTATTCAAATTTACCAAGGTTGTTTGTTAAAGATCTCAATGTGCAAGACTGTTTCATTGTGCATTCTTCTGTACAGTGTGAAAGTGTCTAAGCTCTTTCCAAATGAAATAATTTTAACACTTCCTGAAGAAATCTACAATACACTGCTTACCTTTTAATGTGCACAGATGCTGTGAGCCATATATTTATCAAATAAATGTTGAAGCAGATGACTGGAATGAAATTGAATGACCTATGAATAAATACTTTCAATTTCCTTGTCAATGTTATAGGTGACGTGATCGTCAAACAGTTTGAGCTTTCTCTCTGTTGAGGGTAGAGATGAGTGTTTCCTCTCCATTCAGCCACTGGAGCAGCAGCTTGATGTGTTCCTGCACTCAGCATGTCTTACCCTGAGCTGTTAAGGTTCTGTCAGAGCCTTGTACTTCTGTCCCATGGACAAGCCACGGTAGGGAGAGGATTCTCTATCAACAAGGAGGTTGAAACCTGCAACCTCCTTGAAGAATCTCTGTGATGACCAGGTCAGTGTCTATGGGGGCGTTCTGAAGGTACCTCTCACCAAGGAGGTCCTGGCTTCTGCAGGCTCCGCAAGTTGACAGTACGGGATTCACCTGGAACAACAGCAGGAAAGAGAGCGAGAGAGTGCCACACAGCGCCTCAAGAGGAAAGGAGTCGAACATGAGCTAGAAGAGCTGAAAAAAAAACCATCCTAATAGATATGTACAACATCCTGCAAAACGACGCAGATCAACTAGCAGAGCAGGCAGAGGAAAATCTGGATCGTTATTGAGCAACTGATCAGGAAGTCCAACGCCCTCAGGGGGAGAAACAAAGAAAAACACAATGAGCTGATGCAAACTGAAAAAAACTGTTGGAATGCAAAGCAACGAATTGAGGTGCACGCCATGAATCTTGATAGGTGTTTGTAAGGAGGGAGCCCCCCCCCCCCCCACACACACACACACATCTCACTTTGTTTTATATACGGAAAAGGCTCCAGCATCCCCACGACCCTGAGCAGGATAAGCGGTTTGGATAAGGGATGGATGGATGGATGGATGGACTACTACCCAAGTTCAAAGTTTATACAAGTACAGATAGGGAAAGTCCAAGTTCTGAAATTAATGATTTCATAAGATTGTGTGTGCATGTGCGTGTGTGTGTGTTTGTGTGGCTATATCAGTTGTAATTGTAATATAGGCCTAGGAGTGTCCTTCGAAAGGCTGAGTTGCCATTCACTGCTGTAGAGCCCCACCTGCCCAATAGCATGCTGACGATGTGATTTCCAACAATGTTTTGTGTGAAAATGTTGTATGGCCTCATTTGTTAGGCCAAATGCAATGGAAAGTGAATGGGAAAGCGAGCAAAGCATACAAAGACCACAGATATTTTTGTTAATGACCATGTTGTGTGTGTGTGTGTGTGTGAGAGGGGGGGGGGGCGTGTTACTGTTTTTACTTTTAATAAACCTTGCCTTCGGGTTAGCCACTCAGTTTATTCTCTTGAGCTTTGTTCCCTGCCAGCCAATCTGAATTCTGTTGTATTGATACAGTGGTCCATTGAAGTTATCGTAAACTACGACTGTTTAGTTTTGTAATCTCAAAATCAACGTATAGTAAATATAAGTTAAAGTTAAAGATGTGTAAAGTAAAGTTAAAAGATGTGTCGCTGATGTAACCGGTTACAGCTCAAAGTGGTGCTGTGGTCTTAAAATGTATTGAAAAGGTCTTCAAATAAGGTCTGAAAAGGTATTGAATTTAACTTCAGGGCTCCTGCATATACCATGAGATCTCTCAGCTTTCTCAACCTTATGTAGCAAAGTCACACAGCAAACATCCAGTACAGTATTTAAGCCTAAAATCCTGAAGATTGTTGTTGTTAAACTTACTGATGCTTATGGTGATATGATATATGATATGGCATGGTGAACTCATGCACTTACATGAGTTTTTGAATGCTCAAAATCCCAGAGATCCATTTATCGTTTATCGACATTTTCCCACAAGTGATTTAAAAGAAGGCAGTGAGTTTACTAGCTTAATTTCCTCAGGTAGGGAGTTCCACAACTGTGGGGGTCTTACAGAAAACGCCCGGTCACCTTTCACAAGGCTGGCTGAGGGAACAGTTAAAACGGGTCTGCCTGAGGAGTGCAGGCAGCAGCCAGGCCCATAGGGTGTGATTAAATCAGTGATATATGTAAGAGCAAGGCCATATAGGGCTTTAGTAAAAGTTTAAAATCAATCCTATACCTAACAGGTAGCCAGTGAAGCTTTGCAAGAATGGGAATGATGTGGTCATGTCGCCTGGAATTTGTTAACAGTTTGGCAGCTAGTTTTTGGATGAGCTGGAGGCGGGAGATAATAATAATAATAACACTAATAATAATAACAATACATTTTATTTGTGGGCGCCCTACAGAACACAGTTAAAAAACAAGCAGCACTGTATCATACAGCATAAAATCAAAACAAATCAGTGTAGACAATAAAAAGCTAATACAACAGATAAGTATAAAATCATCATCAGCACAAAACTCAATGAAGCATGGTTCAGACTGAATGTGCCAGTTTGAAAAGGTGCGTTTTGAGATGGGATTTGAAGGTTGAAAGAGAGTCAATGTTACGTTAGTCAAAAGATGGACTATTGGCTGAGCCCTGAATATAGGGAGTTACAATAATCCAGACATGATGAGATAAATGCACGGATGAATTTTTCAAAGTCCCTTTGAGATAGAAAATTTTCAACTTTTGGATGTTCCTAATTTGGAGAAAGCAAGACTGTGCTACCTTTGTGATTTGTGTGTCAAAACGGAGCTCAGAGTCAAAAAAGACACCCAAATTGTGAGCAGACTACTTAACATTGGAGGTCAGGTTTCGTAGACGCTTTTCCAGATCGCCAGTTAGGTTAAGGGGGCCGAATAAAAGGACCTCAGATTTGGACTCATTGAGCTGGATGACATTTTCTGACATCAAGCACTTAATATCAGAGAGACAAGCCATAACATGAGAAAGATCGTGTGTGTAATTACCAGTAAGTGGGACATAAAGCTGGGTGTCCTCTGCATGACAGTGAAAATCAATTTTGTGATAATGGCTGATCTGACCCAAGGGGAGCATGTAAATGGAAAATAATAAAGGACCAAGAATTGAACTCTGGGGGACACCATACGCGTCAGATAGGTAGGGTTGGAACCAGGCAAGAGAAGTATGCTTAATGCCAACATAGTTTTCCAAGCGATTTAAAAGGATGTCGTGGTTGACTATATGAAAAGCGGAGCTTAGGTCAAGCAGAATTAAAATTGAGCAAGCACCAGTGTCAGCAATGAGCAATAAGTTGTTGGTAACTTTAATGAGAGCGGTTTCTGTGCTCTGGTGGGTAAAGAATTCTGATTGAAATTGCTCAAAATTACTACAACTTATGCATGTGTGTGATTAGTTGAAGAGCAACAGACTTTCTAATATTTTAGATAAAAAAGGTAGATTTGAAATTGGTCTAAAATTGCTTAAAATAAGAGGGTCAAGAGTAGGCTTCTTCAGCAGAGGTCGGACTATTGCGTGTTTGAAAGAGGATAGTCTCCTCCGGCAAATTAAATTGATCCACAGTTGATCTCTTCATTGCTGTGTATTTCCAAGGGGTTACCGCGGTTTGCAAAATCTCTCTCCCTTCTCATTTCTCACTCCAGAATGTTGGTAGTGAACCACAAATTATGAGGTATGTTTTACTTTTTTTTTCTCAGCTGTCACCCAGCTCTTAGATCTGAGCTAGCCTGGAGGTAGGGTGGCAAACTTCTTAGCCTCACAATTAGTCAGTCTTTATTTTTGTGCAACTGCCTAACTCACATTAGACTATTCAAGGAGAAAAACTTAAGATTGGTCAAATTCTATAGACCAGTCTAACTTTGTGCAACCAGCTCCTGCTTGTAGGTCACAAAATCTTAATTTCTTAAAACTTGCTGCTACCTGCATTTGTTTTCCTGCTTTCCATCTAGCTGCTGTGATCATGATGTAAAACACTACACTCTGTATCATGGGACAGTCGTACACACAGGACAGTGACATATTAAAGTTACCATTACAGTAACCGTTAAAATGAGAAACTACGAAAGCATGATTGAAAGTTTTTGTATGATTTGAATATTTGTGGATTAACTATCGTCTTAAACACATCAGTGATAGAAAGCATCATATTAGACATTTGTTAGCAAGTAGATCTTTAGGCCTGTGGCTTTAATAAGAAGCCAGTACACTATAATATGAATAGATTTTGATATAAATACTGTTATCTGAAATCTAAGAGTCACTTCGCCATGACTTCACCTCTCTTGCTGCTTTCTTAACTTACACTAAAAGAAGCAAAATTCATCTTATTCCTCTTTCTCTTCTGCCTGTGGCTCTTCACTTCCTGCTCGCCATCATCTAGTGGGATTTCTCCACTCAGCTGGATTATGGTATCAAAGAGCCTGAAAAAGCTTTAAAACACACTGGCTGTGACTCTGGCCTTCGCCCCAAAAACCACCACAGAATAGAATAATGTCCGTGTTTTTGTCCTGTCTGTTTCATTCTGTCTTTATCGCCGCTATTTTTAGAGCTCGGTAACAAAACAACAACAAAAAAAAGTGACTGGTCAGCTTATGTTGCTGTGACTTGTTTTTTTTATGTGTCCATCAAACAACAGCAACCGATGATTTGTAGTAATTACTGTTTTACACACTGTAGGAAAGTCATCGCAATCTCCTCTCCCCTCCCTTGCTGGCCTGTTTTGCATTTGTCCGGTCTTGTTTTTCTCATTTCATTCACATAAAAAAGACTAAAGCATTGTGGGTGGTGGTGTCTCAAGCCCCGGTGCCGTTTAGCCCTTTGTATTGGCTTCTTTAATGTGTCCTTTGGGATATTTTGAGAGGGGTAAATGTCCAGTTATTTTCTGCTCTACCTCCACTCCCTTCTCTCTTTGTATTTCTCCCCATTTTCCCTCTGTCTTTCTCTGCTGACCCCACCCGAGCCGCCTATATGACCATGGCTACCAAACCAAGGCACGTGGCTGCTACAGGCAAGAAACAAGAAGGGACATCACAAAAATTTAGAAAGTAATAAAATGCAAATAACAGCGTTACCAGTTGTGAAGCACAAAGTTTATCTCAAGAGTTGGCACGTGGAGAAGAGGGGAGAGAGAGGACACGGAAGGCATTGGGTTCAAGCAAACAGATGGCGATATCTATTTTTTTAGGCATGGATCGAGTCTAGTCCCAGACCACACTTTACTTTTTTTTATCACATAGCCCTTATTTGAATGTTATTTTAGGACTATGTTGACTGTGCTTTACAGTTGTCAGTCATGATGGGGAGGTTAAGTATAGCTTGTTTTCAGGGGGGATATTTCCAGCGTGCGCAGTGTCATAAATAAAAATTGCTGTCATTGTGATTCATAAGTCCAGAATTGAACAACACTCACAATTGCGTTTCTACTAGAGAACCAAGGTAAACAGGAGGATGATTTTGCAATTGCAAAATCTGGTCCAGGATCTGCTTTATTATTTCAGGTTAAGAAAGGGATCAGAGAAACCATTGCCAAGTCAGCATTAAAAGACAACCTCATCCTGAAGCAACAAGATGCACTGGTTAGAGCTGAGCTGTTCTGACCTGAGCCGGGCCAAGTTGAGATGAGCTGAGTTTAGCTGCGATAAGCTGGGTTAGGTTGGCCTGAACTGAAATTGTGTTATTTTCCTGCTTTTATGATGCCTTATGACGTACAATGCATGCAATGCAGAGATTGGCAGAAAAAAACATACAGTACACTCTACACCAATCAGCCAAAACATTAAAACCACCTGCCTAATATTGTGTAGGTACCCCTTATGCCGTGAAAACAGCTCTGACCCATTGAGGTATTGACTCCACAAGGTGAAGGTGTCCTCTGGTATCTGGCACCAAGATGTTAGCAGCAGGTCCTTTAAGTCCTCTAAGTTGTGAGGCGGGGCATTCATGGATCAGACTTGTTTTTCCAGCACATCCCAACAGATGCTCGATCAGATTGGGATATGGGGAATTTGGAGGCCAAGGCAACACCTTGAACTCTTCGTCGTGTTCCTTAAACCAGTGTTTCTCAACCGGGGGTCCGCGGACCCCTAGTGGTCCGTGGTGTAATTGCAAGGGGTCCGTGAAAATAAAATATCTTTAAAAAAAGAGATCCTATGACATTTATAGAAATAGGATTATTTTACTCAAATGTGACTGAGACCTTTATCTACCTAAACTATAAAGGGTAACAGGACTTTTTTCTCTAATTACATCTGTTTCACAAGTGTAATTTATTGTATTTTAATAAGAGATCTCGCTCCCGTTTGCATTGTTAAAAGTTACTGCATAAAAATTCTGTTGTTACATATTTCTGAAAGTTACTGAATACATATTCTGTTTTGTTACATATATCTGAAAGTTCCTGCATAAGAATTCTGTTTTGTTAACTATATCTAAGTTACAACTGAAAGCTCTTATTTTTGCCCCAAAGAGTGAATAAATGCTATAATGCAATTTAAAATGCAGTTTCTACTGTTTCTATCAAATTGCAACCCCCCTCTCCCAAGATCAGGTGGAGGGGTCCTCAGGGTAGATCAAAAATACGCAGGGGGTCCAGGACCCCAAAAAGGTTGAGAACCACTGCCTTAAACCATTCCTGGAAAAAGTGTGCAGTGTGGCAAGGTGCATTATCCAGCTGAACGAGGCCACTGCCATCAGGGAATACCGTTGCCATGAAGGGGTGTAGCTGGTCTGCAGCAATGTTCAGGTAAGTGTTACGTGTCAAAGTAATGTCCACATAAATGCCAGGACCTAAGGTTTCCCAGCAGAACATTGCCCAGAGCATCACACTGCCTCCACCGGCTTGCCTTCTTCCCATAGTGCACCCTGGTGTCATGTCTTCCCCAGGTAAACGACACACATGCAGCCGACTATCCACATGATCTAAAAGGAAACGTGATTCATTAGACCAGGCCACCTTCTTCTGCTGCTCCATGGTCCAGTTCTGACGCTCACGTGCCCATTTTAGCCACTTTCAGTGGTGGACAGGGGTCATCATGGGCACTCTGACCGGTCTGTGGCTACGCAGTCCCATATGCAGCAAGCTACGATGCACTGTGTGTTCTGACACCTGTCTATCATAGCCAGCATTAGCTTTTTCAGCAATTTGAGCTACAGTAGCTCTATTTTTGGGATGAGATCAGACATACTAGCCTTTGCTCCCCATGCACATCAGTGACCCTTGGGCGCCCATGACCCTGTCACCGGTTCAGCAGTTGTCCTTCCTTGGACCACTTTTGGTAGGTACTGACCACTGCATACCGGGACTACCCCACAAGACCTGCCGTTTTGGAGATGCTCTGACCCAATCGTCTAGCCATCACAATTTGGCCCTCGTCAAAGTCGCTCAGATCCTTACACTTGCCCATTTTTCCTGCTTCCAACACATCAACTTCAAGAACTGACTGTTCACTTCCTGCCTAATATGTCCCATCCCCATGACAGGTGCAACTGTAACGATGTTCTTTACTTCACCTGTCAGTGGTTTTAATGTTTTAGCTAATTGGTGTTTTGTCAACATAGAGTATATCATTGCAGATTAAAAAAACGAGAAATGAATGCCCATTATACAAAGACACCACATTAAGGCCTTTGCATGTGGGATTTTGCAGGATAACAGCTCTTAGTGGATTAGTTGGGCTGGATGGACTAGAGGATCAAGAGGGTCAACGGGTGTTGGTGGCTCAAGCTCTTTATCCAACCTACAAAACTATCCACCAGATCCTGCACAGACTCACTTTTTACAATCATGCTGTTGTCCTTTAAAGACTGCCATTGCAGAGGCCACTGGATTAATGGAAGGATGCAGTGTGGGGAGAATGGCCTTGAAGTATGGGGGGGAGAGCGGGAACAGGGGGGAGATGCGGTGAAAGGAGGGATTGATGGTGGAATGAGGAACCAAAGAGCGTTGGTCGAAAAATAGAAAACAAGAGAAAGTGTTAGATGATGGATGAACAAAGGCGATGGCGCTGGGCCGGTTGTGGGCTGGTAAAACTCTTGATGGATGGAGGGATGAGAGAAGCAGTTGAGGGGTGTGTGGAGGGCTGAGTGAAGTGTAGCGGAGAAACAGTACGGGACATGTGCTTCAACAATACAAGTGGCGGTCACCTCTGTTGTGGGTTTGTTTGGGAAACCCTCAGACGAATTGGATTTTAAATGCGACATCACACACAGTTCCACGGTGTTTTTTGACGGCCTGGCAGCAACAGTTACTTGTAAAAAGCAGTGATGAGGACCGAGGCACAATTTGCAGATCATCTTTGGACACAATTTTGGGCACACAGGGACAAACATTTTAGGGCAAGTTTTCTGCGTTTAACTTGGTTTTGTATTGCCATTAAGATAGTCAGAAGTGAAGACATTGTGCTCGTGTTTGCAGCCAGACATTGTCAAAAGGCTGTTTCTTGTGGCCTAAATTAACCGACTGGTATCGTTTTGGGGCCTTTTTCAATGCGTCCATTTATCCCTATTGGTAATCAAGTGCAGTTGGTTCATTGACGAGGAATCCAGAGGTCAACTGTGGTCAGGGCTAAAAAGCCAATATTCTTGAACCCCTCCAAACCAATCCAATTTGTTACTTGACACTTACCAAAATGGTAACCCTAAATTCTAGGTCACATTTTGCTATCGCTTTCTCTATCATTGTCATTTTATTGATCCTTTTTTTCCTGTGTGTGCATGTGTGATGTGTGTGTGTGTGTGTGTGTGTGTGTCAGTGTGTGTGTCAGTGTGTGTATGAGAGAGACTTGTAATTAGCCTCTCGCTCTGGTCTATATGGCATTTTAACGGATGGTTCTATATATAATGTTCTATCAGGCAGAATTGTAAAAGCTGGTTTTAGCTGTCTCACTCACTGCTACCTTCTCTTCCTCTCCCTCTCTCCCTCTCCCTCTCTCTCCCTCTCTCTCTCTCTGCTTCTGCTTTCTGCCCCTATCCGTTTTGATCTACTGGCCCCTGTCCTTCAGAGCCGTGTTATTTTTTCAAAGTGGTGGTTTTTCATTCCATGCTTTATCTTTCTCTCTGTCCCTGAAATTATCCTAGAGAAGCCTATCATTGGCATAAAGGCCTCGCAAGCCCAAAATCATGAACTCATTACATTTTTTTTTATTTCCTGGTGTGTATAAAAGCACAGCATGGCGTTGGCTCGGTGGTATAACTGGTTGTGGCTGTGTGGACACGTGCGCCCACGCACCCATACATGCACAAGTAAGTAACCATGCAAGAACTTCAGTATGCATATATGCAAAACAGCACGCCTGTGCATGCAAACACACACACACACACATGCAGATAAACTGACTTGCATAAACTGATGCCAGGTTTATGAGTTCCTCTGGTGTGTGTATGTAAATTTGTTTGTGTGTGTGCATGTGTCTATGTATTTGTCTGTGTGTGCATGTGTCTATGTATTTTTGTGTGTGTGTGTGTGTGTGTGTGTGTGTGTGTGTGTTGACCGCACAGTGAGAGAATGAATGGGTTGGAGAGGAATAGTGTTGACTTTCTCGCCAACTAATATTTAGAACATTATATTTTGCTGTGGTCAAAGGTGAAAAGTTGTGTTAAACTGACCTCACCCCCCCTTCCCTCCACACACACACATACACACACGACTACATAAACACATGCATGCACACTCATACACACAAACGTGCACATAAATACACTCGCATGTATGTGCACACGCGCGCGCACACACACACACACACACACACACACAGTGTAATGGAAGCTGTAACAAAAGGGGGCATGTCCTATGGTCGTTTGGGGTGTGTCTGTAGTCAGACTGACTGTATAAGACACAGGCAGGTACAATGAACTTTGCTAGTCAGCTAAACAGGTTTGTGTGTTGGGGTTGTATGTCTGTTGCGTGTGTGACTTTATGTGGGGTTTTTTTGGGTTTTTTTTTTTACACTTGCAGCTTAGTGTTAACACTATTCTATTTTTATTTTTTTTAATTTCTTTAAATATTTGTTTTACTGTTAAAAAAGGTCATTTGCAGATCTTTAGTTTTGGTGCAGTGCCTCTCACCACTATGAACTACTTTAGTGTGCGACTGTGACACAGTTGGTAGATATTTATATTTATAAGAAAAAGAGAGCGTTTGGTCCGGACCCAGCACTTGTAGTAACACTCGCAGCATCCTCACTGAGTTGCCAAGGCAACCGCGTCAGTCCACTGCAAGTCTGGGGTAAGTTAACCTCCCTCTCCTTGCGTTCTCCCCTCTTCTGTCTCTTTGTCTCTCCATCTCCCCTGCCTCTTTTTTTGTGTGTGTGTCTCTCACCACCTCTACCTCTTAACCCCCTTTCCCATTTCCATTTTCCAACTCTTCTCCGCCCACTCTCTCGCTCACTCTGTATTGGTTAGGTTTTTTTTTTCTTCATACCGCTTCTTATTTTTCTCCTTTCTACATCTGACTCCGTTTTCCTGTCACCCTCCTCTCTGCTTGTCTTTTCGCTTTCTCTTTTTCTGCCCTCATCTGTACTCTATGATCTTTTTCTTTTTTCCCCCCTCGGATCTACAACTCCCTCTCTTTCGCCCTCTCTTTTTCTGCCAGACTCGTGCAACATGCGTGCATCTTTTCATGTTTTTCTTCGGCGGTTTTATAAACCGTTCCAGGTCCGGCCAAACCATTGTTTAGATGCCTTCTCTCTGGGAGGGAAGGAGAGAGCAAAAGGGAAAACAAAATATCTCCCTATGGTCTCTGGTGTGTTTGCTTTAGCTTGTCGTGCATGTTGCTTCTTGCAATTACGAGATGACAGTGATGACTTAAGTTGCACAGGACGTGGTTGTGATAATTGCTGAGATGCTGCCAGGGGTTTTAACGCCCTGTGAATCCCTCGTGTCTGTAATTTTGTGAGTTAAAATTCCAACACAAATGACCCACCGTATGCTGGCAAGGACCAAGATCTCCCTGATGATACTAGTCCCGTGCAATCCACATCTGTCATTTTGGGCACCGAAATAGCTTCATAGGTAATTGAAAGTGTGAAGCTAGAACAGTTTTGGGAAAAAAAAAAAAATTCTTCGCTTTGGTTTAAGTATTGTTTGGTGAAAATGTGGTGGGGTCACACAATAGCAGTAGGCCACACATAGCAATTTGAAATTGTTTTGCCACCCTGTTCGTCACATTTGGTGTGGAGCTTTGGAAAGTTGATAAGGAAAGTTGATCTGCCATATATCACTTTTCCTCTTTTTTTGTGGACAAGTTCCCATGCACAGTTTCACACTTTGATTCAGTGTGAATTGTACTAAATGTGGTGAAAAGGGGCCTCCGGGTAGTGTAGTGGTCTATTCCGTTGACTACCAACACGGGATCGCCGGGTCGAATCCCCGTGTTACCTCCAGCTTGGTCGGGGGTCCCAAAAGGCACAATTGGCCGTGTCTGCGGGTGGGAAGTCGGATGTAGGTATTTGTCCTGGTCGCTGCACTAGCGCCTCCTCTGGTCGGTCAGGGCGCCCCCCCTGGATCGGCAGAGTGGGGGGTGGAGCAGTGACCGGGATGGCTCAAAAAGAGCGGGGTAATTGGCCAGATACAATTGGGGAGAAATTGGGGGAAAAAATGGTGAAAAGGCATTAGTGTGTGGTAAGTTATCTACTTTTTGCTGGCACATGCTCAGTGTTGCACCTCGATTGAATTAATGTGCATGTGTGTGTGTGTGTGTGTGTGTGGGCCATGCTGGTGAGAATGCATAAATATAGCCTTGCATGTCTTGGAACGATGTCCGTTGTTCAGATGACCTGCGCTACTGTAATATTAGCCTACATGGTTTGGCTGGTCAGCTGGCCGTACTGGCTGTTTTGGTTGGCCATTTGTATGTTTCACTCTTACATTCAATTTGTTTCACAAAACCTTCAGGAGAAAAAAAAAAATCCCAATCATTGCACACACAACAAAAACCAAAAGGCAGTCGGGCTTTGGTTTGTTTTTGTTTTTTTGTATCTTCTTCTAAGAACTAACATGACTTTATTTACTATCATCAGTAAAGATATTCTGGAAAAGCTGAAATCCAGTGTTGAATCCACATCAAAGAAGGTTGAATGTTGAGTGATGAAATGTATCCGTCAATAAACATTGTATCCAGATGAACTGATTAACCACCTTTGATGTTCTTACCTGGCTTATTGAGCGTCAAGACACTCTGAAGCCACAGTTCAGGGACATGACTGAGGGTTGAGTGCTGTTGGGAAATTATCATGTTGTGCATGCTAGAGCGTCCATAACCACAGAAAGGATGGGATTCATGTTAAATGCTATTTACAGTGTCCACACTTACTCCTTACCTCCCTGTCACACGAGTAAGGCGTGCCCTAGACCCAGGTGTTTTTTTGCCAAATATCTATATATATATATATGTGTGTGTGTGTGTGTGTGTGTGTGTGTGTGTGTGTGTGTGTGTGTGTGTGTGTGTGTGTGTGTGTGTGTGTGTGTGTGTGTGTGTGTGTTTGGCTGTGGTGAGACTGGAGCAGTGCACTTTATGTTACTATTTTCCCAGAGTTAAAATGCAATTAACAGCATTCCTGAATGTCACCTTAAAGCGTTATGGATGTTGGCAACTTAAAGCAGACCCAACAGAGTGTTTTGTGTTACACGAGAATCTAAATTAATTAATTAATTAATTAAAAAACATACAAACTAAAAAGTTCTGTTATCAAGAAGGGTTTCCTGTCACTATGCTGTACATGAGGTTAACTTTTCACACCTCACATCTCTGTGAGGCCTGCTGCACAAGTCTCATGCCCCCCTCTGTCCTGTCACTTCATTCAGATCATATGTGCATAGAGGAATACATTGAAGATGATGAGGAACCACCTTTGCTGCTCAGCTCTTGTCCTTCTTACGGTAAGTGTGCGTGCGTGCATGTGTGTGTGTGTGTGTGTGTGTGTATTTTTCCAAGCCTGTGTATATGCTTGTTGTGTGTGTGTGTGTGTGTGTGTGGGTGTGTGTGGGTTGAGGGATGTATATGCACATTTTGGCGTGTGTGTGTGTGTGTGTGCGTGTGCGTGTGCATGCATGCGTGCGTGTGTGAACGTGTATCTGTGTCTGTTCCCCTCAGGTGTTTGGCTGTGGTGGGACTGCAGCAGTGCAGTGTCGGTGGGGGGAAGGGTGTACTTGTTTGCAGTGCCCCGCTGGCCAGGAGCCATCGAAGGTAAGAAAAAAAGAAGAAGAAGAGACCGACCCTCTCAAATGTATGGAAGTGTTTGATGGGACGTAGGCGGGTGTCGTTTGTATTTTCTTCCCAAAATCTTGAAGCCACTGCAAACTCTATAAGACCAAAGCATTTCCCTCCTTCCCACCACCTCCACTGCCATCTTGACTTACTTACTGGGGAGAGTAAGGGAGCAGTTCTGCACAAAAACTACGCAGTCCCTCTGCAGTCCCTCGCCAAATCTCCTGCAACACAAGGTCCAGCTTGTGATTGAGAATCACTGAGCAGTGAAGCGAGTACGTTTTCTAAAACTAACTGCAAGACACCTGGATATTGGCGTTTACTTAAGACGTGCCAGATTCAAGACAATTTATTTCAAATAACTAACTTAAACCCTATTCAAATGTATAATATTTGTTATCTTGGAAGGGCATTTTGCTCACCATGCTAAGCATGACTGCAGTGTATCAATTACAGCCTATTTTATTACATTTGATTTTAGAAATGTAGATTTTTTTTCTTGTAATTTTGATTTGAGTTAAATGTACACAAACCTTGTATTAAAAACACTGCACTCGGCGTGCGGGTAGCGTAGCAGTCTGTTCCGCTACCAACATAGGGATCACCTGATCAAAACCCCGTGTTACCTCCAGCTTGATCAGGTGTCCCTACAGAAACAATTGGCTGTGTCTGCGGGTGGGAAGCCGGATGTGAGTATGTGTCCTTGTCACTGCACTAGCACCTCCTCTGGTCGTTTGGGGCGCCTGTTCAGGGGTGGGGGTACTTGGGGGGGAATAGCGTGATCCTCCCACATGCTACGTCCCCCTGGTGAAACTCCTCACTATCAGGTGAGGAGGAGGCATGTGGTAGTCTGCTGCCCTCCCCGGATTGGCAGAGGTGGTGGAGCAGCGACCAAGATGGCTCGGAAGAGTGGGCTAATTGGCCGGATACAATTGGGGAGAAAAAGAGGGGGGGGGGACTCAAAACACTGCACTCTACAATACTATTATTACAAAGATTTGACTCAGAAAACAGAATATTTTCTGCTCTTGTCATTTAAACTGTGCTTAACAGAATTTTTGAACAGTTGACTTTAACTTTGCCTATAATTATGATTTTGAGTAACCTCTTTTATGTAGACTAGGCTTAGGATCAGGGTTAGCATACTTCCAGGGTTAGGTTTTAGTTCAGGCTTCACTGCCTGCTTCTTTTTCCCCCCCCATTTTGCGGCTACTTTTCTCTAAAACTACGTTTCCTCTTTCATGCCAGGCTTGTGGTCAAATCCAAGGGCCAGAGGAGGATGTGCAATGTCAGCCTTGCACAGTAGGCACATTTTCAGACAGATTTGACTCTGGAGTTTGCCGTCTACATGCCTCATGTGGGGTCCTTGGGCGAAAGGTTGCTGCACCTGGCACCTTGCAATCTGACACAGTCTGTGGAGATTGTCTGCCTGGGTAAGAGTTCGGCTTTTTATCTATCTATATCTGTATATCTATGTATCTATCAATCCATCGATCTAGCTAGCTAGCTACACAGACAGACAGACAGCTAGCTAGCTAGTTGTCTGTCTGTCTGTCATGCCAATTTTATTTGTATAGTCCAATATCACAAATTACAAATATGACTGTGACTGTCTGTCTGTCTGTCTGTCTGACTGACTGACTGTCTGTCTCTGGATGGCTGTCTTCATGGCTGTGTGGCTGGCTGGCTGCTTTCCTACCTTGTTGTGTGGCTGTCTATTGATGCACCCATCTCCCATCAGACAACAGACGTGAAATCAAAGTTCTCTGTACAAACATGCGCCTCATTAACTCTTACGTGTTCTTAATCTAGTCTTGTCATTTTCTCTGTCAAGTAAACCACAATTCCAGTGAACACACACAGACACACACACATGCACGCACACATGCACTCACACCTACACTATGTCAATCAGCATAGTGAACACGCAAGGGCAAGCGGAATATTTCTCTAGAAGCCATGATACACCACAAGCTTTAACCACAGAATCATTCTTTCATTTTAAAACACCGATGTCACATAAATCTCTCCTCTCTGCCATTCTCTCCTCTTTCTTTCTTTCTTTCTTTCTTTCTTTCTTTCTTTCTTTCTTTCTTTCTTTCTTTCTTTCTTTCTTTCTTTCTTTCAAACCAATTCGTCACTCCTCTTGTTGCCTAAAAATCTGTTTGTTGTGTGTTCGTGTCCCTTTACAGTTTCCAACTAACTGCCATGGGGAAAATTTCCACCTTAAGTCCGTGTCGCCAAGGTAAAGAATGATCATTCCATGTATTTGTGCGAGTGTGTTGTGAGGGTGTGTTCTGTGTGTTTATGGTTACACACGGTACACATTAGCTATTCAGCCAATATGAGCGTGAGTATTATTAACTTGCTCTTGAATTGTGAGCTTTTCTTTCCAGTAACAATGCCGAACTTTTCCACTTTGTCGCTCACTCTTTCCTGCTGCCATGTTTCATCCTCGTTTTCTTCCATCTCTCCCGCCAGCTCCCTTGCCACCCCAGGTCAGGAAGGTGCGTACCGTTGGAAAGGGCCCCGTCGGTGGCAGAAGTGGCACAATGGTCAACGGCACGGCGGTGCGCAGTGCTGAGGAGAAGACGGCGGAGTATGCTGTGTTCGCCCTGGTGCCAATCTTTTGTGTGATGGGCCTGCTGGGCATCCTCATCTGCAACATCCTGAAGAAAAAGGGCTACCGCTGCACCGCCGAAAAAGAGGGAGGGGAAGAAGAGACGGCCACCCCAGCAAAGGAAGGTTTGTGAGATAGACACAAGTGTGTGTGTGTGTGTGTGTGTGTGTGTGTGTGTGTGTGTGTGTGTGTGTGTGTGTGTGTGTGTGAGAGAGAGAGAGAGAGAGAGAGAGAGAGAGAGAGAGAGAGAGAGAGAGAGAGAGAGAGAGAGAGAGAGAGAGAGAGAGAGAGAGAGAGAGAGAGAGAGAGAGAGAGAGAGAGAGAGAGAGAGAGAGAGAGAGAGAGAGAGAGAGAGAGAGAGAGCGACTGTCACTCGTAAGAAGGGTGGGAGAAAAATGAAAGGTTAAGAGTGTAAGAGGGAGGGCGTCAGGGTGGCGTGGCTGTCTGCTCCATTGCCTACCAACACGGGGATCACCGGTTCGAATCCCCGTGTTGCCTCCGACTTGGTCGGGTGTCCCTGCAGACACAATTGGCCATGTCTGCGGGTGGGAAGCCGGATGTGGGTATGTGTCCTGGTCGCTGCACTAGCGCCTCCTCTGGTCGGTCGGGGTGCATGTTTGGGGGGGGGGACTGGGGGAATAGCATGATCCTCCCACGCACTATGTCCCCCTGGTGAAACTCCTCACTGTCAGGTGAAAAGAAGCGGCTGGCAACTCCACGTGTATCGGAGGAGGCATGTGGTAGTCTGCAGCCCTCCCCTGATTTGCAGAGGGGGTGGAGCAGCAAAAAGAAAAAATATGCCAAGTTATAGGAAAAGGTGAGTCACATAAAGGTGAGAAGAGAAAGGGAGAAATAAAAGGAAGAGACAAAACACGTAGAGAACAAAGAAAAAATCGAGGAAAATCCACCAAAAATTACAAGGCACATACACATGCATGCACACAAGCACCCAAACACAAATGCATGATGTGGTCAAGCGCAGTCACAGGTGAGGACAAAGCCAGAACCAAAGGGCAGTGTCTGTTTGCATGAGTGTGTATGTGTGCGCACAACAGCAGTTCACGTATTTCTCTTTGACACTGCAGCGTTCAAGGGTACATGGAGTTTTTTTTTATCTTGAGTTGAACTCTGACCTTGCAGAAGTCATAATGCAGACAATATTGACCAAGAAGTAATCCTTCATGAAAAGAGTTTCCAACAACAGTTTCCCCGCTTACACCAGAGCGAGGAGGAGAGAGGGCAGAGACGGAGAAGGAGCTAGAAAGTGGGAGGAAAGTGACAAGACAGAATGGGGGCAGAGAAAGAAGCAGAGAGGCACAAATAGAAAGATGGAAAAAGAAACTGTGAGGTAGAAGAAGATAGAAACATACAGAAAAGAGACTAAGATAGACAAAGGCAGGCAGACTGACAGAGAGGTTAAAACGAAGGCACTGTCACCACACCCATTCCCTGTGGTTTGCACAACTTCTGAGCAGCACCACGGCTCTCTCATTCTGTCCTCTCCTTGCAGCAGAGTGTAACAGTATTATAACACGCAAATCGCCATAGACCAGAATTTCCTAAACTTTCGATCTGCCGGGGACTCAGATGACAGTCTCCCATAACTTAGTGAAACATAGAGCCACCAATGGACCAGGTGCACCAGCGACACGGCCCAGTCGCCAGTTTTGGGTCTTAATGGATGGTTTCAAAAATAAGGCCAAAAAAATAAAAAATACTCAGTCGTCTATCCATCGCCCCCTTGACACTGATCTTTTTCAGTACTTGATATACCAGCCTGGTTTTCAGGATCGTGTGGTGTCAGAAGCCTCAGGTTCACACACTCTTTTGATGATGCAGTGTTGGGGGAGGAGCCTAGCCTACCTACCCTAGATCAGATTTCTTCAGATGTGGTTGGGGACCAAAAATGGATTGTGCGCTTGACAATATCTAATGGGTCTTCCCATGAAAAGAGTATGTGTGTAAATACAGTATGTAAACGAATACCTTTTCAACAAGCTGGGGTCGTGTGGCTGGAACTAACTGCATTCCCTGCCCAGCTCTTTGGTTTAGATTGGTGTTTATAATCTAGTTTGGCATAAATCCACATTTCATACAGCACAGATCTGTGGGTATATACTATATCATCATGCTGATTTTGGTAGCAATATCATCGATTTTCGATTATACGCATATGTTTATTAGATCTTTACTCACATATTGTTGGATACAAATGTCCAGATAGAAAGCTTAAAGAAGGCAGTTTTCGGGGTGTCTGGGTAGCGTAGCGGTCTATTCCGTTGCCTGCCAGCATGGGGATCGCCGGTTCGAATTGCCGTGTTAACTTCCGGTTTGGCCGGGCATCCCTGTGGACACAATTTGCCGTGTCTGCGGGTGGGAAGCCGGATGTGGGTATGTGTCCTGGTCACTGCACTAGCAACTCCTCTGGTCGGTTTGGGCGCCTGTTCGGGGAGGGAGGGGTAACTGGGAGGAATAGCGTGATCCTCCCATGCACTCCGTCCCCCCTGGCGAAACTCCTCACTGTCAGGTGAAAAGAAGTGGCTGGCAGCTCCACATGTATGGGAGGAGGCATGTGGTAGTCTGCAGCCCTCCCCGGATCGGAAGAGGGGGTGGAGCAGCGACCGGGATGGCTCGGAAAATAGGGTAATTAACCCAAAGTACAATTGGGGAGAAAAAGAGGTCCCCCCCCCCCCCCAAAAAAAATTGTATTAACCTATTTTCAAAAGTTTAAGAATCATGCATGTAATCATGTAATCATAGCCTTATTTGAATACGTAACTATATTTAAAAATAAAATGTCAATTTAAATATGGGTGCAGCTGTGCATTGCAGCAGATGCCTAGCAGTTAGTTGGCTTGTCGACGCAAAACCGTTTAGGCTAAGCTCAGCTTTTCTGTTGACGCTCTCCCTCTGAGAAAGACTAATCAGTGGTGCAAGGCTAATAGGAAGGCTGTGACGGCCGACCGGCCATATGTACTATTGACTTTTTCAGTACAGACATCATGTGTCCAGAGCCACAGCTGCTGCCTCAACAGACCTGACCTTTCAATACTATGTTCCACGTCACCTGTTTACGTTTCCATGACACCTGTTGCTTTCAGCAGGTCACTGTACCTCGCCATAGTCGGAGGAGTAAAGGCACTGGCTAAGTGTTGGCAGATGAAGGTAAACAGCGTGGCATTAACTCGTAGCATTCTTTGACACCGGCGAGAAAGGGTGAATGCGCCGTGCGGAGAAATACCCCTCAAGGGCTGGTTAAAAGCACGGACCACGGTATAAACAAATCCTATTCACAAGGACGCTGAGACGATAACTTGTTTAAAAGCTCAAAATTTAGAGGTTTAAAAAAAAAAGCTTATAAAGTGTTCCTGAAACATTGCTGCTCTCGACACTGTGACACCAGCTACACATATTATACTAGAAGAGGGAACATTTAACTGTGAGAAACTACATCAAGCTTTTAAAGAAAGAAAGAAAGATAGATAGATGATAGATAGATAGATCGCAGTATTACTGTTAAAATGTGTTGTACAACAGTAGCAATTGGTGGAAAGAGAGTAGATTTTCGACCCCGATTTTAACCGCTGTGATTCTTCTTTTGGTCACTAGTCATCCTCTCTTCCTTTATGGCATCCAATATTGGTGTAATATGGGTCTGTAGCGGAGAAGAAAATGCTGCTTTGTACTAAAAAGCTGGCGCTGTAAATCCTGGCCGTCGCCGCTACAGCCAAGCGTTTTACTCAGCTAATACTTGTCCATTACCTGCCTTGAGCTCGCTGACACTTGCCAGTGTAGAAGGTTTTTTTCCTGTGATTCTTCTTTTGGTCACTAGTCATCCTCTCTTCCTTTATGGCATCCAATATTGGTGTAATATGGGTTTGTTTTCGCTACATGATGCAGAGATAAGGTTCATCCCTCTGTGGGATAAGTAACTTTTGGTCCCACAAAAGATTTAGCGAAAATAAAAGCCTATTCAAAGAATAACGGAATTAATGTTTCTGTCGGTGTGTTTTTATGCATTTTTTTTCCAATTGTAATTAAAGTTAGAATTAGCAAAAACAAATTCACCAGTGACCACTTTAGGGACCAGTCAGAATTGCAACAACATTGGCAAATTTAGTTTCCTCTTACAAATTTCTCTGTCACAACTCCGCTCCCCCATGCCCATCCCCTTGTGTGACAGTGGTCTGCAAATGACACAACTAATACTAATAACATCTCACAATTTCACAAGCAACCTAATGCAGAAATCCCACAGAAATGTCAAGTGAAGAGGTAATCATATTTTAGAACATGGCACAATATTTATAACTTATCATATATGTCTGTAGTATATTTAATGATGATGGTGCTTACCTATTATCCACCAGCTGCCTGGCCAGGTTGGCATCGGTTTTCGTGCCTTTATAGTCACAAATTTTTCATCCCCGCTCAAAAAGGATACATAGTTATTCTACTTTCAGAGTGACATTTATCATGTATTTTTTGCCAAATGATGAATCTTCTTGGTTCTTTAGGGTTGCGCTACAAAGCCGGTTATTGGAAAGTTGAAATGTGCAGCAACGTGAATGTGTGAGGTGAGGACCTGTGGTTTTGTGGAAAGACGCTGGATTTCTAAAGGGCAGAGTGCCCTCTACTGATATTTTTTGGTTTTTTGTCAAAATAAAGATTCTGGGCCTGAATGCAGGTTTGGAAAGCCAGAAATTTCAGCACCTGACAAAGCTATCGTTTTGGTACTGGTATAGATCGACAACCTTTTCTGAGCCTTGCTGATACATGATCATTTTTTGCTATGATAAAGTCAAAATTTTACTAGTAGGGCTTTTACAAAATGCTGAGTGGAAATGAAACAAATGTATGTATCAAAAGACATTTTTCTGCTAATTTGATGTGGAAAAGTAAAATGTTGAGAAGAGAAAATGTGATGACAAAGGCAGATGGAAATAGTAGTTACCCTTGATGTAACTCCAGTTCTACGAGTACATGCTCCGCTCTCTAACAGGCTTTGCTATTGGTTTACCCCATCGAGGCTCTGCCTCGACACCTGAGAAAGATCTTTGTACTCACCACCCAATCGGGTGGTAGGAGCCAAATAGCGTCCAGTCCCTGTGTCTCCACTGTTCGTCTCGCTTTGAAACTCAGCAACCAAGACTTGGGCCAGCTGGGCTTTTGGTTACAGGGCTACGCACGTACTCATAGAACTGGGGTTACATCCAGGGTAACTATTACTATGTCATATGTGCTCCACCCTCTAACGGGCTTCGCTATTAGTTCACGCCTAAGGCAAAGGGCGTAGGGATGAGTGTACCCCCAGCTGGACCCAACTGACACTAGTCCGACACCAGCCAAAACAACAACCTAGTCCGACACCAGTTCCCCCTCCCCCCGACAGTACACCAAGCACCAAATGGGAAACTGAGTCAGCAGTCATACCCCTGAGATATGACTGCATGAAGGTCAGAGTAGAGACTAAAGAAGCTGCCGAACAGATGTTCTCCACTGACACTCGCCTGAAAAGTGCCACAGAGGATGCAATGCCCCTAGAAGAGTGCACCCTTAGGCCCCCTGGGGTGGGGTGGCCCATTGCAGCAGAACTTGTATTGATTGCATCACAAATCCAATGAGTGAGTTACTGCGCAGACAGAGGGGCCCCCTGAGCCAGACCGCCATGGCAGACCAACAGCCAGTCGGACTTCCTGAAATCCAACAAGTGCTTCACATAACAGCAAAGTGTCCACACTGGACACAGGGTGTGGAGGTGCTCCTCCTGCCTGTCAGCATGAGGAAGAAGAAAGTACACTCTCAGATGGATGACTCTCGACCTAAAGGAGGAGGAGAATACCTTTGAAGGGTGGGTTGGAGTGCAGTTCCACCAACCCCTTGTTGTCAGTGACAGACATGCAAGAGGGTTGTACCAACAGGGCACACAAATCCCCCGCTCTCTTGGCTGAAGTAAGAGCCAAGGCAAGCACCATTTTGATAGACAAAAACCCCAAGTCTGCCTGACCCAGCGGCTCAAAAGGCACACCAGCCAAATCATCCAGAACCATTTGCAGGTCCCACTGAGGAATAAAGTGCTGAGTAGGGGGCTTCAGCCTACAGACTCCCACCAGGGAACGCTTAATCAAGGGGTGGCTACTGACAGTTAAGCAACTAAAACCATTGTGGCCTGCTGTAATCACTGCTGCAACCACTGTCAAGGTGGAGCCAGTGCGGCAACTCTCAGACAGTTGCTGTAGGAACTGCAAAACATGCTGCAAGGGGCAGGAGCGCCGGTCGAGGTCCCTGGCCTTGCTCTAGTCCGCAAAAACCTGCCAGCATGTTGCACAAGCATTGGAGATGGAAGGGGCACTTGCACTCTGAATAGTCGTGACAACCACCCCCAGGAGGCCCACGTCACTCAGTTGCATCCTCTCAGCCTCCAAACCATGAGTTGCTGTCCCAGAACTGGACATGAGAGGATTATGCCTTCTGTCTGCTGTAGGGCTATGGACAGATCCGGGACCGGCCATGGATTTGCCACATCAGCTGAACAAGAACTGGGAACCACCTGGCTGTTGGGTTCTCTAACACCATGACTATCACTGGTAGGTGCTGTGTCCAAATCCTGTGAAGCAGCTGCATCATCAGCCGCAGGGATGGAAAAACATCTAGCAGGCTGGGAGGGCACAGCCGGATCCCCTTGCGGACATGACCGGGTGAGTCCTAAAACATCATATCTCTCCGCGGCAGTGCGGGGATGTGAAGCTCACGCTCAAGGTCTAGCTTGAAGCCATGCAAACCAACGTTGCAGACTCCTCATGTGTAGCAGCCCTGGGCGCACCACTGGGGGTACTGCTGACATCATCCTAAGGAGTGACCTAACACTCACAGCCAGCACCATGACCGAGGATTTCAGGCATTGAGTCAGCCACAACAACGCTCCACACGCTCCTCTGACAGGCATGCTGTGATAACGTGGAGTCCAGCAGCAGACCAAGGTAGGGCATCTATTGGCTCAGCTGAAGGACACTCATGGTGGGGTTGACAGCAAATTCCAGCCGCATGACATGTAGGATTACCAAGGCTGTGTGGGCTTCCGCTTCCTGCCAAGACGCGGCAAGTATTAGCCAGTCATCATGCAAGTTAAGATTCTCTCTATTTTGGCACTGAGCAGCTCCAGCATCCTCTCCACGCATTTGGAGAACATGCGCGGTGCCAGAGAGTATCTGCACGGCAGAGTTCCTATCCTTTCAGCGGCTGAGGCGAACAGGTTGGGCAGGTCTTCGAGCAGATACCAAAGTGTCGTTTATGGCTCCTTGACAAGGAAAATGGTAACCGGGTCCTCTCGTAGACACTACGGTAGTCCTACTCTTATACTCATCCCAGGGTTAGGAACAGGCTGCTGTACCTCTGCGCGCCAGCACCTGGCTGGCGTGGGAGAGGTAGATGGTCTCCGTAAACCTCTGCTGGCTCTCAAGCTCCCCCTGGGGGAGAGCAAGGCAGTCAGGGCAGGTCTCAAACGCTTCCTGGTACCGCCAGCTGAGGCAAACAAAGCAGGACTGGTGGCTGTCCAGGGGTAACAATCTTGGTGGCACAAGTGGTCTTGATGGAAGAAGTTGTGATAATAACGCTGCGACACTGGAGGGTGAGAATAAACTCGTGAACAATATCCATAACTCAGGTGACTGAGTGAAAAAGGGAGATGAGAAGTTGAGATGCTGGGGCTTTGTAGAGGGTGGGCGCTATGTGACTCCTACTACCCGATTGGGCGGTGAGTACAAAGAACAGATACCGAGACGGAGCCTCGATGGAGTACACTAATAATGAAGCCCGTTAGAGGGCAAAGTATATATGACATAGAAATAGGTTTTTCAAATAAATGATAATGTAGATGAAAAGTTAAAAAAAAAAAGACGCTTCAAACCATCACATTTCCTCATCTTTGACTTTGGACATCTTGAAATATGACCAGGCAAATTTTCACTTCTCTTTTTTAGGACTTAGTACTTGTTTTTCTGTTTTGCTAGCTGTTGGTGCTAAGCAACCAATATTGGCGCTCTTTTGATGATGCAGTGTTGAGGCAGGTAATTCGCTTAGCACTAGTTGATGCATAGTCACACTGATTCGTATTCTCTATGGTCGACTTGGGAAAAAATTGCTTAAAATTCATGCAAAAGTTGGATGGAAATGTGACTGTAGAGTTGTGTGATTTAGAAAGTATGTGTTACCGTTGTCCGAAGCGGAGATTCCAGGATTGAGAGATTTTAGATTATTCTTACTTTCAAGATTATATAATGCTAAATTTATGTAAGACTATCAAATACATGATGCAGCTGTCTGTGGTATATGGCCACCTAAGGTAGTGACGGTGTGGTGAACGTGACATGGTGATGTCACACGTGGTGTCTCCCGCTGTCTTCGGGAGCGGTCTCTCTGTCAGTGACCTCTGCCTGTAGGTTTCAGCATGGCTTTCATGCTGTTGTGAAACTTAAGATATCCCCGCACCAGGGGGAAACTCCCTCCCTTTCCCCCGCCCCTCTCTCTCCTTCCGCTCTCCCTTTATCTCCTTTCATGACTCCCCGCCCCCTCTCGTCTGAACACTATCCATCCATCTCTCCTTTCCCAGATCAATTACCAATTATTCAATCCGCTCCTCACCTCGCCTTTTATGTTTCCTCTCTCTCTTCTTTCTTTCATCTGTTCCCCCCTTCCCTTCTCCCAAGGCGTTTCCACTCGCCGCCGTCCCATGCTGCTTCCCCGTCCTTTGCCCTCTTATATCAGTCTGCTGTTTGTGGTGCTCACCCCAACCAGCCGCTCTGTTCATTTTGGAGATATGTTGGCATGAAATGCCTCCTTTGCAGAAATCATTTACCATCATATTTGTTAATGGAGAGATACAATAGGTGAATCCACAACAGCGGTGTTCTGTAGAAACACTGACTGTGAGAAGGGAGGGCGGTGATGATTTCTGTTCTCGTAAAAGATAAATCATTTATTTGCACACCACACAGCAACACTCTGTCAATGCAGCTTAATTCAGGACATTAGTGATAGTGGGAATGAACGCTTATTAATGAATAGTGAATTTCCAAAGGACACGGTAAAATGTAAACAAGAAGGTGTTTAGTGCCTTTTCACCGCGTCACCTTTCCCCCCCGCCTCTGAATCATGTGCACGCACAACTTGAGCTGTGACTTCCGAGGGTAAAAGAGAAGACAAATCCCATGTCCACTTTCATCACGAAATCCCCTCGTCTGCTCTCTGGGGAGCCAGAGCATTTGAGGTGACTCTGGGATGCAGTACTTATCAGCTCCTTGTCCTCTCTCTTCCTTCTCATTCACCTCTCCTCTCCTCTCTCTCTCTCTAGTCCCCCTCCCACCTGTCTTCCTCTCCCTCTTGCTTGGCATCATGCACAGTCTTGAGGATGGAGTCATATGACGCAGTGGTGCAGAGATAAACTCAGTGTGTGTGTGTGTGTGTGTGTGTGTGTGTGTGTGTGTGTGTGTGGAGAGAGAGGTGGATAGAGGATGTTGAAGAGAGGGGTGGCAGCAGGGTACCCAGTGAATCCAGTAAAGAAGACAAAGGACAAGAAAGTAGGGACATAGAATACCGCGCCTTATCGGAGCGAAGGGCGATGCGGACGCTTTGGAAGTTTCCGTCTTATATCCGTCTCTTATCTCTCTCTCTCCTTAGTACACAACCTTCCCTATTGCAGTTGTCCTGCTGCCCGTTACTTGGTCAGCCTGTCCACCGAGGTCCTGACAGGGCTAACGCTCGAGACAAACCTCTTACCCAGCACTTTGCTCATCATCTCCATTCAGGGGGAACACCCATGGGAGCGGATTACAGCGAGGCCGGACTCGGCCCGGCGAGGCTAAAAGCAGCAGAGGCGGTCCGAACCGGCCGCGGCGTGTACAGACAAGATTCTGCTGAATTTTACATCCTCGACCCTGTGGGTTACACAGTACGTAGCCCCGCCTCCTCGGCTAACGGGGCACGACGACCGCGTTGGGAAAGTACGGCTCGATCGTTCTGCAGTTGTCCGTTGCGGACGTTCTACAAACAGCCGCTTAAAGTAGCTCCGTTCGAACCCGCTACTAATCTGGAGGATTTATGGCACTTTCTGAGGAGCTCTGAGGTGAAACCGCCTAAAAAAAAAACACACACACACAAAAAAACGCAGACCATTTCAGTGGGGATGGCTGCTGACTCAATCGTATCCTTTCATTCGGGTGGAAGGAATTAATGGCTCAGCGGCTGCGGGTGTCACACCGTCCACACAGACTCGGTTGTCCTCCCATAGTAACTGCCACCATGGAGAACCGACTGTTGTTACGACCGGACAGCCGCAAACCAGTCGCACAGAAATTAATAAATACACACAGACGCACACACACACACACACATACAAGGGGCCAAAAAAAAGCCCTGTAGGGAAAACCAGTCATCCGTTAATGTTTTTGTCCGGGCACTGAGGACATTAGAAGTAGTTTTATTGTATTTTAATGAGGACACTACATGTTTAATGATCATTTAATGGGGCTGTTTTCTCCTGCCCGCTATATCCACACACAACGCAAACAACTGCAGATACGCCCAGTCACAAGGACATACCATCTACTCACACAGGCCCACGGGAGCTCTGTCGCACAAACTCTCTCTCTCCCTCTCTCTCTCTCACACACACACACACACAGCTCTGTGTGCTTCGACAGTGGTGAATGGAGCGTGATAGCTGAGTGAGCTATTCTGGACATCCCCTCCGCAGCCTCGCCCCCCCTCTACCCATCAGCTGCTTTGCTGTGCTATTATGGGATTGTTGGGTTGCCGTGGAGACACGTCTACTATCTACTCTCTGCTCTCAATGGGGGCACCATTGACCTGCATCAAGCGCGATATTGTTCGGGACCACTCTTATTTTTGTCCTTTTCTGGCTCACTTAGTGACTCTTCAGGGTGAAAGCTGCACGTTGTCTGGTGTCCTCCCGGCTCTGAGTTAGCTCACCGAGGTGCTGCCGATCTCTTGCCATATCGAGACAGGGCCTTTTCATATCGCTCCACGCAGTTACACAATTCCTGTGTATGGGGAATGATGGTTTAGTGAACACAAGCACTTAACATTTTCGTCTCTTCAGTGTACATACACATGCCTTTCACGTACTAACTTTGCTGCACACTCGCTCCGCTCATGCTAACATTTGCATGCTGTCTGCTTTATGTAGTATGATCAACATGGACACAGCTGTGGCCTTTTCACTAGGTTTCAGCATAACCGGTATGATACAGACGTGCTGAATCATTTATTCGTTCTCTTTGTTTCTCTCTCTCTCTCTCTCTCTCTCTCTCTCTCTCTCTCTCTCTCTCTCTCTCTCTCTCTCTCTCTAGGTAACGGCTGTCCCTACACCCCTGACGACCCTAACGAAGACACCATCAGTGTTCTAGTGCGCCTTATAACTGAGAAAAAAGGTATGCATCCATGAATGATAATGTCGATGAATTAGCAGATTCAAATCCTATGGTGGCAGCATGGTGGCACAGTGGTTAGCATGGTCGCCTCACGGCAAGAAGGTCCTGGGTTTGAGCCCCGGGGTAGTCCAACCTTGGGGGTCTTCCCTGGTTGTCCTCTGTATGGAGTTTGCATGTTCTCCCCGTGTCTGCCTGGGTTTCCTCCGGTTTCCTTCCACAGTCCAAAGACATGTAGGTCAGGTGAATAGGCCATGCTAAATTGTCCCTAGGTGTGAATGTGTGTGTGTGTGTGTGTGTGTGTGTGTGTGTGTGTGTGTGTGTGTGTGTGTGTGTGTGTGTGTGTCAGCCCTCTGATGGACTGGTGGCCTGTCCAGGGTGTCTCCCCGCCTGCCGCCCAGTGACTGCTGGGATAGGCTCCAGCGTCCCCGCCACCCTGAGAGCAGGATAAGCGGTTTGGATAAGGGCATACAACACACGCTAACCTTTCATGGTGTAACTTCACAACCCTCGGTTCTGCCTCTCAGTACAATGTCACCCCCCCTTTTTTTTCTTTTCTGTCCACCTTATATTAATTGTTAAGGCTGGGTAAGGGGGAGAGGGAAAGTGAGCCTGAACACCACAACCCTTCCACTGCTAACAAAGCAAAACAAAAGGCAGTCCACAGGGTGGTTGAAGGAGAACAAGCGTCACTGTTTTCCATGTATGTGATGAACGTCTCTTGCGTGGTTCTAAACAAGATTTAGAGACACCCATCTGTATTTCAGACAAAGATAACAGTTTTATAGCTCTCCTAAACTCATTAAAATCTAGATAACAGGTAACATGCATTTTGTTGTTTTCATCACACTAGAAGAAATACTCTAAAACTAGAAGAAAACACTGCAACAACACACGGCTTATCGCCGTACCACCCTGATAACGCCCGATCTTGGAAGCTAAGCAGGGTCGGGCCTGGCTAGTGCTTGGATGGGAGACCGCCTGGGAAGACCAGGTGCTGTAAGCTTAGGGCGGCACGGTGG
The DNA here is from genome assembly GCF_029633865.1 of Lampris incognitus. NCBI lineage: Eukaryota > Metazoa > Chordata > Actinopteri > Lampriformes > Lampridae > Lampris > Lampris incognitus. The sequence goes on from NC_079217.1 coordinate 52,545,080, forward strand.
CCCAGTGGATACCACTGCTGCCTCACAGCAAGAAGGTCCTGGGTTTGAACCCCAGGCCGTCCCAGGTCCTTTCTGTGTGGAGTTTGCATGTTCTCCCTGTGTCTGCATGGGTTTCCTCTGGGTGCTCCGGTTTCCTCCCACCATCAAAAAGACATGCATGTTAGGATTAATACTTCTGTCTGTGCCTCTGAGCAAGGCAATGGAAAGAAGAACTGGAGTTGGTCCCCGGCTGCTGCAGCTGCCCACTGCTCCTATACAATAGGATGGGTTAAACGCAGAGAACAAATTCATTGTAACCTGTACAATGACAAAAATAAAGTGGCTTTCGGGGTGTCCGGGTAGCGTAGCGGTCTATTCCGTTGCCTACCAACACGGGGCTCTCCAGTTCGAATCCCCGCGTTACCTCCGGCTCGGTCGGGCGTCCCTACAGACACAATTGGCCGTGTCTGCGGGTGGGAAGCCGGATGTGGGTATGTGTCCTGGTCGCTGCACTAGCGCCTCCTCTGGTCGGGCGGGGTGCCTGTTCGGGGGGGATAGCGTGATCCTCCCTATGTCCCCCTGGCAAAACTCCTCACTGTCAGGTGAAAAGAAGCGGCTTGTGACTCCACATGTATTGGAGGAGGCATGTGGTAGTCTGCAGCCCTCCCTGGATCAGCAGAGGGGGTGGAACAGAGCGACCGGGACGGCTCGGAAGAGTGGGGTAATTGAGTTGGGGAGAAAAAGGGGGGACATTTTTATATATATATATTTAAAGTGGCTTTCTTCTTCTTTCTTCTCTCATTTTTCAACATATGAGAGTTATACAAAGGTAGCAACCGCATGTAACAAGATAACATAACGGCATGGTGCGTGGAACATTATGCAGAGTGGCAAACACTGTTTAATGTTCACCACAAACACATTATTCAGCCAGGACATCGCCACTCTTTCCAAGTAGAATGCCGTTGTTCTATCAACCACCGAGGTTGTCTAAGATGAACGAGCTTTCTGTATAAACTCGGAGAGCCGTAAATCATCAGCACATCATTTAGCGTCTTAACGCGGTTTGTAAACACATCATAACACACTGTTAAATCAATGAGCAGATGGGAGCGGTGTACTTGTGCTAATCTGTCTGGCACAATAAAGTTATTGACTTTGAGACTGCAGCCACCACCATTATCATAATCACCATTGATTATGTTTCATCTAGATTTGTGTGTGTGTGTGTGTGTGTGTGTGTTTCAGAAAATGCTGCTGCTTTAGAGGAACTGCTGCTGGAGTATGAAAGTAAACAGATGGCCATGAGCAAAGGCTCATCAAAGTAAGGGCAATACACACACACACACACACACACACACACACCCACACTATCCGGCATATACTTTTTGCCTTGTCATGCTGCTTAAGGTTGAGCTACAGAGGAAGGAGATGGTATAATTTTGGAAAAGAGGCAGAAGGAGTTGAAAAGTTTAGAGGGAGGTCCTTGATGGCCGTGTGACAGAGAGGGGGAGGAGGGAAATTAAGAGGGAGATTCCTGACGAGAGAGCTGCTGACTGGATGTAGCGCTTAAACAAGACTAGGTCCAAGCCTAGCATATGGCCGGGCCGTGTTTGGTCAATGTTGGAACTTGTGGCCAATTAGTTACAGTCAGTGGTAGTGTCTGTAATGTGAATTGCTGAATATTAAATGTTCATCTGCAGTGTTCTGTAGTGGTCCCAGTAATATTTGGTGTTAAAGTGTGCTGAAGTAGCATATCACATGACATAATGCGGTTGCAGCAATACTCTCCACTCATATCTTGGGACGTTTTATTTGAAAGAGAATTTAATTGTAATTACACCTATTTAACTCCCCCTTCACTTTCCTCTGTTTCTACCTGCGGATGTCTCTTGTTTTTCTAACACTCGCTATGTATTGACAGGCAAATTCACACAAAAGGATTGCGGCTGCTGATAGCACCATGAATTGCGCATCACTTGCAACCACTATCTGCCCCGTCTCAAGGTCCGATTCACAAAAGATATTGGGGCTGATGAAATTACAGTGCAAACACGCCCATTAAGTTTTGCGGCCAAACCAATTTGCCCTTGTTTTGCATCTGATCGCAGTTATCCATGTGGCAAAATATAAATAGTGGCTTTGCCCAAGAACACAGTTGGCAGGTTCAACATCATTCTTGATGTCATCAAGTATAGCAAGAATTGTTTGACCTGGCAACCTGTATCTGCCCATGATTTCGGTCTCAGTTAAATCAAAAAGTGATATTCTCCTGTGATATATCCGCTCACGAGCATGCCTGGCATGATGATGCCTTCGTCTGGCTATAATCACTGCTGCCATGCTCACTGGAAAGTCTGGGCATCAGTTACCACCAACTCTCTGAAGACACAAACAGTTTTCCCCCTGACTGTGTCTGCCTATTAACACTGGTGTTTTGCAGTGAGCCTTGTTTGCATAGAAAGGGACCAATTTTGTGCCAAACATATTACCTAATGTAAATACGTGCAAATAGCACCAGGGCACCGAGATGCTATTTGCTTGGCGGTACAGTAAGGGGTGCATCTCACCCTTTGCGTTTGCTTTGAGAATTACACAATTTCTTTTTGTCTTATTTATGCAGGTTTAGCGGCGGCAAATTCGCCAGTGAGTGTTTTGTGATTGTTATTCGGGGTGCTTTAACTTGTGTGCTTGACTGACCAATTGTGTAACTTCAGTGACACTGTTGGTCTCCTCATCCAGCAGTCCAACTGTGTCAAACTGATCACTCAGTCAGTCAGTCAGCTGGTCCTGTCCAGCCAAAAAGGGAACGCAGCGAGCTAACTTGTTGGTAACATCCGGTTAACCAGTGTTATGCTGGCTATGTCTCTAATTGACAATACATTTAAAAAATCAAAATAACACAATAGTAGTCATCCAGAGTCAATGTTGCATGACTAAACCACTGTTTCCAAGTCTACACTAAAATAAGTGTCATGTCATAGGGGGTTACTTGCGTCTTCGGCGAAGATGTGTATTTAAGAATTTGCAGACTCTTTATTATGTACAGAAAATGCAGGAGTCCATGCACTTTTATGCTCCTTGCACGCTGATTTGGCAAAGGCTCAAAGTAGGGGGTTATTTTGACAATTGCTATTGGTGAACATTTTCAGGAATTACAGGATACTAAATGGTAGATGGACTGCATTCATAGAGTACTTTTCTTGTGTACCAACCACTCAAAGCACTTTCACAATGTGTGCCTCACATTCACCCATTCAAACACATTCACACGCTGATGGTGGAGGCTGCCATGCAAGGTGCCAACCTGCTCATCAGGAGCAGTTAGGGGTTCAGTGTCTTGCTCAAGGACACTTCGACACACTCTCTGGAGGAGCCAGTGATCGAACCAGCAACCATCCAATGACCCGCTCAACGTCCTGAGCCATGCTGCCCCTGATATAAGATAATAGACCAAAAGTAACCAGTTGTCCTGTTCCTCCCACTGTTACTTTTATTAATTCGACCTTGCCAATTTTATGAAACAATGATTAATATTATGAGAATACAGAAAAATTCAGACATGTTTCGTAGCTATTAGTGTCCAAAAAACTGTGTGACTGTGCTGTTTGGATGAAGAAGTGCTCTTTCAATATAGAAAAACCTAGAGCACTCTACAGGAAAGCACAATATTAGTTTAGTGTAAATTCTTTGATATTTAAATTAAGTTATAAGTAATGAAACTTTATGCAAAATATCAGCAAGTGTTTGGCACAAGAAAGATAGCAACTTGCTGTAGATCTAACTGTGTACTGCCAGGAGAGCCAAGGAGAAGGCTTATTGTAAACAATTACTCAGTCCATTGTGTCTGGTCTCAAGGCCTCACACACACAGTCATCACCACCGCATACCTACCAAGTCTGATGTCTTTCCTGTGACAGTCATGATTTCTGCTACAGCCAGAATCACGTAGTTGTGCGATGGTAGTGCCCTGATTTTACCGCCCACCAGACCAAATGCACATTATATTCCAAAGTATATTTCTTTGAGACAGTGGTTAATCAACTGGATGAGTCTTACGGCTGCCCCATTTCAAGGGTTTTTTAGACTGTTCTGAAAGAAAAATAAAGAAAGATTGGCCTACATTATAATATCATTGGTCTGAGTTAACATCACTTGCTTAGTCTTCATTATTTTGAAAATCGTTATTTATATTGCATTGGACTTCAAACTTATATGTAAACAACTAAGCTATATAAGCAAACTTGCTATAAGTACTAGCAAACATTATTAGCTCATTCTGGTGGAAGAGCGCACATAACAGCTTATTTAAGTTTGATGGTATAATTTTGTAACAATACTGATTTGATTTTTCACATTTTGCACTGATTAATCATTAATTAATCATTACTGGAGGGTGTGCTCCAATTATCGGGGCATCACACTGCTCAGCCTCCCAGGGAAAGTCCACTCTTGGGTGCTGAAAAGGAGGCTCCGACCGATTGTTGAACCTCAGATCCAGGAGGAACAATGTGGATTCCGTCCTGGTCGTGGAACAACGGACCAACTCTTTACCCTTGCGGAAGTGCTGAGGGGGGCATGGGAGTTTGACCAGCCAATCTACATGTGTTTTGTGGACTTGGAGTAGGCTTATGACCGTGTACCCCGGGGCACACTGGGGGGGTACTGTGGGAGTATGGGGTACCGGGGCAGTTGCTACAAGCCATCCGGTCCAAAGTGAGAGCTGTGTGCGCATTCTCAGCACAAAGTCAAATATGTATTTGGTGGGTGTTGGACTCCGCCAAGGTTGTCCCTTGTCATCAATTCTGTTTGTGATATTCATTGACAGGATCTCAAGGCGCAGCCAAGGTGAGGAGTGTGTCCATTTTGGGAACCTCAGATTGCATCTCTGCTCTTCGCAGGTGATGTGGTTTTGTTGGCTTCATCAGAACGCAACCTCCAGCACGCACTGGGGCGGTTTGCAGCCGAGTGGGAAATGGCCGGGATGAGAGTCAGCACCTCCAAGTCTGAGGCCATGGTTCTCTACCAGAAAATGGTGGATTGCTTCCTCCTGGTTGGGGATGAGTCGTTGCCTCAAGTGAAGGAATTCAAGTATCTCAGGATCTTGTTCACGAGTGAGGGTAGGATTGAGTGGGAGATTGACAGGCGGATTGGTGCAGCATCAGCAGTAATGCAGATGTTGTACCGGACCACTATGGTGAAGAAGGAGCTGAGCCAGAAGGCAAAGCTCTCAATTTACCAGTCAATCTTCATTTCAACCCTCACCTATGGTCATGAGCTTTGGGTAGTGACTGAAAGGGTGAGATCACGGATACAAGTGGCTGAAATAACTTTCCTCTGTAGGGTGTCAGGGCTCAGCCTTAGAGATAGGGTGAGGAGCTGACATCTAGAGGAAGCTCAGAGTAGAGCCGCTGCTCCTTCACGTCGAAAAGAGCCAGTTGAGGTGGTTCGGACATCTGATTGAGATGCCTCCTGGGCACCTTCCTTTGGAGGTTTTCCGGGCACGTCAGACCCCGGGGTAGACCCAGAACTCGCTGGAGTGTCTACATGTCCAATCTGACCTGGTAATGCCTTGGGATCCCCCAGGAGGAGCTGGAGGGCGTTGCTGGGGAGAGGGATGTCTGGAGTGCCCTACTTAGCTTACTGCCACCGCGACCAGACCCCAGAGAAGTGGCTGATGATGAGATGAGACATTTTGCACTGATTAAACATTTAATCAGTCAGGTGTGATCCCACAGAACAGTTTCTCAAGGGGAACACACCCACAGCCAAGGGAATATACATCTCAGTAGTTTCCACAAAGTTAGAGGACTCATAGTGTAGCTGTTGCACAGTGGAGGTAATTAAACTAGCTGAAGTTGTAGTAATGGTGCTGGAAATTGGGGAGGTAGTGAGGATATTATGCAGTTTTTAGTTTAGCAAATACAATAATTTGTATGCAATTATCTACAATAGTGAAAGCGCTCTAGTGGCCTCTTGCTATGTGCTGTTCATTGACCTGGTGTACTCTGTGAGCTTCAGGTTCTAGAACACTCTGATCACACACACACACACACACACACACACACACACACACACACACACACACACACACACACACACACACACACTCTCTCTCTCTCTCTCTCTCGCTCTCTAACACAGCTCTGGAAAGCTCTTAAATCCTGCCTATGTCCTATGTATGTGTAGAGGCGGGGGGGTTAACAAAGGTTATCAGGGGTCATTGAAGGTCATTCACGAGCTAGCATAGATCTGGCACCCAGCTGCATTCATGTGTCTTGCTCTATCTAGGCCGTACAAAAGGACAATGGGCAGCCATATAATTACAGAATGTTGTGAATATGGGGACAGGGACAGAGCCCTCTGTCTGTAGAGCACTGCAACGGTTTTAGGTTTGAAACTGCATGTTAATCTGTTTCCATTTTACACGGGCTCTACAACAGTGCTGTATTTCAACTGTTTTTGAGGGCATTTTTGGAGCTTTTGAAGCCTCGTAAGATTCATTATTACTTCTGGAAACTAGGTATTGCTGCTAAGCAATCGTATGCAAAGTGTGTGAACACAATAAGCAACATTGGGAACTAATGGGGACAATTCCTTAATGCTTTAGAACTGGGTTAATGTGGGAAACCGATTTAAATTTAAAGTTATTTCACTTAACAAGATTGAAACTGACTTGACTCCATCCCTGATGGATGAAACAACAGGGGTTCAGAGGTGGTATTCCTGCACCCACTAATTCACTGTTTTCTGCCCCTTCCATCTCTCCCAGGTTCCCGGTGCTCTCTCCCCTGTCTCAGTTCCAGTCCCTCCCCAGGCTCTGCCCCCATCAGTCCCACCTCCACACCATTTCAGGCCTCTCTGGCCTGGCCTCCAAACATGGCTACTGCTGCTCCCGCTGTGCCCAGCGGAAATGGCCCCCAGTCCTGATACCCCCCCTGAATTCCTTCAAAGACCCTCTGAAGCCTCCCCAAACTCTCATCCTCCCCTCCCTGGACACAGCTGCTGACCAGCAGAAGAGTCCTCTGCTGGGGGAAGTGTGTGTGGACACACACCATACCCAAGCAGTTGTGCCAAATAGTGTGCAGGTGAAGGTGGAAGGAAGCGAGGGGAGGGAGAAGAAAGAGGGAGAGTTGACAGTGCTGTCCGTGGGAAGGTAAGATACAAAGACGCACTCGCCACCATACACGTGTACACAACGGCATGCCGTCAAGTATTGAGGCATGCTCTCTCTCACTTATGTACAGTAGCAAACACATGCACGCAAGCATACATGTCTGACACGATGAACACATTTGAGGTTGAGATGCACAGATCACTAATGTCGACTCAGTTGACAGACTTGTTTCCTAGGGGATGCTAGAAATCATATCATAATTAAATGTCACCATAGCAACATGACAGTAGTTGTCAGTTAGGCTTATATTAAGACATGATGTGAATTCGATCAAACAGTGACCCTGTCTCTGCTCGACTGACAGATTTCAAGTTGCCCAGATACCTGAGCAGAAACCTGTCACTGTGGAAGCTAAATCATCTTCCCAGGAGCCACGAAACTCTCTGTTTGGAGGGAGACCCTTCTCCTCCTCTTCATCATCAGGCACCAGGAGGTACAACTCTCCCCACCCATTCCACCATTATTACAGTCTATTACTATGACCTCTTTCTTCTCTTCCTCATAGTTCCCCTTCTCTTTGTCAGCCTCTTTTTCTCACGGCCTCCCTTTTGCTCATTCCTCATCCCCCCTGTCTACTTCCCGGCCTTCCTCCTCGACTTCTTTCTGTCTTTTTTCTCCCCCACCCTCTTTCCGCTCTGTCCCCTCCCTCCTCCTCACTGCACTCCACTGAGAGTTATAACTGTCCTAAGTGCTGTCAACTGATCAGGGGAGTCCCGTGTGAGCACAACGTGCCTGCCATCTCACATTCTTCCGGTTAACATTGAATTATGTAATAGAAATATACTCTTCCTTCTTTGTCCCTGCCTGGGGAGGCGGGAATGGTAGTTGTTCATGCTCCAAATAACACCGCAGCATCTCTTAACTAAGTTGGTAGCCAAAATGGGAAAAGGGTTTCATTCAGGGTTTCTTTTAGGTCTCTATATGACAAAAATACTCGTGTGTTGTAATAGACCTCGGTGCCAGGATGTGAGACATATAAAACGTTCCTGTTCCTACATGCTGTGTAGTACACTAATACTGGTCGAGGATGGGCAGGGATGACTCGGTGTCGGTAGTGAGAGATATAAAGGGGTTGAGGTAGTTGTTGCACATCACAATTGGCCACACTAGGCTCTGAAGAATTGGTCTACGCTCATATTTGACCCACTTGAGGGTTCTTGGGTAAGATCCCCCCTAAGGGATTTTAGCTGCTTCTTGACTTTTTAAAATAAGCACCTCATGGGGTGTTGTCCGAGTAGTGTAGCAGTCTATTCCATCGCCTACCAACATGAGGGATCGTCGGTTCGAATCCCTGTGTTACCTCTGGCTTAGTCGGGCGTCCCTACAGACACAATTGGCCGTGTTTGCAGATGGGAAGCCAGATGTGGGTATGTGTCCTGGTCACTGCACTAGCTCCTCTTCTGGTCAGTCGGGGTGCCTGTTTGGGGGGGGGGCTGGGGGGAATAGCGTGAGCCCCCCACATGCTACGTCCCCCTGGTGAAACTCCTCACTGTCAGGTGAAAAGAAGCGGCTGGCGACTCCACATGTGTCAGAGGAGATATGTGGCAGTCTGTAGCCCTCCCTGGATCGGCAGAGGGGGTGGAGCAGTGACCGGGACGGCTCGGAAGAGTGGGGTAATTGGCCATGTACAATTGGGGAGAAAAAGGGGGGAAAAATCCCCCCCAAAAAAGTTTTAAAAAAAATACGCACCTCACTGCTGTAAGTTGTGGATAACGTCAGTTTACGACACCTAGGCAGAGTGCAATGGGCTGTTTACCACACCTTGTGAGAGCTGGTGTAGATGGGGCATGGGGCATGGGGGGGGGGTCAAAAGGATTGGAATTGTTTGGGGTTAATATAGTTGATACCAATCAGTTAAAATAAACCTTGGTTGGCTCTGAAACCAATCTCTCGGATCAGATCGAGAAATCCCTCATTGATTTCTGACATTTTCATTTCATTAGAATGTATTTGTGTCCTAAATGGAAATTCAGCAAATTACAACTTCTGATGAAATCATTCTGATCCGTTCTTACCTCCTAATCACATATCAACCCCCCCTCCCAATTCCCCCAGGTGAACAGAAAGATGCCGGATGATGGTGCTACCTCACTGAAGATGACCTTATCATCGACTGACCGCGAGAAGGTTGGATGTGTCTAGATGGCTGACACTAAGAAACGACCTCCTCCTTCAAGAAGCTGACTCTGGCTACCTGAGGAAAGGAAGATAGTTGTATTTATTATCATTTTTCTACATCACAGACATAGAAATCATTGAAGTGTCTAATGTTCCACACTTGCTGCACTGCCGCTGTACTGTTACCCCGCCTCTAAGAGGAGTTGTTCTGGAACCCCGTTCAGGTGGTCCTGAGTGGGGCGGAGGGCCTTCGACGATTCACAATGAATATCAATACTTAGCACATGGAAGGAGGAGGGCTGAGTGAGAGAGCAGGAAAAACGCAGGTGGAGGAGAATAAACTAACACACTTGGGTCCTGTATTTGTGCTTCCATTAAATTAAAAAATCCACAGGGGCAAAACACACACACACACACCACACACATACACACTAATAGACATGTGCAAATGTGCACGTGCACATGCCTGTTTTTTCCCTGTGGGAAGTGCGGAGGATTTAGACACTGTGCAATAATGTGCAACCTGCAGAAAGAAACACCCCTCATTGAAATGAGACGAGGTTTTCTTTTTTTTACAGCAAAACAAAAGTGTGCACATGTATGAGGAAAGAAAAAAATAACACCAAGTATTTGGAGAGAAAATATGTGAAGAAAAAAAAAGGTAACCCTTGACATTGGAGCTATTTTTCTAAGTTTTGTTTTGTTTCTTTTATTTATTGATTTTTGTTCCCCACATATTTGCATTTTTTTTTTTTAGATGACCTGTTGAAGTTTTGGAGCTTGATCATGTTGAATGTAGTCTTAACAGGAGCGGCTCACATCTACCGCAGGGCTCACACAGAACATGTCGACGCTGGCGGTTTTAAGAAACATTCACGCCGCAATCAGCAGTTGAATAACACACAGCATTCATTACACCCTGTGTCACCAAGACTTTATTACCTATGACACTGAGGTACATATTAGCTGTTAAACTGTGGGACAGGGGCCAAAATAGAGGGGTCCCTCCCTAGTGTACCTCAAACCCTTTTTTAAACGAACCCCAGGGCAACGGACTAAAGTCTTCATTTAGGTGCTAAAACAGATCAACAATTAGGTTGAAAACTCACTAATGTAGAATAGCACATGTAAATGTATGTACATATGTAAATAGGTGCGGGTTTCAGAGAAACTGGTTTTGGCTGGTTTATACAGTTGTGGTATATGACATGAGATGTGGACAGACTGGATATCTCAAAAACCACTACATGACATCTCTAATCTGCCGGTCTGCAATCAATCAAACTCTGGAGGACTGCCATTCAGTGTCACTTGGGTCGCATTGCTATTCCTCTCAGCTCCGCTATGCCGTGACACAACGCGCACACATGAACAGAACACAGGCACACTGTACGAATCTCATTCCTTCAAAACTTGACTTTTCTTTAAGTTCATTCGTAGAAACAAGCCAGCCAGCCGGCACTCATTGGCAGAATATTAAAGATTGCAGCATTACAATTTTTTTGCAGTTTACATTCACGTGTTTGTTTTTTAAAGGGTGTATCATAATAGATTTTTTTTTTAGATACTCATTTCGTATTTTGTTGTTAGTGTTGCTGTTTAACTCTTGCAGTTCAGAGAACAATACAACTTGTCTGAAGGAGTGGATTACATTAATTGATTGAAGCATTTCCATGTTTTTCATTTACCTGTGCTATTATTATTATTATTATGTTAGAAGTTGATGTGTTACTGATAGCAAGGGTAAAAAAACACTCCTATTTTAGACTGAATCTATGATATTCCATTTTGTCTGTACGGTATTTTTACTCTTGAAATAAAGAAGTGTATTTTGATTTTCCTTCCCTCTGCTTACTTTATTACAGTGCAGTCGATGATGCTTTTGTTGTGGCTGGTGTGTGTGTGTGTGTGTGTGTGTGTGTGTGTGTGTGTGTGTGTGTGTGTGTGTGTGTGTGTGTGTGTGTGTGTGAGAGAGAGAGAGAGAGAGAGAGAGAGAGAGAGAGAGAGAGAGAGAGAGAGAGAGAGAGAGAGAGAGAGAGAGAGAGAGAGAGAGAGAATAACAGATAAAGGGTGCCAGTCAATGGTTGACAATGGTCTGAAAGCCAACGCAGACAGAATCTGGAGCCTGTTTCATGTGCAGCAGTGCCCACTAGTGGTCAGTGAGGTCAAGTTTTATTACTTGCACAGTAAGAATGAGTAAGGCCTCGTGCAAATTCTAACAATGGTTATCTACAAAATGGCATCTAGGAAGCCAGCGGAAGTCATTTCATGCCAAAAGGACGTAAAATGACATTACACATGTAGAGATGCGTCGTGGTATGCAAACGGTTGTTTTTCTACATGATCTATTATGCAAGTATAATCAAAAGGCAGAGGCAATTCTTTTACTGTGAATGTATACACACATTGAAATACAAATGCGACGACCACGATATGCAGCTGGTGTGCCTCTTGACATCTCATCTAAATATTGAAATCCGACATTTGCGCAATGTCACGTTAAACAGTTTCTCTGTTTGTTTACCAGCATATATTTCAGCAGCGTAGCCAGAAGTTAGTTGTTGGGTGCGCCGACTTGACTAGTGACTTGCGCGATGATTCAAGTGAGGGAGAGTCGCGCATCGTCAGCCCCACTCTCTCGTCCGAGACCACCCTACTACCAGTGGCAAGACTAAGCGAGACGACTGGCAGTGGAGACGGATGCCGGGTTTTCCTCAGGGTTTCTTCCGAGTATGCGGGGAAGGCTTCGGGAAAGGCAGCGGAGGTTTAAATCAGAGTCGTCCTTCTCCTAGATGAACTGCCTGACAAGACTAACGAGCGTCATCCACCCGGGTTTGAAATCAGAGCCGTCCTCCTAGATTGGCTGCCAACCAAGGCTAACGAGTCCAATCGACCCACCCGGTTATACCGCCGGAAACCCGGTCATACCGCCGGAAACCCGGTTATACCGCCGGAAACACGGTCATACCGCCGGAAACCCGGTCATACCGCCGGAAACCCGGTCATACCGCCGGAAACCCGGTCGCCCCCGCAGCAGACAGGAGGCACCACGGGAAGGTGCTGCTGCGGACACATTTGCCTAGGAGCGGCCATATGCTGATGGACCCGCGGCCATCACCACACCAGGAAGCGAGAGGCCACCGCACCGCTTCGCATTCCCTCTAGCAAGTAGGACATCTGGCCCGACACTCGCCACCTCCCGTAGGCCTGCAGTAGTAAGTAGCTCGCTAGCGCTAGCTAGCATGCTAGTGTGGAGGCTAGCTGAATTACCTTGTACTAGCCAGCCTAGAAAGATGACCGCATAGCTAATTGACTACTAGCCATGTAGCCATTTGTAGACGCTCACGTTCATTAACGGGAGATATTAGCTGAGCGATGCCGCGGCGGCGAGGCGGTCATTTATTGTCTGCGCGCAGCACACGCGAGCCTACGAGAGCACGGAGAAAAGAGTCTGGAGTTGGTTACACAACACGCTGGCGGAGGATTTGGTGTCAAAAGCGCCTATTTGTTAATATTTCCGGATTCAAACCCAATGCTAATAGGGAACGCGATAACATGAATGAAGCAATCTGTAAACTCTAGAGGGCCTTCATTCAGCCTTCTCAGCGACAAGTGCAACCAGACACCGCTGCTCTGCGAGAGCAGGTAGGCAGGCAGGTCTTTATTTCAAACATACAAGGCAACTGTAATTATTTCAAACACAGCAAACAAACAAAAGTTACATGTTCGATAAGGAACAGGAGGAAGTTTCTACTTATAATATCCTGCCCCCTCTCTGATGCTCAGTCTATACAATCTCATCAATAAACTGTTTTACACATCAGAGTATGCCTTACTCGTATAGCTTGCCGAGGAGTCGAAAAACAAAACAAAAACAAACAACAATAGTAATGATGGAAATTAAAAATAAGAAAAATAGTGGGAAAAAATGAAATTAATTTGTGTGTGTGTTTGTGTCTGTGTGTGTTCGTGTGTGTGTAGGCAAAGGAATTAAAGCAATAAAAATACCGAAAACAAGCGAGAAAGAAGCCCAGATAATAAAAGCAATAATAATGGTATCCCATTAGAAAAAGAGGGGGGGGGTCCCCAACAATAAAAACAATAATAATGAGGAAAAATAATAATAGTATCCACCAAGGTATCACTGTCATGAGAGAAGCAAGGCCTCCTCTTCATCCTTATACCCCTTTAAAACCATTTTTTTGAAATGATTTAAACTTGTGCTTTCCTTGAGTTCTTGATCTAAACCATTCCACAGGCTAACTCCACAGTAAGAAATACTCATACTTTTGCAAGTGGTGCGAATACTTTGTTTTTTAACTTTCAATATTCCTCTTAAATTATACCCACCCTCTCTATCCGAGAACAGTTGTTGTATGTTGCCAGGAAGTAGATTATTTCTTGCTTTGTACAACGTTTGTGCAGTCTTGTATTCTACAAGGTCCATGAACTTCATGGCCCTTGAATTTAAAAACGGCTTTTTGGTGTGTTCCCAATATCCTACATTGTTCACTATCCTTGTAGCTCTTTTTTGCAGCACACATAGCGGTTGTAGGTTGCTTTTGTAAGTATTCTCCCATACCGCCAATCCATAATTCAAATATGGCAGTACAAGTAAACAATACAGTAAGTTCAAAGTTTTATGATCCAGAATGTGCCTTGTCTTTCCCAGCACTCCAATGCTCCTTGCCATTTTTGTTCTCACAAATCTTATATGAAGTTTCCAGCAGATCTTGTGGTCAAGAACCACACCCAGAAATTTATTCTCATATGCTCTTCCAATGTTTATATTGTCGATCATTATTTCTATTTTGTCTATTTTGCGATTTCCAAATAACATAAACTTGGTTTTGTTCAGATTTAAAGATTGTGTTTCTGTCAAACCACATTTTTAACTTTTTCATTTCAGCTGTGATCAACTCCAAAAGCTCCTGTAAGTTCTCCCCTGAACATAAAATTGTTGTGTCATCTGCAAATAGAATGAATTTCAATAGATTTGATACCTTACATATGTCGTTGATATACAAAATGAATAATTTAGGGCCAAAAACTGACCCCTGGGGGACACCACAAGTAACATCCATGCATCTTGATTCGTAATCACCTATCTGTACAAATTATTGTCTGTTTCCCATATAACTTTTCAGCCAGTTTAGCCCCACCCCTCTGATACCGTACTTGATCATTTTATTAAGTAGTATTTCATGGTCAATTGTATCAAAGGCTTTTTTTCCCAAATCTATAAATACACCCACTGCATACTTCTTGTTATCAATACAGTTAGTTATATTTTCCATCAGCTTCATTAATGCCATAGATGTTGATCTGTTTGATCGGAACCCATACTGACTGTCTGACAACACTTTGTATTTCTCAATAAATTTATCCAGCCTTTCAGCATAGAGTTTTTTCCAGAATCTTGGAAAACTGTGAAAGTAATGATACAGGCCTGTAATTGGTATACTGATGTCTATCGCCCTCTTTATAAAGTGGGATGACTTTGGCAACTTTCATTTTGTATGGGAATGTACCAGTTTTGAATGAGAGGTTGCAGATGTAAGTTAGAGGGTTTACAATACCATCACCAACTTTCTTAATTAGAGCCATATCAATTCCATTCCAGTCGGTCATTGATTGGTTCTTGCTCTTGTTAACAGTATCAGTGATTTCCTTTCCTTCGACAGCTTTCAGAAAGATTGAGTTTTGAATTCTGTCTCCATGATCCTCAATGGCCCCCACACAGAGTCTCTGACTGCTTCAGCACGGATGGACCAAGTCAGAGCAGACACTTTCAGTTTATAATTATAGCGTCTGTCGTCACTAAGGATTGATAATACGCTTAGTATTTTACAAATTAGTTTTTTTATTTTTTTATTTGATGAAATCCGACTTCAGGAGTTTGGCCTTAAATGCTTTGATTTCATTTGACTCCAAAGTCTCATTACAAAAGTAACAAGAGGCTATTCAGTCTTCCTGTAAGCATGGTTGCTCTGTTGCTGGATTTTATCCTGTTGACTGCTGAGAACAGGCGCTCCACAGAACAGCTTGTAACAGGCAATGTGATCAACACCCTAAGTAAACTGTTCATGTTGGGGAATACATCTTTATCACAGGAGTCTAAGACTTCGATTAGGAATGGGTATGAGTGACCCCCTGTCACCTTTCGTTTGATCAGTTGCCCAATCACTGTAAATTCAGGCCCATCTACTCCAAGTCCATAATGCTTGCTTGGAGCCCGTAGTATTTCTATCTGGCCAAATGAGTCTGACGCGAGCAGCAGGAAGGCAGCAGCCTTCATTATTCCATAGGAGTCACACTGAAAACGGTTGTTTAGTTCCATAAGCTGCCTGTCACGAATCGAAATCCACAATGAATGCAAAGCCACGTCACTCCTAATGGGCTCAGCCCTGCCCACTGTAGAGGTCATATGCGAATTGGCTAACCTGGAAGGTAATTTCCTCTTATGCATGCCCACAACATCCAATTCTGCACATAATTTTTCTTCATGACGTCGTCAGCAAGCCTGATGATTCTCTTAAATTCCCCATCTGAGTTATTCCTAAATGTAGCAAAGGTTTCTTTGAGGCCCTCAATCATGTGGATGCAATCAGTCACCAAAGCAGACTGGGACTGTAGGCCTTTTGTCACAAAATCACTGGCACGGAATGGCTTAGAAAATGCCACAAAGAGAAAGATTAATCTTTTGGTCTGTAGTTGTTGCAAGAGAGACTCTATTTGGTCTGGCCAGAGCCTTCTGCAAACTCACTCAGTGTTTCTAATATGATGTCATATAAAGTCAAAACTCAACTGACAGACTCAGATTTTTAATGCCATCTAATATCTGTGGAACAAACAAGCTCAAGACAGGCTCTGTCGGGGTGAAGCTCTTTTTGGATTTGTAGAAATCGTGCGTGTCTGTTGGCTCCAGTCATGAAATGGTGCAGTGAATTTAAAAACATCAAAAAAAGTGGCCATGGCAGGAGACACTTTCGAGGCTGTCGAAAGCACAAGATTCAGGTGGTGTGAGTGGCAATGTACATACACTGCATTGGGGAGAGATTTTTTGAGCAGTATTTGCACCCCAGTTTTCCCACCTGACATGACTGACGCCCCGCCAGAACTGAAACCCACACACAATCCAGGGTCCAGCTGCAGCAGTTCCAGTACTTCCAAGATTTTGTTAGTGATGCCAGAGGATGTCATATCCTCTGTTGCCACAAATCCAGCGAGCTTTGTATTTTCATTTTGATAAAGTAGCTAGTATCTAGCATTAGCAAACAAGTATGGCGTTAGCTGCCATGTCATTTCACTGTGACTGCTAGTCTCCCGTGATGCTTGCTGGGACGAACGGTTACTTGCGCGTGTATATCAAAGTTTAAAATTTTGATTGGTAGAGCTGCGCATGACGGTGGATGTTGTTTTTTGATGAAAATAATGTATTATAATTTCTTTTTAAATGAACAATTATTACAATTAGAACATAATACCCTACGTTTCAAACAAAATATTTTAGTAAGGCTGTAACTCAAAATTTATTTTGCATCTGATTTTTTGGGGTGTGCCACTGCCCTCTATGGATGGCACAGGCGCACACATGGCTACGCGCCAGATATATTTATGTCTGAAATTTAAAGGTGATGCAGCTGGATACAACAAATTCAATGCGATGGTGTTAAAGTTTACACACAAAACACTGTCCATGTAGTTTGGAAGCGTGTGCTTGCCCGATTTCTGTGGAAAATACCTAAAACGTCGCGAATTCTTTGTTGTAGTCCAATGTGGGATCAAGTGCGCAAGCGCAAAGGGTCTTTCTGGTAGCGCTGTTTGCTGCCCATGTTGCAGGCCCCGGGTTGCGGTCATGCAAGCAGATTATATTCCCTGTAATACAGGAGAAATAAGTTGACAGAGAAACGTATGCTGCTTTTCAGACGTTGCTCTCAATAGAATTCATTCAAAATCAAATGCATAATCAAACACTTGTTTGTATTTTCACTTTTTTCCTTTGTTTAAAATTTATATGAAAATATGAATTTGTATAAAATATGAAGGATTCACAATTTTCACAAAATGCTATGAGTACACATAAGTCCATTTCCCTTTAACTCAGTGAGCTCACATTAACTCTGCTATACCACACATATGTATATACTTTAATAAATACCATCATTATAACACTGTATTAGATCACCTCCTACAGTACAACCTGTATAGTATTTATGGCAGCATTACCTAATGCATCATAATAATGTATTAACAATATGATGTGGCATAACTCCATGTCATGTAATATGACCAGTTACCAGTGTGCTGCATAGTTTTACTCTTATTCAAAACTGTCAACCTTTTATACTGCTAATATAACCATTGCATTCCATTGGCTTTAAATGTAGTGGCTTGCTAACGTGCTCTGGTAGACTATCGCGATGATGCAATCACTTGCGAGAATGTGCTAGGATTGCCAGGATGCATTATTACATTGATACTAAATGAAACATTTCAGAGAGCAAACCAAACATTAACTTGGCTTTCATTTTAAAACAGGATATGTATGAAAAGACCGTCAACATGCATATTACTACAGTACAACATTTACCATTAACTGGGTTCTAAAAAAATGATCGGGATATTTGTCTAGGGAGAAAACGGTTCCGCCATTATACACACGCCTACGTTCCAAAGTCAGGGCCCCCCACTGGCTGGGAGGGACAGTGAATCAATATTAGCCAATTTATTATTATTCTCCCATGATTGGAATTTAATAAAACACACACAAAATGTGACCACATATTGTGTGCGTCACACCCACGTCATGAATGAATGAATGATTTATTTTGAACATGTAAATAAGCAGGATATAACATACAGATAAGCCACTGCCAATAATCTCAAGTGAGCAACAAATCCACACATCAAACTCAGTGAACAAATCTCCGTATGCATCAGATTATTTGTTACATGTTGGAAAAGGAGTAGGAGGAAGTAAACACTTGGGTTTTTTTTCTACCACTTCTCACCTACTCTTAACTGAATTCAGCTACTATACATTGCAAACTCAATTCCTACTGTACTGTATAGTTCACATTCAATGCAAGTTGTGCTGCACAATACAAACTCAACTACTGTGAACAATAAGAGAAAAAAAGAAAAGAAAAACATGAGAGAAAGACAAAAAAGAAAAAGATAACCCATCCTAATCTCATGTACCAAGAATAAACAGATCTCAATGCTACGTACAACCCAAATATCCACTAGGCTAAATAGAAAGGAAAATAAAAAAATGTAATAAGAAATGTTTAGAGCTAAATAAAGCTTTACCAGTTAATGCAAATCTTCGTCATCCCTACATCCAGGCCCGGCTCCAGGGGGCGCTGTAATGAAGCGTGAAGATGATGTCATGCGGAGATTCAACTCGCAGCGGAATCGCCGCCTTCAACTCTACTAATCGGTGAGTTCAATATTCTATTCTATTTAGTAAAATTATTGTGGAAGGTATCTGGGCACCAGCAAGAGTGAAAGGGAAGGTTTACAAGGTGGTTGTCAGACCAGCTATGTTATATGGTTTGGAGACAGTGGCACTGACGAAAAGACAGGAGGCAGAACTGGAGGTGCCAGAGTTGAAGATGCTAAAATATTAATTGGGAGTAATGAAGAAGGACAGGATTAGGAACGAGTATATTAGAGGGACAGCTTAGATTGGACGGTTTGGAGAAAAACCAAGACAGGCAAGATTGAGATGGCTTGGACATGTGTGGAGGAGAGTTGCTGGGTATATTAGAAGAAGGATGCTGAATATGGAGCTGCCAGGGAAGAGGAAAAGAGGAAGGCCAAAGAGGAGGTTTATGGATGTGGCGAGTGAGGACATGCAGGTGGCTGGTGTGACAGAGGAGGATGCAGAGGACAGGAAGAGATGGAAATGGATGATCCACTGTGGCGACCCCTAACGGGAGCAGCCGATAGTGTTGGTAGTAGTAGTAGATTGTGGAAGGTACCTGCTGTGTCATTTAAAGTTGTGTGGCTGGCTGCCACGCCACACTATTTGTGAGTGAGTTAAGCGAGAATGCGCATGAGATATTATTGCCACTCGCCGTAGTGGATCTGGACTGAGGGCTCTGGGGCCTACCTTTTCTGTATGGGAAGTGGTTATACCAAGACGCATAAGCTTGGAACGAGTTGCTATGTTTCGTGGCAATTACATTGCAAGCCTTTATTTATCTATATTTTATATAGTTTTTTAACATATTTAGTGTTTGGGTGCCTTTGACGGTGGTCAGATAGGCAATTTTCTGTGTTAATACCCCCCCCCCCCCCCCATTATTCTCAATGCCCCTCTAACAATTTTGCCCTGGAGCCGGGCTGCATCAAACTCAGTGAACAAATATCCGTATGCATCAGATTGTGTTACATGTTGGAAAAGGAGTAGGCGTAACTATACACTTATTTTTTTTCTTACCACTTCTCAACTACTCTTAAGTTAATTCAGCATTACAAACTCAATCCCCACTGTACTGTATAGTTCAAATTCAATGCAAGTTGTGCTGCACAATACAAACTCAACAATTGTGAACAATAAGAGAAAAAAAACATATGAGAGAAAGACCAAAAAGAAAAACACATCCTAATTTCATGTACCAAGAATAAACAGATCTCAGTGCTACGTACAACCCAAATATCTACTTGATGTCATTGCAAAGAAAAATGGGGAAAAAATGTAACAAGAAATGTTTAGAGATAAATCAAGCTTTAACAATTAACACAACTCTTCGTCATCCATATATCTCTTGATAATCAGTGCTTTATACTTCTTCTTGAACTGTGTAATGTTTGTGCTTTGTTTGAGGTCCATGCTGAGACTGTTCCACAATTTTACCCCACAGATTGAAACGCCCATGCTCTTCAAAGTTGTTCGAACACATAATTTCTTGAAGTTTAATTTCCCTCTCAAATTATATTCCCCTTCTCTATCTGAGAGTATGTTTTTTGTATACTCGGCTGTAGATTGTTTCTTGCTTTGAACATTATTTGTGCTGTGTTAAATTCTACTAAATCTTTCATCTCTGAAATTCAAGGCACTTGACTTTAAAAATAGCTTGTTGGTGTGTTCACAATATCCTAAATTGTTAACTATCCTTATGGCTCTTTCTTGTTGTATACATAACGGTTGTAGGTTGGTGTTGTAGGTGTTACCCCATACCTCCACACAGTAGATCAGATATGGTAAAATAAATGAACAATACAGAGTGTGCAATGATTTATGATCCAGAATGTGACTTGCTTTTCTCATGACTGCAATGCTCCTTGCCAGCTTTGCTCACACACATATGTTATGTGAGGTTTCCAGCAGCTTTTGTGGTCTAGTATCACACCTAGAAATTCATTTTCATACATTCTTTCTAGCTGGACATCATCAGCTGTCAATTTGACAGCTGATGATTGCTTATGGCATGAAACAGGCTTATACTGTCTCATAAAGAATTTACTTGACTCACTGGATTATTTTGCTCCTTATTTGTTGAGCACTGTCCCTACTGTTGAGTGTTTCTTTAAACAAAGTTTTATAGATAGATAGATAGATAGATAGATAGATAGATAGATAGATAGATAGATAGATAGATAGATAGATAAATGTCTATTTGGCAAGCAACAGGTCACTGGTGCCCTTTTTATCTAATGTGTTGTAACAGTTTATTAACGATTTATAAATTTTTCACAACCGAATCAATAGACTAATTATAACCCATTCATAAACCCCCTATAAGGGTAGTCATATTGTAAAGTGGTACCAGCTTATCTTGAAAATTCACATATTGCATAGGCACGAAATAATAGACACATATGCTTATTGTACTGTGTACAAATGTGAAGAAAGCATCAGGAGATGGTAACACCTTCCAAATATAAATTAGAAATCCTTTTCTTGAGCGAAAATGAGAGAAGAGAAGGTGGAGATGATGAAGCTAAATGTTACATTCTAACACTCATTCACCATTCAGCCTGGCTACTTTCTGTAATAACCCTTTAACAACACTGACATACAGTATAGTGTATAAGGATGCATGCAAGACAATGCTGTTCGACTGAACAGGTTTCATTCTACACGAAGACAGCCACCCACAACAAGAGACACAAGTTCCTGTCTACAATGGTGAAATAAGTGCAGTAATCCGGGTGGATTTGGCCACAAACAAAATTGTTCAATGCGCATAAGCATAACACATTGAACAGGTACTGACGGAAAAATAAGTCTTGGACCTTTGTTTCCAATCGCAGTCATCTTAACCAGCAGCCAAACAGCAGCAAACAACAGCGGTCTCACCTGTGACTCCGCGCCAAAGCCAGAGTCCCAGCAATTGGACACGCAGAATAATTTGGGTATTATTCAATCTCCTGTGCACGCTACTGCAAAAGCCACAGAGACTCTTGGTGGTGAGTGTCAAACTTTGTCATCCTCAAGTATAAACTATAATGCCACACACAAACAATTGATTACAACCACTATTAAAACTAGAAACCCGGTAATGAAGAAACACGATCAATAAAAATTTTTCAAAGGTTGAATCAAGCCAACTTAATTTGGGACCCATATAGTAAAAGGAAGGGGTTACTTGGTGGACATTTAAATGTTCGAAGTATGATCCCAAAACGAGAGCAATTCGAGCACTTATTAATCCAGTCAAACATTGATTTTTTTTTAGGTTTATCAGAAACATGGCTAAAAAGTTCCTCACCTGAGGCTGCAGTAACAATGCCTGGTGACAATGTTTTTAGAAAGGATAGAGCCCAGGGGAAGGGAGGAGGCGTTTATTGTACGTTAAAAGCGCTTTAAAATGTAACAAAATCGAATGGATTGACAATGACATCAAACTTGAATATGTAGAAGTAGATATAATACTCTCCGCTGAAATGAACTTCACTGTTATTTGTATATATCGAAAACCCTCAGCTAAGGTAGACTTTTTTAGCCAACTTAAAACTCTCCTTATCTTTTATAATTCTAAAAAAGAGATCATTTTGATAGGTGATTTCAGTATAAATTGTGACAAAAAGAAAGACAGAAAAAAAATCTTAAATCAATAACAGATCATTTTAATCTTGCACAGTTTATAGAACTGCCAACTAGAATTACTAACCAGTCTAAAACAAGAATTGATTTACTGTTCAGAAACAAACCAGAAAGAATTATTAAGACCCACAACCTCTTGACTGGTCTGTCTGATCACAATGCCATCTTCTTTACAAGAAAACTTACTAAATCACAGTTCTGCAATTTATCACACTCATCTAAGGCATCCTATCATGACATAATTCCAAAAACTCAACAACAAAATGTAGAGGCAGCCCTAAAGGAAATAGATTGGGCCGAAATTATCTCATGTGAGGATATAACTAACAGTGTTTCAATTCATTCAAAAGTCAAAGAGGTTATGGCGTCTTTTACCAAAATGGGGAACCAAAGGAAAAAAATGCAAAACAATCTACCATGGCTCAATAATGAATGCAGGAAATTAATTAAAATAAGAGACAAATTACTTAAAAAAATCCATAAAATCTGGTCTGATTATAGAGCGACAACAATTTACCACAGCAAGAAATAATGTAATTCGGACAATGCAGAAAGCCAAAGCAAATTTCTTTATGGTCATTATTAAAAATGCAAAGGGCAATGGAAAAAAAAAGAAGCAAAATATTAATAAACTAACAGATAAACAGAAAAAAACAGGATAATAAAGACTTAGAACTTAAAATTAATAATGAATTGGTGAAAGATCCTCTCATCCTGGCTACTGAACTGAACTCTTCTTTTAAAAATTCTATTCAAAAAATATCTCAGCTTTTTACTTCACATAAAGGTATACTTCACCCCACTAATTATGCACGACCGATATTTAAAATTGAAGAAATCACTGAACCAGAAGTGGGCAATATTATTGATGCACTAAATAACTCCAAAGCTAAGGTTGAGTATGGATTTGACACCAGTCTCATAAAATTGCATAAAGACTCCATACTATGCCCGATTACACACATGGTCAATCTATCAATCAAACAGTCTATAGTTCCTTCAGATTGGAAGGCTGCGACGACTACACCAATCTTTAAATGTGGGGGCAAAACAGACATGAATAATTACAGACCAATCAGTATTCTTCCAACCATATCAAAAATGATAGAAAAATGGGTAGCAAATCAACTCATTGAACATCCGAATAAAGGATACACTCCTTTGCACCCCATGCAATTTGGTTTTCGTGCCCACCATTCAATTGAAATGGCAATCAATATTTTTATAGAAAAGGTCAAATATTCATGGGATAAATATGCCATTGTTGGAGCTGGGGTTTTTTTTCTTTGCTTTTTTTTTATTATTTGAAAAGGGCATTTGATGCAATTGACCACCAAATTCTCCTTTCTAAATTAACATACTTCAACTTTTCTGAACAAGCCATTTTATGGATGAAATCATATTTAACAAAAATAGGAAACACTGTGTTACTGTCAACGGTATCAAATCCCCTTACCTTGAATGTCTAGTAGGTGTCCCCCAAGGCTCCATACTTGGACCAATTTTGTTTTCTTTATACATTAATGATCTGCCAAATATATGTCAAAACATCAATATCCAAATGTATGCGGATGATGCAGTAATCTTTACATATGCAAAAACTGCCCAAGAAGCCTCACAAAATCTTACATCTGTACTGACCCATGTACAGAAATGGTTTACCAATTCATGCCTGTTATTGAATCTCAAACACAATGTACGCATGATGTTCTCTAAACAACAAATAGAAAGGACACATTCTAAGGGGAAGAGCTCGAAATTGTTCAAGAATTCAAATATCTTGGTGTTACATTGGACTCCTCATTATCATTTAAGAATCATGTAAAAAAAGATATCGAAACTATTAAATTCAATCTTGATAATTTTAGGCAAAGTAGATCATCATTATCAGAAAATGCTGCTAGGATGTTTCTTCACTCAATTTTTTCTCATGAATACTGTTTTATAAACTGGCCATTTACAAATGCAACGGTACTCAAACCAATAGTATCACGCTTTAAAAAAGCCGTAAAAATCTTCAACAGAAAGCCTTCTTCTTTTCACCATTGCAATATTCTAGAGAAACACAATATTCTAAATTTCGAGAATTTTAAAACATTCAAATATGCCTGCTAAGTATACAAGTCACTACATGGTCTTGCCCCACCTCCATTAAATGAATTTTATTTTTTATTTATTTTGTTTATTTCAAACGTTAAATTTTTAAAAAAATGTATAATAAAAGAGAACAAAAGAGAAAAAAATCAAAACAAGCAAGCAATATCATCACCAAACATTTGTTTTAAATCTCGGCAGTTCGAAAAGGAGTAGGGAGAAGTTAAAAAAAACATTTCTAGTCCTACCTTTTTCTATTTTAGTATTTCAACAGTGAACTGTGTGATTTAAATGAAAACTCAATCATCTACCACCAGTGACCATGGCGTCTATCTAGTAAACCATACAAAGATCATTCATTCAACAGAACAAAGCAAGTGCAAAGCAACATCAAAACAACTCAAGAACAACTCACACAAGATGTTACAGCTCCATCCCATATCTGTTCAAAATATTATTTTTAAAGAATCTCTTAAATTTGATTATTGATTCACATGTTTTAATTTCCTCACTGCAATTGTTCCATATCTTGACACCTTTGGTTGTGACACAATGATATTTTGCATTTGTCCTTACTGGGTTTTGTTTAAACGTACATATTCCTCTCAGGTCATAATTACTTTCCCTCAACTGGAACAACCCCTGGATACTGTTGGGTACTTTATGATTTAACACTTTGTACATGATTTGAGCGGTTTTAAAGGCTACCAGATCTTTGAATTTTAGTGTTTTTAGTTTGATAAAGAGTTGGTTTGTTGGTTCTCTGCAGTGGCTCCGTTTACTATCCTTATGGCTCTTTTTTTTAATAATAAAGATTGAATCGGTGTTGGTTTTATGTGTTCCCCCACACTTCCACACAGTAGGTGATGTATGGAAGTATGAGGGAACAGTACAAGGTGCAAAGTGAAGCTTGATTTAGAAGATCTTTGACTTTGAATAGTATTGCAATTGATTTGGATACTTTGGCCTTGGTATAATTTACTATATGTGGTTTTCAACATAATTTATTGTCCACTATTACCCCAAGAAATTTAATTTCAGTCACTCTTTCTATTTTTACATTGTTTATCATGAGTTTCTTGATTGAGTTAATTTTACGGTTACCAAAGATTATACATTTTGTTTTACTTAAATTCAATGTTAGTTTGTTAGCATCAAACCACGTCTTTAACTTCATCAGGTCCTTTTCCACTATATCCAGGAGATGATCCAGATGATCCCCACAGCAAAACAAATTTCTGTCATCAGCAAATAAAATGGCTTTCAGAGATTCAAACACTTCACAAATATTGTTTATATACAGAATAAACAGTAGTGGTCCCAACACTGAGTCCTGGGGGACCCCATATGTGACTTTCAGTAGGTGAGACTTGAAGTTTTGTAATTCAACATATTGATATCTGTCTTTTAGATAGCTGGTTAACCAGGAGAGTGCGGTTCTCCTAATTCCATATGATTGTAGCTTTTTTTCAGTAATAATTCATGGTCTATGGTGTCAAATCCTTTTTTTTAGATCCATATAGATGCATATTTTTTGTTTTCTATTGCCATTGTTATTTCATCTACAAATTCTATGAGTGCAAATGAAGTTGTTCTGTTTGCTCTAAAACCATATTGCTGATCATACAGTACATTATGTTTTGTGATGGAGTCATGTATTCTTGCAAAGTATATTTTTTTGTAGTATTTTTGAGAACTGTGGAAGCAAGGAAACAGGTCTGTAATTTGAAAAGACGTGTTTATCACCAGACTTATAGATTTGTATAACTTTGGCTGTTTTCATTTTGTTTGGAAAAACACCGGTTTGTAGGGATTGGTTACAGATGTGAGACAAAGGTTTTGCAATGCATTTGATGATATGTTTGACCATAAACATGTCTATTCCATTCCAGTCAGTGGACTTTTTGTTCTTGAAATTTTTAACTGTATCAATA
Organism: Lampris incognitus; assembly: GCF_029633865.1. Lineage (NCBI taxonomy): Eukaryota > Metazoa > Chordata > Actinopteri > Lampriformes > Lampridae > Lampris > Lampris incognitus. The sequence goes on from NC_079217.1 coordinate 52,571,442, forward strand.
ATTTCTTTTTCATTTGTTCCCCTTATAAATCTGAATTCTTTAACAGACATTTTCTTGCTTTCCTCACTATCTCTGCTAGAATACATTAAAATAAGAACTCCATACTCCGTTGGAATACATTGCAATAAGAACAAACAGTACAAAGGCCTCCACTAGAGGGGATTGTGAGGTACCCTTCAGACGCACCACTTTCAGTCAAACAGTGTTATCAATTAAGGGCACTAAGATCTGGAATAACATACCTTCTGAAATAACGGAATGCCCCACATTTCCCACTTTTAAAGCCCATTGTTAAAAATGGCTCAAATTACACCAAATTTGTGATCATTTTTAATCAGTGTGAGCTCAATCCAGCTTTGTCCTTCTGATTATATCAGTCACTTTTGTGTTATGTGTTTCATTGTATTGTATTGTATTGTATTGAATTGTATTGTATTGTGTTGTATTGTTTTGTGGGGTGTATAATGTATTATTGTATGTATTGTTGTGTATTTTAGTGTTATTGTATTGTGTTGTGGTGTACCACATCTGTTTTTATTTTTTGCTTTAACCTGCCTAGGGACAATGGATGTAAATTAGCAGTATTGCTGCACATGTTTACATGTGTATCTGTGATACCAATGTTCATTAATATGCACTGTCCCTATTCAAATAAACAAACAAATAAAATAGAATAAAAAAAAAACTAATAAATGTAATTTCCCTACAAAACTTTTGGAATTGACAAAACAGTGAACCCTATAAATACATAAGTAATCAAAATCCTTAAATGAGGTATTTATTTGTCATGCAACCACCAGTCAATAATTATTTTAATGACTTAGCATCATATACACCATTACAAAGTACTTTTATACATGGCACTATAGGCCGCCCGACACAATATTGTTGGCACGGTTTAATAAGCAACACAATTTTATACGATATGTAATAGGGGGTCCCTCCGCCATGTCTCTATCAGCCAAGGGGTCCTTGGCCTGAAAAATGTTGAAGACCTCAAGCAGCTAGCAATGCAGTCTGCATTTACAACCTTTTGTGAAAGAATGGGTCGTTCTGAAGAGCTCAGTGAATTCAAGCATGGTACTGTCATAGGATGTCACCTTTGCAATAAGTCAGATCGCAAAATTTCTTCCCTGCTAGATAATCCATGATCAAATGTAAGTGGTATTATTGAAAATTGGAAGCATTTAGGAACAACAGCAACTCAGCCATGAGGTTGCAGACCACGTAAAGTCACACAGCGAAGTCAATGAGTGCTGAGGCGCATATTGCGTAAAAGTCATCAACGGTCTGTTGACTCAGTAACTTCAGAGTTCCAAACTTCCTCTGGCAGTAACATCAGCACAAAAACTGTGCGCCGGGAGCTTCATGGAATGGGTTTCCATGGCCGAGCATGCAAGCCTTACATCACCAAGCACGATGCAGTGTTGCCAGATTGGGCTAATTTTTATTTGATTGAGCAGGTAAAAATGGCTCTGATAAACATATTATTGTTACATACGTACACCGGATGGACAGAGAAACCTTCTATTAAACGGCAGTAAAAAAAAAAGAGAGAGAGAGAGAGAAAAAAGCTATTTTTGGGCGGATTCAGGGCTCTGGAGTGACAAATCACACTTCTCTGTCTGGCAGTTTGATGGACGAGTCTGGGTTTTGCAGATGCCAGGAGAACGTTACCTGCCTAACTGCATTGTGCCAGCTGTAAAGTTTGGTGGAGGAGGGATAATGGTATGGGGGTGGTTTTTCAGGTGGTGGGCCAGGCCCCTTAGTTCCAGTGAAGGGAAATCTTAGTGCTTCAGCATATCAAGACATTTTAGACAATTCTATGCTTCCAACTTTGTGGGAACAGTTTGGGGAGGGCCCTTTTCTGTTCCAGCATGACTGTGCCCCAGTGCACAAAGCAAAGGTCCATTAAGACATGGTTGAGTGAGTTTGGTGTGGAAGAACTTGACTGGCCCGCACAGAGCCCTGACCTCAACCCCATCGAACACCTTTGGGATGAACTAGAACGGAGATTGCGAGCCGGGTCCTCTTGTCCAACATCAGTGCCTGACCTCACAAATGCTCTTCTGGATGAATTGGCAAAAAATTCCCACAGACACACTCCAAAGTCTTGTGGAAAGCCTTCCTGGAAGAGTGGAAGCTGTTATAGCTGCAAAGGGGGGGGGGCCAACTCCATATTAATGCCTATGGATTTAGAATGGGATGTCATAAAAGCTCTTGTAGGTGTGATGGCCAGGTGTCCCAATACTTTTGTACATATAGTGTAGCTGTGGGAGGATCAGACCATAGAAGCCTTGTTTTCGCAATGCATCTTATCTGCCACTGGGAACTAAATTTACTAGGAAATATGGGGATTTCTTTAAAACACACGTGTATAGCAATTTCACTTCACCTCGTCCGTGAACGTTGCTCCTCTTCTTCTTCCACAGTCTTTTTAACTACAGCGTGTAAATAAATGAAAATATCTCGTTGCTATGCTGGCAGTGTTGTTAGTCTTATTTGAAAGGGACAGAATGAAATGTGAATACGTGCTTGGATTTGGCTGCTCGTAATGTTAAGAAACCACAAGAAAAGTCTCATATTTGGTTATTTGTGAGAAAGTTGCGAGTGTTTTTGTATTGCTGGTCTAATGCCGATAGGAGGCTCTGTAGAGTCTGCTCGTCAATAGCTCAACCACTCGCAAAATAGCGTTTAAAAAAACCCCCCATACACACTGTTTATGAAAGGTCAACAAAACAGCCCAGTTTAGATAGACCGCAGTCCCTGTGGTGACGTCTAATGGTTAATATCCTGAGCTACTGGGATAGGCCCTTTTCACATGACGTCAGAGAACTTCCGTTCTGACTCCTTGCAGGGTATGCTAACTTCCGGACGGACTATGGAGTTTACACAGTCGCTCACAAACCTGCCTGAAATACGGCTAGATGATGTACCACGGATTGCCGAAACATTTGCATTAACCAAACGGTCCAAACTCGACAAATGCTACAAATTCTTTATCAAACGGTACCTGTTTGATTATGCTAAAGAACGTATGTTAAAGGCAATAACTTTACATCATAGTCAGAAAAAAGCGAGATCTTGAGAGAGAGATCTTGATAGAGAGAGAGCGTGAGAGAGATCTTCAAAGAGAGAGAGAGAGAGAGAGCTCTTGAATTCAACTAAATAACTTATGAAAAGATTGTGCCATCTCTACCAATCTGAAAATGAAGATACTACAAACAGTCGTATGGCCAGTCATGATATTTCGAAGTGGAGGATGGACTTTGCCTAAAATAGATGAAAAGAAAATCAGTGCTGCCGAAATGTGGTTTTGCCGCCGTTTGCTGTGAATAGGTTGGATAGAAAAACGAACAAGTGAAAGTGTGCTACAGCAACTTGGAACAAATATGATCCTTCCGTCGACCATTCAGAGACGAAAACTAAAATATTCCAGCTACGCTATGTGTCATAAGACCTGCAGTATTATGAAAAATAGATAAGATAGATAGATAGATAGATAGGCAGACAGATAGATAGATAGATAGATGGATGGACGGACGGACAGACAGACAGACAGAAAAATTACTTTAAAGAAAGACAGACAGACAATCATAGTCATAAACTATGATTAGCTAGTCTTAATGTTGAAATTACTTCAGGTTGAGCATTCCTGCATTTTCAGAAGTCAGCTCTACATCCACGAGTTGTCTACGGTGCAAAAGGAAGTGAAGATAACCTGCTTCGCGGAAAGGCAGACGTTAATTGACGTCATCGTGAAAAGGGCCTATTGATTGGTCTAGCACGGCCCCGTACTTGTGACGTCACTCAATGCGGAACTGAATGTTACGTTGATACGCGATAGGAATTCATGTGATTATACAATTGATGCTAAGGAAGTTGAAAAAAGTGATAGGAGATCTGAAAAATAACAAATCACCTGGAAATGATGGCTTTACTGCCGAATTCTACAAAATGTTTGCTGAATGATTATCCCCCTTTTTGGTTAGTGTTTTTTTAAAAAAAAATTTTTTAGAAAGTATACAAAAAGGAGCTCTCCCATCCACCATGACTCAGGGGATCCTTACTTTAATTCCAAAACCAACAAAGGCCCGTTATTGTTAGATAATTGGTGCCCCCATCACACTTCTCAATAATGATTATAAAATATTAGCCTTATTATTTGCTCAAAGATGCCCTGTGATGGACTGGCGGCCTGTCCAGGGTGTCTCCTCGCCTGCAGCCCAATGACTGCTGGGATAGCCTCCAGCATCCCTGCGATCCTGAGAGCAGGATAAGCGGTTTGGATAAAGGATGGACGGATGTTTGCTCAAAGATTAAAGTATGTTTTAGACACTGTAATAGATGAGACACAATTAGGATTCATGAGAAATCGACACATTACAAATAACAGATTGGTTTTAGATTTGTTAGATTATAACGACCTTGTTGATAGTGATGGCCGCGTTCTCTTTCTTGACTTTTATAAAGCCTTTGATTCTGTGGAACATGACTTCATTTATAAAGCCCTATCAAAGTTTGGTTTCTGAGACTTCTTTTGTCTCCGAAACTATCAAAACTCTTTATAATAACGGTAGTAGCTCAATTAAGTTAAAATATGGTATTATTCCAAGGTTCAACCTTTATCGCGGAGTTAGACAAAGTTGTCCCATCTCCCCTTATCTTTTTGATCGCTGCCCAACTTCTTTATTTCCAGTAGTGATTTGCAGTGATTTGTGTAGTGGTTGCGAACAGAAAGGTCTTCATCAGCCAACTGGTAGACAATACAACCCTCTTCTTAAAAGATGCTGCTCACATTCCTCATGCCTTGGACCTTATTAAGATTTTTTCCCATGCTTCCGGTTTATGTTTAAATGCAAACAAATGTGAATGAATGCATATCAAGACATGTGAAATGTCATCTATATGCGGTATTCCAATTAAGAATCAAGTTACATATTTGGGTGTAAATATTACTAAAGATGAATCTGTAAGATGCTCTTTGAATTTTGAGCCAATCATTGAAAAGACAAGGAAACATTTTAATATGTGGTTAAAGAGAGATTTGTCATTGAGAGGGAGATGTCATCTATTGAAAACTGAAGGCATTTCAAGACTAATCTACTATGTTGCTCTTTCCTGACCTGTTGAGAATGCAACTGCAAAAAACATTGATAACCTTTTTTTTTATTTTATATGGAAGAACAAGACACATTTTGTAAAAATAACTGTTATTATGAATACTACTGATCGTGAAGGATTAAACTTTTTGTATTTTACAACATTAAACAATACATTAGATTAATTGGATAAAACAGTTCATGAAAAACACTGCTTCCTTATGGAATTCCATCCCCAGTCATATTTTTCCTAAGATAGGTGGCCGAAATGTGTTCTCCAATGCAACTATGATATTCTCAAAATACTCATAAAATTGTCAAACTTTCATAAGCAATCTCTGTTGACTTGGTCTCTCCTATATAAACACAACTTCTCACCTCATAAATATGGAACAACATGAATATAGTTTATAAAAATCACTTATTATTCTTTGAGAACTGGTTTATCAATGTTATTAGGTTGGTAGGTCAGTTGTTCAACTCAGAAGGTCACTTGCTGAATTACTCTGAATTTTTATCAAAATTTCAAATACCTGTACCTCCAAAGGAGTACGCAATTGTTTTTGATGCCATTCCTTCTGGTGCTGTGATGCTGATAAGAGGCTCAAAATTAAGTGTTTCTGTTGTTCCCTCTATAGAGCTGGATATGTAATCAGTAAACTGTGTTTTTCAAATTATCATAAAAGTAGAAATGGATGTATTAGAGCTTCATTCCAAACAGATGTAGTATCAGTACCTTATGTAAAATACTTTTGGGACAAATTTGTGTAAACCATCCTTGGAAAAGAGTTTGGATTTTACCTCTCAAATACCTGTTAACCAGTGAAGTGAGAGAAAGAACATTTAAACTGGTTCATAGATTCTACCCTGCTAAATTATATCTTAAAAGGCTCGAAAATGATGTTGCTATTGGTTGCTCATTTTGTGTTACTATGCTGGAAGCTGTTCTGCATCTATTTTAGTATTGTACACATACTAAAAAGTTTTGGTCTGACATCCTTTATTTTATTCAAACACACATTATTGCCGAACTTTCCTTTACCTTTGAAAATGTACTTCTTGGCTTCTTGATTTTAAGAAGGAGAAAGCTGACAAATGTTTTATTGTAAATCTTATATTTTTAGTTGCCAAATTTCATATTCATAATTGTAAATTTAGGAATTCTAAACCTTCTTTCAACGCATTCAAAAACGAACTTGAACATTATTTGGATACTATTAGGTCATCTACCAATGTGAAAGGAATGAAAACTATACATCTGTACTCATCTGTGTTCTCATAATATTGAGTTGGTATTTGTGGCATCTTTATAATATGCATTCCCTCCCCCTGGCAAGTGTTTTAATTGTATCTGTTTATGTAAGTATCTTTCTGTATAAGTGTATTTTATAATGTTTTGTAATTGCAAAAAAAAAAAAAGTTATGTTGATGCACAGAGGCAGTCGCACTTAGTTAGCTCTGGGACTGAAATTTATTTGGATGTTCGGTTGTGTTGATAAACACCATTACCCAAAACAAGTGTCTCGCTCGTCATGGCAGCCCCATCGGAGATTTAGAAAATGCCAGAATCTGGGGAAAATGTTGGGATGGGCTACAGGTATCGAACCCCGGCCCGCAGTTTTGTCTTAACTTTGGGAATAGCTCAATCTACTCTGGGCAATCATGGAGGGAAGCGAGAGCACTAATTCTATAAACTAACTATAAATCTATATATAACTATAAAACTATGGTATATAAAACTATGGAAAATCGAACAAAAACTATGCAAAAAAACTATTAAATTAGAACTACCGAAAAATACAAAAATATGTAACTTTGGTCTCGCTTTCTCACTCTCCCTCTCTGTCTCTCTCCCTGTCTCTCTCTCTGTCTCTCTTTCTGTCTCTCACTCACTCAAATACTCCTCTCCTCAACGGAATAGCAGAAGGTGGAAGGATGTAGCTGGGTGTTATGACTCATATCGCATCACACCTCTGACAATTCATGGCTGTAATAACACAGTTATAACCACAGAAGCAGCACTTAGCTGAAACTGCTTTTCATATGGATCGTATAGATTGTGCTAAAATGTCAAAATAAGCCCCAGGGTGGATGTTTCTGACTTGGATGTGTCCAAGTACGTCAGTATTCAGTGAAAATAAGTTGTTTTAGTGTTGAGTAGACCTTCAAAGATCAGTGGCAAAATGGTTCATTTAAAGAGGTGCCCAGGAGCTTTTTGGCAATGTCTTGTATGTCAGCTGTCACAGAGACAACTGAGGGGCTTTTTTTTTTCACTTCACCAAAAAGACTCAATAACGAACACCCAGAAATGCTTAAAGATAGGGAGATAGGAAGAAACAAAACATTTTCAGTACTTTGCAGTAGTTTTTATTTTTCAGTAAAGAAAATAAGTCCATATGGCATCATCAGGATGTAGCAGTAAGTTTTTGTCCGTACAGGGAGATTGTAAGTTTCGAATTTGGTTTCAACTTCATAATCGTTTTAATATTCTAAATTTAGTTTCTGATTTGATTGATGAAAATAAATCTCTTTAGCTGTACTCATGTTTGTATTGATTGGGGGATCAGTCTTCTGTGAGTGGATGGTTTGCTTTAAGGTGTGTGTGGTCAGCATCTCGGATGGACTGTTTCTAATGCATGCAAGGTGTGATGGGCCGAACTACACTGATCAGCTGCAATTAAGGCATCCATCCTGCAAGGCTGTGAAAACATGGATGATTGTAAACATGACTGCTGATGATTTACCAGTGACAAAATCATGAAGTCTGGAAAATACTCATGTCTAAAAGAAACTTGTATTTGAACGTTGGCTCATGGAAATATTCATGGACAAAAACGACTACTTCTTCCCAATGATGTCTAGTGGCTTAGTAGCTTATCACAAGACGAGATAACAGCGATATAAACATAATTCAACAAAAAAAAAACTATCACAAAATTTTCAAAGTTAATTATGAACATTTACATTTTTGATATATCTGAGACAAAACAACATAAAGTTAGTTGTGTCAACCTCCTGAGCAGCTTATCTTTGAAACTTTCCCAACTGTGCTCGTTTTCAGTAAAACCTCTACAAATTGGATTACCTAAACAGCATTGGGTTTTGATATTGAGAACCTTGTGCTGTTACCACTTAAAAGGAAATGCTGGTATTTTTTAGCCTAACCTCTATTTACCTGATGTTAAGAGTCAAACCGAGTGTTGTGTATCAGAATCTGTTAAATTGATAAAGCAAGCTAGTTTGTGCCGATGACTGTGAACCAGCTGCAGTGGTATCCTTCAGGGCAACAACATTCACCAAATAAAAATGTTTTGAGAATGAAAAGACAATCCCAGTACAAGGATAGACCGTTGTTGCATTTTCTTTTTTGCACTTCTCTCCAACTCAGTTACTCTTCCACTGTCATCCCCCTGCAACTCCCTTCTCACGGGGTTAGAAATAGATTCCTCACGACTGATATCATGCTTAAGGCTCTTTAGACTCCTCTCATAATGTTATGAGTCTGTTGGTGCCAAAAAGAAAAGAAAAAAAACACTCTTCTAGTGGATGTTATTTGGCAAAGGAATATATTGCAGCCTGGTGTGTAGCAGTCAGCTGATGTAAGTTTGACCAATACTGGATCAGTTTAAAAGATTATACTACCCATCACTGGGTTTGGCTCCTTACAATAAGAAAATAGAGCTTGGGTTAGAAAATAGTGGAATTCCCTTCAAGAACAAGAGTGAAAAATTGGTCTTCAGCATTGTGATGCCATATGGCATCATGCCAGATGCCTTGCTAGCATGCACTTAGCCTTCTGCCAAGCAAAGTCTCTTCTTCATAGTCTTGTGATTAGCAGTATGGTAGACTACAATGCCAATCCAGCCAATAAGTGCATTCTGGAGACAGCCAAGGGAAAGAATTTCTGCCCCCAACTTTTGCTAACTCCAGTATTAAAGCACTGACCGACAATCTTGCGGATCTAAGAGTAATTCCACAAATTGTATTAGAGTTGGGTTGACAGTGGTATGTTCACAGGTCCGGGTTTTGAGGATGACACCCTGCTCTTCTTTGTAAGGTTACTACGGACATCCTGCCCAGCCAGAAAGTACAGGATGGGGTCAACACAGCTGTTTGCACTGGCCAGTGGCCGGGTCACTTTATAAGCCAGACTAGATGCCTCCAGTAATTCACAAGTCACCTAGGAAATCATATAAAAACCCAATGTACGTTAAAAGAGAAAAGAGAAAAAAATACAGTTAGTTATAAATATATTAAGTCCTTACCTGTTCTGGATGGACCTGCCTTAGATACCGGAAGGAGTAGTAAAGGCTCCTGGTGAGATGGAAAGGGAGGAAGCATAGCATGAACGCTGCCAGCACGATGATAATCATCTTCACTGACTTCTGCTTGATGCGCTGAGCTGCCAGACTCCTCTCGCCGTTTTCTCTCCCCTCCGACACCCAGCCTGGCTCCAGCAGCTTCCGCACCATGAGGCCATAGCAGACCATCACCACCATGAAGGGCAGGGCAAACATAAGTACAGACACGGCTGAGCTGTACACCAGGAAGTCGTCAAAAAGCTCAGGGCTGGTGGTGTCATAGCAAACCCTTTCTGCTCCCTCATCCCTGGCACAGGAGACAATTTGTTTTGTTTTGTTTTGATTTGTTTTTGCTTTGTTTTTTGTTCCAAGATAGCTTGATAGTATGTTTTTTGTTTGTTTGTTTGTTTTTTAAAACTGAACTGCGGAATTTTAATTTTACTCATGGGTTGTTAGAACCCACTGACTTTGTTGACAAAAGTTATTTCGTTACGGAATATTCGGAAATTTCTATTTTTTTATTTTTTTATTTTATTTAGAAGGCTCTAATGTTTACATCACAAAGTTCGATTGTTTACATCTGGAATTCAGCACAGAGGCTTGGAGAGGAAGCTACTGTGATGTGTTTTAGAAATGCATGAGGAAACACCTTGCTCAGCAGCGCTACTAGTGGCCAAAAATTCTGCAGGTCATCTTTAAAGAGTAACTAAACCCTAGACCATTTTATTGAGTTTGCTGACATCTACAGGTTAAAAACCATGTAAAAGTTAAAAACATGCCAGATTGATCTTGGTATGTACTCTGTGATGTTAGAATAGCAGGATAAACTCGGACAGACAGACAGCACTAACAACTATGAATAGTACTGTCAATGCTGGTTCTTTGGCACACCTACAGCCAACTGTTAATCTAGGCCAGGGGTGGCTCACCATGTGCCATGGAGAGCCATGTGTATGCAGGTTTTCATTCCAGCCGGACTCCACACCAGGTGATTTCACTGATTAGCAGCTCTTCAACCAAAGAGGAAGAATGCATCAGTGAAATCACCTGGTGTGGAGTAGGGTTGGAATGAAAACCTGCATACACATGGCTCTCCATGGCACATGATTAGCCACCGCTGATCCAGGGTTTAGGTACTCTTCAACAGTGGAGAAAGATGGGGAAAAAAGACGAAACAGAGCTTATATGTAACACATATGAACAAGTTGCTTGCAACTCCTACCATTACAAGCACAGGTTATGTATTATTTATTGCCGTAGATTTATGGCAGAACCAACTGTTTCTAAATAGTTCTGCACAACCATCAATACACCACAAACAATGGCACACAAATCTACTCAGTTACATTAGGAAAAACTGGGTAAAGCCAAATCACCTGGTTCGGGAGAAGTAGAGGACTGGAGCCTGACAAAGCAAAACGCAGGCCCACACCGCCACCGACACCAGCCTGGCCCGGCGGGCACTGACCCAGTTGAGCGATCGGACTGGATAGCAGATACCCAGAAACCGATGTAGGCTGATGCAGCAGAGGAAAAGAATGGAACCTACAAATTGAGTGACAGATGGTTATTACATTTTAGCATATTGCATTGTATAGTTTGGACAGAATTGTGAATAATCGGCAACGCTTTAATGCATGCAATAAGTGTTAGTTAATTCTGGGTTCTTTGCTACACCATGTGCTGCAACCTGGACACACCATAAAAGGTAATAAGGCCCTTGTGAATCCTTATAAAATGCCTATTAACATATTATGTGTAATTGTAACATTATAACAAGACTATGCGTTGATAATAGCGTTTTAAAAAAGTTTTCAGCCACCAGGTGGCGCTTAAGAACTATGCAAAACCTATTTTTTCCACACTCAGGTTGTAAATCCAATCTGCATAAAAGTTAGCGCGTAGCATCTAAGGAAACTTAAAATTAAAAGTTATTAAAAGAATGTTGATAGTCCGCAAAATCAGAAAATTGTGGTTTATAAGGGCCTTATTACCTATTAACTAATGCTTATTATAGTCTTAACACATAATAATGTCAATAAGCATTTTATAAAGCCTTAAGGGCCTTATTACATATTAACTAACACTTATTACATGTTATGTAACAATTTGCTGCATCTTTTAGCGGTTCTGAAACCTCTCTAAATCATGGCTCCAAGTGGCTTGTTAATCAGCTGTATGAGTTTTTTATTGTTTGTATTGTGTTTTTGCCACAGTCAAATCAATTTGCTCTTGTACTGTGTCACATCGTAGTGAATTATTTCACATCAGCGCCTTACATTTCATCATATCGTATCATAGTATGTAGCACTGTACGATACTGTACCGTGTAATTTTGTATCTTACTGTGGGAAAGTGTGCATTGTTTTGAGATGTGGTATCCTACCATATAGGTTGGCATAGAAGAGGAAGCGTATCAGCTTGCAGAATGGTTCGCTGAAGGGCCAGTAGTTCTCATCGGCGTAGTAGTAGACGAGAAAGGGCAGAGTCATGATGTACAGGGTGTCGCACATGGTCAGGTTAAACATGTAAATGGTGGAGGGCTTCCAGTGCTTGGTGCGGAACAGGATCACGTACAGCGCCGTGGCGTTAAGTGCCAGGCCGATCACAAAGACCAGGGCGTAGCTGACAGGGAGGAGGATGTATTTAAACTCCTCCTCGAACTGACAGTAGTGGAGGCTGCTCATATTGACTGAGGTGTTGGCGTTGTTGTCAAAAGTGTCCATCTTGGTTCTAAGAGCACCTGATGAGAAGATAAAGCAAATCAATTTCCCCGGGAGTTTACCACATGACATATGCACCCCTGGAAAAAAAAATTAAGTTAATGATAGTGGAATAATGTTTCCTTGCTCTGGTAACATATGCTGTTTCAACCCTGCAGCTCATTGCCATGCATTAGCTGGTACATGTATAGCCAAGCCAAATTTCTTATTTTATTCTATTTCTTTATTTTCCCTGAAATCTTTTTTTTTTTAATTGTTGTGAATGTCCCCAAAATTAGTTGCTACCTGTACGTTCCACCCTAGCGGTTTTCAAAGCACACCTTCTGTTCCCCAGGGGTGCTGTTCTGGTGTGACACCTCAGAGCCTGGCTTCAGTGAGTACGTACGATCGGAACTGGTGAGTCACGTTTTCTAATGGTCTCTCCATTATTTTCTTCATTTTTTTTTTTTGTTTGCTTAAAGTTATATTATGGTGATACACACAGTATTGTGAGGCGCTAACAAACTTATTGGTCTATCCTCCATTGTAGAAATGATTTGTAATTTTGATTTAGACTATTATTCATGTGTTTGGCTAATTTAATTAGCCTAGTGCTAGCTTCAACAGGGCCTACACGCTGGTCTCGTGGGGTAATAGGCAGCATGCACTGGTTGGATTTTAATGGCGTCTCCTCGTAGGTGATGCGATGTTTTGTAAGAGTTTCACGTGAGTTTTGTATTATTATTATTATTTGTTATTTTTATTCTTATTTTTGTAGTATGGAGAGATGCAGAGGACAAGATATGTGACTGATGCCCGTGTTTTGTTTTGTTTTTTCTTTTTCCTCTGACGGTGTCATGGTACACATTATGTGACCTTCAAATTCATATTCTTTAGCAGCCTTGTGGTAGTTTGTTGTAAAAAAAAAAGGTGATAAATGTAAAACGTTTACTCAGTGGTTAGTTCAGATCATGTGACTCATAGGTTAAAGGTCAACCAGGAAAAGACGGCAGTTTGCAAGAATTTCTCCACGCGTCAGACAGAAAGCCCCTCTCCCATCTTTGTTTACGTTTGTGCCTTGGAGGGCCTTTACTTTTTTTTTTTTACAGAAAAAAGGGGGGGGGGAAAGAAGAGAAACGAGGACTCAGTAAATCACCTTAGCTTCACTCCCGTGTTTGACTTTTCTCTTAATCCTGTTTGTTAGCTATCTGTCAGTTTGTACATAGATTAACACACATCAGGGACAGAATAGTAAAAAAGCAACCTCACAGCAGGTACTACAATTCAAGGAAAGAAAGCTTCACTTCAAGCATTCCTTGCTCATTATCACGCTTCATATGCCTGGGCGGCATCAGCAATACATGATGGCAGAGGAAACGCTTGAGCTTCAGGATGCAATGGAGCAAAGCCAAGCATTGGAGACAAGGTCCTTAAACTCCATTTCAACAAATGGATCAAGAAGCTCATCAGCTAGAATAGCCGCTGCCAAGGCTCGTGCCAAGCTGGAGGCCGCCCGAGTCAGGGCTGAATTCCTCAAGAAGGAATCTGAAGTTTTGATTGAAAAGGCTCAATTAAAAGTGACAGAGGCTCGTATGGAAGCGACTAGCAGCTCTAAAGCATGAAAGTGAGGTAGCTGCAGCCATCGCTGAGACAAATTTGCTGGAGGCAGCAGTAGGAAGTGAGTGTGGAGAGAAGAACTCAGATGTAAGACAGGTCTCTGAACACACTCGTGACTACATCCTGTGTCAGTCCCAGCGAGGTTCAACAACACTTTTAGGGGTTGAACCATATCAACCACCTCTAGAGCCCATCATCCATGTATTCACACTTAATAAATACATCATTGAGGCAGCATCATTCTGCAGCCTCAGCGGTCAACGCCAGCGATTCATCACAACTCTCCAGCACCGCCATTCACAGCCTCACCTATTAAGGCTATACCACAGCCACCGCTCAACAAAGTCACCAACATAAGTGATGTCGCTAGGTACTTAGCGCGCCGTGAGCTTGATAACTCGGGACTCACTAAGTTTGACGATTGTCTCGAGAACTATTGGGCGTGGAAGTCATCTTTCATAAATGTCATAGAACAGAGGTCTTCAACATTTTTCAGGCCAAGGACCCCTTGGCTGATAGAGACATGGTGGAGGGACCCTCTATTACATATCGTATAAAATTGTGTTACTTATTAAACCGTGCCAACAATATTGTGTAGGGCAGCCTATAGTGCCATGTATAAAAGTACTTTGTAATGGTGTATACAATGCTAAGCCATTAAAATAATAATTAATGACAGGTGGTTGTATGACAAACAAATACCTCATTTAAGGATTTTAATTACTTATAGGGTTCACTGTTTTGTCAATTCCAATTTGTGTTGAAATCCACCCGGATTATTGCACTTATTTCACCATTGTCTAGACAGGAAGTTGTGGCTCTTGTTGTGGGTGGCTGTCTTCTTGTACAAACCCCAATTTCAATGAAGTTGGGACGTTGTGTAAAATGTGAATAAAAACAGAATACAATGATTTGCAAATCCTTTTCAACCTATATTCAAGTGAATACACTACAAAGACAAGATATTTAATGTTAAAACTGATAAACTTTATTGTTTTTTGCAAATATTCACTCATTTTGAATTTGATGCCCGCAACTTGTTCCAAAGAAGCTGGGACAGGGGCAACAAAAGACTGGGAAAGTTGAGGAATGCTCAAAAAACACCCGTTTGGAACATTCCACAGGTGAACAGGTTAATTGGAAACAGGTGAGTGTCATGATTGTGTATTAAAGGAGCATCCCTGAAAGGCTCAGTCGTTCACAAGCAAGGATGGGGCGAGGTTCACCACCTTGTGAACAACTGCATGAGCAAATAGTGCAACAGTTTAAAAACGTTTCTCAACGTACAATTGCAAGGAATTTAGGGATTTCATCATCTACAGTCCATAATATCATCAAAAGATTCAGAGAATCCGGAGAAATCTCTGCACGTAAGCGACAAGGCCGAAAACCAACACTGAATGCCCGTGACCTTCGATCCTTCAGGCGGCACTGCATTAAAAACCGACATCATTCTGTAAAGGATATTACCATCTGGGCTCAGGAACACTTCTGAAAACCATCATCAGTTAACACAGTTCGTCGCTACATCTACAAGTGCAAGTTAAAACTCTACCATGCAAAGCGAAAGCCATATATCAACAACACCCAGAAACGCCGCCGGCTTCTCTGGGCCCGAGCTCATCTGAGATGGACTGACGTAAAGTGGAAAAGTGTGCTGTGGTCTGACAAGTCCACATTTCACATTGTTTTTGGAAATCATGGATGTCATGTCCTCCAGGCTAAAGAGGAAAAGGACCATCCAGATTGTTATCAGCCCAAAGTTCAAAAGCCAGCATCTGTGATGGTATGGAGGTGTGTTAGTGCCCATGGCATGGGTAACTTGCACATCTGTGAAGGCACCATTAATGCTGAAAGGCACATACAGGTTTTGGAGCAACATATGCTGTCATCCAAGCGACGTCTTTTTCAGGGACGTCCTTGCTTATTTCAGCAAGACAATGCCAAGCCACATTCTGCACGTGTTACAACAGCGGGGCTTCGTAGTAAAAGAGTGCGGTACTAGACTGGCCTGCCTGCAGTCCAGACCTGTCTCCCATTGAAAATGTGCAGCGCATTATGAAACACAAAATACGACAACGGAGACCCCGGACTGTTGAGCAACTGAAGTCGTACATCAAGCAAGAATGGGAAAGAATTCCACCTACAAAGCTTCAACAATTAGTGTCCTCAGTTCCCAAACGCTTATTGAGTGTTGTTAAAAGGAAAGGTGATGTAACACAGTGGTAAACATGCCCCTGTCCCAGCTTCTTTGGAACGTGTTGCAGGCATCAAATTCAAAATGAGTGAATATTTGCACAAAAAAAAAACAACAAAGTTTATTAGTTTCAACATTCAATATCTTGTCTTTGTAGTGTATTCAATTGAATATGGGTCGAAAAGGATTTGTAAATCATTGGATTCTGTTTTTATTTATGTTTTACACGACGTCCCAACTTCATTGGAATCGGGGTTTGTAGAATGAAACCTCTTCAGTCGAATAGCATTGTCTTGCACGCATCCTTATACAGTATACTGTATGTCAGTGTTGTTTAAGGGTTATTACAAAAAGTAGCCAGGCTGAATGGTGAATAAGTGTGAGAATGTAACATTTAGCTTCATCGTCTCCACCTTCTCTCCTCTCATTTTCGCTCAAGAAAAGGATTTCTATTTTATATTTGGAAGGTGTTACCATCTCCTGATGTTTTCTTCACATCTGTACACAGTACAATAGCATATGCATCTATAATTTTGTGAATTTGTGAATTTTCAAGATAAGGTGGTACCACTTTACAATAAGACTACCCTTATAGGGGGTTTATGGGATATAATTAGTCTATTGATTTGGTTGTGAAAACAAATCGTTAATAAGGTGTTACAACACATTAGATAAAAAGGGCACCAGTGACCTGTTGCTTGTCAAATAGACATTTATCTGCACTGTTAAGCCTCAGATCTCACTGGTTACTTAGCTAGCAACTAGCAAGATCTGAGATTTAACAGAATAGATAGATTTAGAAAAAAAAAAAGGCCCTGTGATGGACTGGCGGCCTGTCCAGGATGTCTCCCTGCCTGCCATTCAATGACTGCTGGGATAGACTCCAGCATCCCCGCGACCCTGAGAGCAGGATAAGCAGTTTGGATAGTGGATGGATGGATGTTTTTTGTAATTCTTTTTCTATTTAGGAAAATAAGAATGCACATTGACTTACATTACTTGTACAGAAGTGAACTGAATGAGTGGAAGATTAAAAAAACACAAATGTGTGTGTGTGTGTGTGTGTGTGTGTGTGTGTGTGTGTGTGTGTGTGTGTATACTTTGTTAAAAGAAACACTCAACAGTAGGGATAGTGCTCAACAAATAAGGAGCAAAATAATCCAGTGAGTCAAGTAAATTCTTTATGAGACAGTACAAGCCTGTTTCATGCCATAAGCAATCATCAGCTGTTAATAAAGCTACTTGAGGAAAGGACATTGATGTCCTTTTCTTGAGCGAAAATGAGAGGAGAGAAGGTGGAGGCGATGAAGCTAAATGTTACATTCTCACATTCATTCACCATTCACCCTTTCCCACTGGATTATTTTGCTCCTTATTTGTTGAGCACTTTCCCTACCGTTGAGTGTTTCTTTTAACAAAGTTATCTATATATATGTGTGTGTGTGTGTGTGTGTGTGTGTGTGTGTGTGTGTGTGTGTGTGTGTGTGTGTGTGTGTGTGTGTACACAACTATACTCCCATGCACATATGTATATGTAAACAGAACTATATGTACATTATAACAGTGGGGTGCTTTATAGAACATGTTTTAATTCTATATTGAGATTTTTTACATTTACAATATCACAATTTTAATGGGGGAGGGCCAGTGAAGCATTAAGCTTAACTTTATATGTGGATGGCACAGCTCCTACCTTAGTGAGAAGTCTTAGTGACAACTTTCCAAAGATCAGTAATAAAGACGCTGTAAAACTTCGGGAGCTTGGAAATCTCCAACAGGAGTTAGAGTCTGCTAAATATGAAGGTTACTTACCTGGACTTAGCTATCTTGACACCACCCGTGGTGTAGCACCCATTGTAGACAAGTTACCTTATAGTCTCTAAGAGAAGTGGATGGCTCAAGGTTCCCAGTACAAAGCTGTACATCATGTTGCCTTTCCTCCATTCTCGTTCTTCTGTGACTTCATCTGCAGAGAGGCATGGACACACAATGATCCAAGTTTTGCTCTTTCATCAGGAAACCAAAGTTTGTTGAAACTGGAGCAGCCAGCAAAGAGGCAAGGGAAAAGCTCAGTCTACACCTCCAAGACAGAGGTCTTGCCAGATACTGTGAGTCAGACAAGCAGTTCATGGAGTGATTTGGATGATGTTGACAAGAAATGCCCACTTCATAAGAAGCCCCATCCCCTGAAATGCTGCAGGGGATTTAGGAACAAGCCTCTAGAGGAGCATCATCTGGCCAGGAACTGCAAGGCAACCATCAAATGTAAGGAATGTGACAGTCATGCTCACATTGCAGCCCTTCATCCAGGACCACCCCCTTTAACCTCAACTGAGCATGGCGGGGAGGGCAAAGCTGAAGCACCTCAACCTGCCATCACTTCGAAGTGTACTGAAGTCTGTGGAGATGGTAGAAGTACAAGGTCCTGTTCCAAGATCTGCCTAGCTAAGGTGTACCCAGAGGGCCACCCAGAGAAGGCAGTCAAGCTCTGTGTAATCCTAGATGACCAGAGTAACAAATTGCTTGCCAGAACTGAGTTCTTTGACCTGTTGCATGTCAAGGGAGCAAACTTGGCATACACACTACGCACCTGTGCAGGTGTGACAGAGACCACAGGGAGAAGGGCCACAGGTGTCATTGTGGAGTCCTTAGATGGAGCGACAAAGGTGAAACTGCCAACTCTGATTGAATGAAACAATATGCCAGATGACAGGGCTGCAATACCAACTGCTGAGGCAGCGCAGTGGCATGCTCACCTAAGGCCCATTGCTCATTGCAATCCAACACTGGATCCGGAAGCCCAGATTCTTCTTCTCCTGGGTCGTGACATCCTCCAGGTCCACAAAGAGTGGGAGCAATGGAATAGACCCAACAACACCCCCTTTGCACAGAGACTTGACCTGGATTGGATCATGGTTGGAGATGTCTGCCTAGGATCAGTGCACAAGCCTGCAGCTGTAAGTACTTACCGCACCCATGTTCTTGACAATGGACATCCTTCCTTTCTTCCTCCATGTCTTAACCAATTCTGCATCAAACAGAAGTTCGGTGTCAAGCCTCCACCTGAAGTTTCTCTAGCATGTGACACCCTTGTCTTTGACGACTGTACCATAGGAAGCAGCATCTTTGAAAGGTCAGAGAATGATGACAAAGTAGGACTATCTATCGAAGACAGACTCTTTTTGGAAATCATGGATAGAGAGACGTTCATGGATGACAGCAACAGTTGAGTGGTGCCGCTACCATTCAGAACATCACACCAGCGGTTCCCCAACAATAGAGACCAGGCATTAACATGCCTAAAAGAAGCCTGAGATGAACACTCACTTTGTCACCTTCATGCAGAATATCTTTGATCGTGACCATGCTGAGTTAGCCTCTCCCCTGCAAGAAGGCCAGGAGTGTTGGTACTTACCTATCGTTAGTGCTATCGACCTGTTAGCATGGACACAGGAGATGCTCACCACCTCAAATCTGAGACTTCACAAGTTTGCCTGTAACATCAAGGAAGTAATGGAAGCATTCTCCACTGAAGATCATGCAAAAGAACTTAAGGACCTTGACTTGGATGTTGATCCTATTCCTATCCAACGCAGCCTCGGACTTAGCTGGGATCTGAAGAAGGACATATTTACCTTCCGTGTAGCTGACACCAAGAAGCATTTTACATGCAGAGGGATACTCGCTACTGTCAATAGTCTCTTCGACCCACTCGGGTTTGTTGCACCCAGCACCCATCACCATCCAGGGAAAGTTCCTGCTATGCGAATTATCAAGTGAGGCTCTTGACTGGGATCCCCCCCCCCTTCCCGAAGATACGGAAAGGGGAATGGAACATCTGGAGGAAATCTTTGCATGATCTCAAACAGCTGGAGATTCCCAGACCATTGGTTGCTGCCACCCTCTCTACAGCTCTGAGAAAGGAATGTCACATTTTCTCAGATGCTTCTGTCAAAGCAATTGCAGCAGTAGCATATCTCTGTGTCATCGACAGAGAAGGAGCATGTCACACTGGATTTGTCCTTGATAAGGCGAAGTTAGCTCGACAAGCTGCTCATACCATTCCCAGACTGGAACTGGGAGCTGCTGTTCTATCTGCAGAGATGGTCTCAAGTGAACTGGACTTCACCCCAGATGCTGTGGAGTTTTACACAGATAGCAGAGTCATCCTGGGATACATCTATAACCAGACAAGACGTTTCTACGTCAGTAACAGAGTGCAGCATATCGGGAAGGTCTCAAGACCTGCACAATGGCATTATGTCTATGAGGCATAACCCTGCAGATCACGCCACTCGCTCCGTGCCAGCAACTCTGTTGAGCACTATCAGCTGGTTCACAGGACCCGCTTTCCAAACAAGTGGGAAAAAAACATTTCTGGAAGAGGAAAGGTTCGACCCTATAGATTCAGACATAGATGTGGAAAGTTGTTCTCTCGCCACCACACTATCCACAGAGAGCTCCTGTCTAGGATCCCAACGCTTCGAATGATTTTCTTCATGGAGGTCACTAGTGAGAGCCATAGCTTCTCTCATACACATCGTTCAGGCTTATAAGGCGACAGATGGTCAGGATAGAACCTGCAGATTATGACACCACTGCACAAGGCCTCGCACAGTGAAGGAACTGTTGCAAGCAAAAGCAGTAATAATCAAGAGTGTGCAGAGAAAGGCTTACATAGAAGAGCTTGCTTCCATTGCCAGTGGAAAAGATATTCCAAGGAACAGCATTCTGTGGCCTTCAAATTCATATTCTTTAGCACCCTTTGTGGTAGTTTGTTGTAAAAAAAAACTGTGATAAATGTAAAGTGTTTTCTCAATGGTAATTTCAGATCATGTGACATAGGTTAGAGGTCAACCGGGAAAAGTTTGCAAGAATTTCTCCATGCGTCCGACAGAAAACTCCTCCCCCGTCTTTCTTTACGTTTGTGTCTTGGAGAGCCTTTGCTGTCTTACAAGGGAAAAAAAGAAAAGAAGCGAAACAAGGACTCAGTAAAACACCTTAACTTCACTCTCGTGTTCGACTTTTCTGTGAATCCTGTTTAATAGCTATCTGTCAGTTTGTGCACAGGTGAAACACCTATCAGGGACAGAATAGACGGTATGCTGGTTTGAAGTATTTATTTTAGACCATGTTTCTTATATTTTTGTACTATAAAAGAAAATGGGTTGATGCGGGTAAAATAATTTAATGATTTGTACTATGATAAATGTGTTTTATCCTGTGATGGACTGGTGGCCTGTACAGGGTGTCTGCCCGCCTGCCACCCAATGACTGCTGGGATAGGCTCCAGCATCCCCACGACCCCAGTTGAGATACGCGGCTTGGATAATAGATGGATGAAAATGTGTTTTATACTGCTTTCATTGCACTTTTTGTTTTATTATATTTTGGATACTGTTTTATACTGTGCATTCATTATATTTTATGCTGTTTTTATGTTTATTATATGTTTATTATATATGATTATATTCCTTATGTTTTAATACTGAGTGAGCACGTATGCTCGGAACTGTATGGAGAGATGCGGAGGACAAGATATGTGACTGATGCCTATGTTTTGTTTTTGTTTTTTTTCTCCTGTGAAGAAAAATAAACCCCACAGATCTCCAACTCCGGTGTATGTGCCTCACTCAACTACACAATGCAGAGACAGAAAGCAGTTATTAGTCAGTTACACATGGAGATGGTCAGAATGCTTCAGAGGCCGAAAGAAAATAGGAGGGATGTTTAGCAAATTGCTTCAGTCCAGTTTAGCTTTAGGACTGCCTTATTTGCTCAGTGCGGCATGTCTCAGCAGGGCAGTGAAGCACAAGTCATCCTATACAAAGAGCTGTACCTAGTATAACAGACCGACATTGTAAAAAATATTCTAGTGCTGAGTTTCCTTAATCTTTCAGCTGGTGCCTTCCCATTTAAAAGGTGCAGTTTATTCTGAGTACCTTTAATCCTCTTTTTTACTTTTACAGAGACGCTGAGTAAATGAGAGTGAGTGGGTGAAAAAAGAGTAGCGGATGCTGGATTTTTATAGTCCTATTAATTAACCAAATACTGGGTTTCATGTGGTAAATTAGCCCATAGTTTAATACCCCTTGTTCTTCTCTTAGTACCGGAGTTGGGTGAATGGTGGAATGAGTGTGAGAGAGGGGTGTGTCTTTTTATTTTGATAAATAAAGTATAGATGCAGGGGGATGCAGGGTGATGAAACATGCGCCGTCTGTCCTAACAGTTTAACCTGATGAGACATCATGAATATAATACCTGCATATCTCTTTGGCTCTAAACACCGCTTTCCCAAACTATTGCTCATAAATCTTTCTCTGGCAGTCTGCTAGATGGGCATTTAGACTTACTTTGGTTCCTGCAGTGAAAATATTCAATCGGGGGCCCCAACTGATAAGGAACCACGCTGATGCCACTAGTTGGAGATAGTCAGGAACAGCATGAAACAAACCGTAGGTGGATCAGATCTTTTCATTGCTGGCACGTACTTGCATAAAAGCACCGAGAACAGGAAAGCTGATCTGGGTTCAGTGGTATTTTTGCATACATATTTCATGAAGACTTCAGTTCTGCACAATTTATCTCTGCTATGTAAGAATACTTTAACTCGGTGCGTTGTTAAAACAGAGTTTCTGGACCAGTCTAAACCCAGTTACTAGTGTCAGAATGAGTTTTCCCTTCTGTATTCATGAATTGACTCGGAATTCTAAAGGTGTCAGATTTGATGCGTCTGACAGACAGAAAAATTAACTAAAGTCTGACTGAGATGCTTGCTCAAGATGTCATTTTATCCTCACGCCTACACTTGAATATAAATACATATAGATCGTCTGGTGCAAGGACTTAGCCACTGAGACTGGTTTACATTAAGTGTGGCTGTATATTCAAGCAAAACACTCCACAGATTTTCTATGCACAAAAAAAAAGAAAAGAAAAAAAAGCAACAAAAAACAGGTAATATTCTGGCACTTTGTATGTCGACACTTTCCAAACCTCAAGGCCGAAAGAAAGTCAGAGGAGCGAAACGGAGAGGGGGAAAGAGAAGGCATTTTAACTCAAAACAGATTCTCGAGTCATTTCATTCTTCTTGCTGTTATTGCTTCACTTACCTCATTCCATTGCTTCTCTCTTTCTCCGACGCTTTTTATCTGTCAAGGTCACATAGAAAATACTGTCAAGCACTCACATTCGATTGCAGTCCATTAAAAAGTCAAACTGCTCCCATGCCAATGATGGATCCGGAGCTCTCCTCAGTGTAAAGTTGGTCAACCTTAAAACCTCTCTCTCTCTCTCTCTCGCACGCTCTCTCTCTCTCTCTACCCGTCTCTCTCTCTCTCGCACGCTCTCTCTCTCTCTCTCTACCCGTCTCTCTCTCTCTCTCTCGCACGCTCTCTCTCTACCTGTCTGTCTGTCTGTCTGTCTCTACCTGTCTGTCTCTCTCTCTGCTTTATTGGCATGTCAGATGAACAATATTTCCAAAGTGTCAAAATGAGAGAAATAATGCAATTCTTTAAGTTGAAAAAATAAAATAAATGGATAAATAAATAAAAAAAAACAACAAGAGAATGGCAGAAAACAGTAAACGTGTGGTTTTTTTGTTTACGTGTGTGTGTTTGTTCACGCGTGTGTTTGTTCACCTGTGTGTGCGTGTGTGTGAGCGATAGGTCTACTGTACATAGAAGAGATTA
Organism: Lampris incognitus; assembly: GCF_029633865.1. Classification (NCBI taxonomy): domain Eukaryota; kingdom Metazoa; phylum Chordata; class Actinopteri; order Lampriformes; family Lampridae; genus Lampris; species Lampris incognitus. The sequence goes on from NC_079217.1 coordinate 52,595,052, forward strand.
ATGTTTGTTTAAGAGCAATAAAGAAACAACAATACAGTATAAATGTAAAATGTATCAGATGTAATAAACACACAAAGTAGAGAAGTAAATCAAGAGGCGGAGCGTGAGTTGTGAGCAGACCAACCACAGCTGTCACATGTTGCTGTGCTGCTCGTCTCATAGGCTGGGACATGCACTGGCATATCTGGCCGCCTGCTTCTATGGCGCCGAGACTAGTTACTCCTGCTAGATGCTGCATTTCAGTGTGGGCAGAGAGAATCTCTCTCTCTCTCTCGCTCTCTCTCTCTCTCTGCCCCCCCCCCCATGTCTTCCTTACTATATACAGCTGTGGTTTGACACTAGTAGGTGGCAGACCTGAGAGAGAGAGAGTGCCCTTTCATGTAGATTGTCATGATAGGTACATTTTGTAACAGTTAAGTCACTCTCAGTTCTTTTGATCGTTAGGGGTTTCTTTGGTTGTGGTCAACCGCTGCACAGCAACGCTAAGCGCTACGGATAACGCTTCAAGTGCCTCCTTATAATGACTGAGGTGATCGGTCTGTTTGTTTATTTGCTGGTTGAGTGATTGCTCAGTTGGATCTTAAAGACACACTCAAGGTGATTATCACATTTCCTTAACTTAAGTCTGTAAATTAGACCTGCGGTAATGATGACAACGGCATTGGTGTTTGGCGGGGTTGTCTCTCGTTGTCGTGTCAACACTTTCCACGTTACCGTCAACACCTAGCCTTTAAAGAGCGTGCATCTTGTGAGAGCCTGTATTACAGGAAAATCCTGTGATTAGCAAATGAGATCACTGACACAGGAAGATGATTGACGGTCACTTTAATGTTCTTTGGATGTGCCCGACAACCTACTATTGGATTTTGGTAATGTTAATGCTGGAGCCTATCCCAGCAGTCATTGGGCGGTAGGCGGGGAGACACCCTAGACAGGCTGCCAAGCCATCACAGGGCTCACACACACACACACACACACACACACACACACACACACACACACACACACACACACACACACACACACCTTGGGACAATTTAGAATGGCCGATTCACCTGACCTACATGTCTTTGGGTTTTGGGAGGAAACCAGAGCACCCAGAGGAAACCAAAGCAGACATGGGGAGAACATGCAAACTCCACACGGAAGATGACTTGGGATGACCCACAAGGCTGGACTACCCCAGGGTTCGAACCCAGGACCTTCTTGCTGTGAGGCGACTGTGCTAATCACTGCACCACCATATATATATATATATATATATATATATACACATACATACATACATACATACATACATACATACATACATATACGTATACATAAAATCCAGTGAGTCAAGTAAATTCTTTGAGACTGTACAAGCCTATTTCATGCCATAAGCAATCATCAGCTGTCAGTAACGCTGCTATGTATATATAAATAAAAAATAATAAAGTAATAAAGCTACTATATATATACACACACACACATATATATATATCAAGATTGTTGTGTTGTAGTGTTATTCTACATGCTAAGTACGCTGAGAGAGCCATGTTTTTGCAAATATACATGGCCAAAAAACATGATTTTGATTCTGATATATATATAAACTTGAACAGGGAAGAAAACAATTTTATATTAAGGCAAGTTGCATTATAATGTATCAGCTACACAATATGCCACGAAACTGTTTGCGACGGCGAAAAATCATTCTGAATAAGTCTGTTCATGTCAAAGACAAGTTTGAACTCCCCTCATGAAAATGTCAAACTCAGTCAGTCATCCTGTAACCACGCAACACTTATTAGGAGTCCCATCTGATAAACTTGTGTGATGTGTCCTGATGCTTGTGAGTAGCGACGGAGAGCTTGTGTTGAGAGCGTGTCTTGCATGCGTGGCTTGGCTTGCATCAGACCGCCTCTCTGAGCTATTTGGCCAGGGGAAAACATGCAGGTGTGTGCAGGTTTGACAAGCCGCAGCTTGCACGCAGTGTGTGTGAGTCTTGGGGACCGAGGTGTTCTACCAACTAGAACTACCAACTACTCAGAGGGACGGTGCATATTTGCTCGGGGGTATTTTGAGATGTATATTGGCGTGAATACAAATCAAAACATGAAGTTTCAGATCAAAATCTTCACCATACAGACGCAGCTAGATATTGTCTCCGAACAAGGTTATACCTCACACATTTTGTGGCGTAATTTTTTGATATTTTTATCACTGGTTCAAATTTTTGGTCCCATCCGTCACAGCTCAGCCCAGCCATTATTGCCCCATATTCTGAGGTTGTCTGCTCACTGCTAGTCTCTGCCACAGTAGTAGTAGCTTCTTGTCGATGCAAACTTAAATTAGTAATGGATAAGCTTTGAAAATTGCAAAGCTCGGCCTATCGTGTTAATTTATGGAGCAAGCCTTTGCACGGGGCCAGTGTCATCCGAACCTTTATTTAGCTTCCTTACACAGTACGGTACGTATTTGCTATACTCGCCTCTCACCTAGGTTGCCATATTTTATAACCCCACCTTACCTGTTCTCATATAGATGTACTGTCACCATGTGTTGTAAGTGAGATGTGCTGTGGTTGCAGTTTACATAAGGTCACGTCAAGTGCTTAACTTGCTGTAAACTTCTCAGTCAAAAGTGGTGAGTACCATTCAAGGTGTTAGAATCGATTAAAGTCACTGGCATGGGCCTCTATGGCTATCAACAGTCCTCTGCCACATGTGGAAGCCAAGGGACAATCAATCAAGTCAATGCTGTGATCAATATAAAGTGAAAAATAAGATTATAAATCTGAATATTAATGATAAACGATCTATTAATGATCAATGATTAAAAATCTATGAATGATACAGAGGCTGTTACCAAGTAGTTTGCTGTCAGGAAATTTTTAATCAGCTTTACTTTTTTTTGTATTTATGAAACCAAATTTTTGTTTTTGTTTTTTTGCATTTAAAGATCAATTCCAGTGACTTTAATTCAGAAAATGCCAGGGAAGCACCTGGAACGTGCGGTAAATCGATGAGACATGCTTGTTACCTGTGCATCCGCTGCAGGTCTGTGGAGTTTATGCAGCAGCCTGTTGCCACGGGAGTGCAGGCCAGGCAGAACGGCACTACGACAGGTGGCACAGAACAAACAGAGCATGCACTTTGTATCAAACCCGGTGGTGCAAAAATGAATTTGACCCACTTTAAACACAACACCGATCCACCTCCGTTTGGCATGTGCAGAATTAAATTGCAGACTAGACTAATATCATACACAACAAGGGCCCCCAAAACACCCAGCTAGCTGCAAAAGTTTTTGTTTTCCCGCCCCACTAGATCAGGCTTTTAACAATCGAGTAAAGAACAAACTAGGGACATTTCTTTTAGAGACTAATTAAGGGAACAGGTGTTAATACCAACAAAACACATCTGTGGGACGTAATATCTTAATAATAATAATAAGGGTAATTGGGGTTTTCTCGCTAATCTTAATGATACGTTGAGTGCTGTCTTGCTTGGGGACCAAGGCTCCTTAAAATATATTGATTACTCATTAAACGGAAACCGTCCAGAGGTACATGTTAGCCTTGACCTTTGATTTAAATGATCAATATCCACATGTTGTTTAATTCTGGCCTTACAGGACATGCAGACATGTAACGCAGGACTATTGACTTAATTTATTTGTGTGAAATGAAATTGTGCGTCATTTTGTTTTCATCCATTTTTTTTTTTTACCTTAACACGGTCCGAGGAATATAGTTGCTCCTGAGCCGTCATAAGACAAATCCTTAAGTTGAAGTATTCCGGAGAGTTCCTAAACAAAAGTGTGTGAGCCACACAATGTCAGCCATTTGTCTTTTTGCCGTAGGAGGAATCTTATGGGTAGGTGTCGAGGGATGTGGCTTGGTTTCTGTGAGTGTGTGTTTGTGTGTGTGTGTGTGTGTGTGTGTGTGTGTGTGTGAGTGTTAGGAATAGTGTGAAATGTGAGAACTGGTGCTTAATGTCTTACCCGTTCCAGAAAAACTGTGAATTAATGATTACATGGGCCATAACCTTAACCTTGACTGTAGCACACAGGAAAGTGTTGTGGGGCAGGTGGACTTACAGTCGAATGAAATGAATAGTGCGGACAGACCTCAACGACACGGAACAGATTCTACTTCCTGTTTTGTTGATTGTGGGAGTCCTAAAGACAAACACGAGCCAGTATTTTGGGGCCACTCAGTCATAGTGTTTTTGAATCAAATGATCACATTTGCTATTGATCACAATAGCCAATAATAGTTGAATATTCAAATCAGTAGGCCCCTTGGTTGACAGGCAATTCATGGTCAGCATGAAAATACACACGATACACTAAAGCAGCTGCCATAGAGAAATGTATGACATATAGGATATAGACACACACCTCAAGTCAAGTCAGGCTACTGGCTACTGGAATTTTGTGTGTGTGTACGTGTGTGTGTGTGTGTGTGTGTGTGTGTGTGTGTGTGTGTGTGTGTGTGTGTGTGTGTGTGTGTTATTAGGGTCAGTATTCTGGTATAGTTTGGCATCTGTGCAACCAGAACTCCTTATAATGTCTAAATAGCTATTAGAGCCTGGGTAGGTCTGTCTGTCCATCTGTCTGTCTGTCTTTATATCCGGCTGTCTGTCTGTCTGTCTGTCTGTCTTATGCGTCATTTTGTTTTCATCCAGTTTTTTTTTTAACCTTAACACGGTCAGAGGAATATAGTTGCTCCTGAGCCATCATAAAACAAATCCTTAAGTTAAAGTTTTCCGGAGAGTTCCTAAACAAAAGTGTACAATCCACACAATTGTTTGTCCGTCCGTCTGTCTGTCCATCTGTCCGTCCGTCTGTTCATCTGTCTGTCTGTATTGTCCATCTGTCCGTCTGTCTGTGTCTGTCTCGTTGTTTGCATATGACGTCACGAACTCCAGATGGAGGGCAGGAAGTGATTTTCTACATAGGAAGCACTATCAGAAACGTGCGGAATGCCTATGTTTGGCATCATTAACCGAGAAACCACAAGGGGTTTTCATTGAGTACCAAAAGTTGTTGCTCATGAGGGGGGGAAAATGCAAGAAATTGACCGAAAACGTGTGTGTGCCTGTCTGTCTCTCTGTCTGTCTTCCTGTGTTGTCCGTCTGCCTGTGTCTCTCTCTGTCTGTCTGCGTGTCTCTGTCTGTCTGTCTGTCTGTCCGTCTGTCCATCTGGCTGTCTGTCTGTCTGTCTGTCTGTATTGTCTATCTGTCTGTCTGCCTGTCTTGTGTTTTCGTCCCATGAAAAGTCGTTTTGTTTCTACTGTAACTGTTTGCCTCACAGGGTCAGACGCCGTACATACTCCCTGCCATCTTATTTACAAACTGTCCGTTTCGTATTCATCTCAACCGAAAAAAAGAAAAAGAAAAAAAAACCCCTGATACCCAGCACAAGCTCATCCCATTCAGTTTATCTTTCAGCGTTTGACCAATGGTTAACCACAAGCAGCCTCATCCAACACATTCAAGCAAGTACGCACACAACCAGCATCATATTAAACCCTTTTCCCCTGCCGCTGATGCAGAGTCATTACATGGGATTCCAACACAAACTCCATTGTAATGGATTCCTTTAATTTTTTACCCAGCACCTGCTGCGACTGTGGGCTGCCCAGAGAACCTGGTGACCCCTCCAGCTCTTCTTCTTCTCTGTCTTTCTCTCACACTGCCGACACTTTGGAACTTGTGAACAAATCCCACATTTGGCAACCAAGGGGAGAGAGCGGCGCACCTTCGCTCTTCCCGTAAAGCCTTCATCCGTAATACGAGCCTGCATATTTTACAGTCAAACAAGGTCAGTTGTCGTGGCAAGTGGGCATGAGACCATTTTATTTAGGGACTTTCTTTCCCCAGTCTACACTGTTAATGAACTAAACAGAAGTATAAATCTTTTTTTTTTAAATGGGCAATAACCACAGAGAAATATTACAATTATATGGGCTCTACAAATACAACTGACTTGACTTGACTCTCTCTCTCTCTCCAGAGAGAAAGCTGACGTTATATACGCCACCTGCTACCAATGAAACCCCAAGTGTTTTTGCAACAACAACAAAAAAGAAGAAGAAGAAGAAAGAAAAGGCATTGAAAACCTGGTGCATAATTCAAAAAAAAAAGAGACTAGTAATGACTAAAAGAAAAGTATGTGCTTTGAAAAATCTAGTAAAAAAGAAAACATAGACACTCATCATAGCCACCGCAGTGGTAATGGAAAAGGACAAACACGTTAATAAAGAGGCTGCTCGGAGACTAAGAAAAGCTGCAGGAAACACAGAGGCTAATCTCGGACAAGACCACAAAGTTTGTCACACTGCTCTGTATATTAGCCAAGCGCACAGCAGAAATAACCATTTCCATCTGGAACAGCCGACACCGAGGCCTTAGTAGTAGTAGTAGGCCCCTTCACTGCTGCGTTGATTGGTGCACAGCCATCAAACCGCCGACTGGGGGGGGGGGGGATCATTTGACCTTTCTTTGAAGGCAACCTGCAAACGTGGCCCAAGCAATAATTGATCAAACATTAAAGAGAGCGAGCAGTGCTCTGGTATCAGCCTTCATGGTCTTCCGTGCCCTTGTGGTGGTTTAAGAGACAGGCTCATAGAAGGCGAGACGTGAACACAGAACTGCAGTCAGACAAGACGATTCACCGAGACTCATGGCAAAGCAGAGAGGGCCTCAAGACTATTCACTGAACAATTCAACAGGGACACCTTTTTTATATTACAAAACCAAAATAACTTTTTTTTTAAATCTTGGTACGAATAAGAAGTTGATTACATTTCGTAATTATAATTGTCTTTCCATCTCATTTCATCGATTTCAGCAGTTTTTATGTGGGGATTGATTGTGCTGCCACCTACTGGAAACGGCATCTCTGTCTATCTATCTATCTATCTATCTATCTATCTATCTATCTATCTATCTATCTATCTATCTATCTATCTATCTATCTATCTATCTATCTATCTATCTATCTATCTATCTATCTATCTATCTATCTATCTATCCATCCATCCATCCATCCATCCATCCATCCATCCATCCATCCATCCATCCATCCATCCATCCATCCATCCATCCATCCATCCATCCATCCATCCATCCATCCATCCATCCATCCATCCATCCATCCATCCATCTAAACCAGGGGTCGGGAACCTTTTTGACTGGGAGAGCCATAAAAGCCAAATATTTCTAAATATATTTCATTGAGAGCCATATAGTATTTTTAACGTATAATAAATTAAACATGTCTTACTTTTAATGCGACTTCTGGTGCTGCATGGTTTTGCTGATGGCCTTGTAGTCTGGTTCATACGTGGTGAGGTTGAGCTTCATGCAGGCGTTGAGGCTTCCATCAGTTAAACGTGAGCGTAGGTTGGTCTTAATGTTCCTCATATGCGAGAAAGACTGTTCACATGCATATGTAGAGCCAAACATGGTCAATACGGCAATACTCACACGCTGCATTGTGTGGTATGTCACAGGAAGCTCGTTCCAAGTTTTAAGAATCAGCTGGTCTTCAGGTTGAAGATTTTTTATTTCTGTCCACTTGTGTTCCCTCGCCAGCTCTGCTCGCTGTCGCGCAAGACTTTCCAACTCTCCATTAAGTGACTTGAACTTACTCATCCACATGTCTGATGCCTTCAGGTCAGCAACTTCCAGCTCAAAGTCTCCGATAGAGACCCCGGGGATGCATGTCAGGTCGATTTTGTCCACTGCACACTCATGTGGATGAGTGATGAACTTGAAAAGACCAGTGCGCGCACGAAATTCTCCAAAACGTGCTTTGAATGACTGCAGGAGATTGAACGTAAAGCCAGCTAGCTGCTGGAGATCCAGATGTTGAGTGGAGTCACTTGCTAAGCATGCATCTCTAAATTGTTGCAGTCTTTCAAAGTGCAGAAGACGACCTGTTTCAATGTCCCTGAGAAAGACTTCCAGCTTGCTTTCAAATGCAAACACTGCTTGTTGAAGGGATGAGATTGTATTTCCAATACCTTGCATTTTCACATTGAGCTGGTTCAGATGGCCAGTTATGTCCACGAGATAGTGAAACTGCAGGAGCCAGTCAGTGTTGTCTAGCTCAGGATGCTTGACGCCTTTCATTTCAAGAAAAGTCCGGATTTCACTCAGGCAAGCTGCAAAACGGCTGAGCACCTTCCCCCTTGACAACCAACGCACGTTGCTGTGTAAAAGCAGACCGGGATAATGATTCCCAACTTCTTCTAACAGAGCTTTTAACTGGCGATCATTTAAAGCTCGGGCAACAATAAAGTTGACCGCTCGAATGACCAGAGACATCACCTCGCCAAGCTCCTGGCCACACGTCTGAGCGCAAAGCGCCTCCTGGTGCAGGATGCAATGAAAACTTAGGATGGCTCTCTTTTCATGTTCATGGAGAAGCGCTGCAAATCCTTTGTTCTTCCCCAACATACAGGGTGCACCATCAGTACAGACAGAAATAAGTTTATCCATCGGTAGTTTTTTTTCTTTAGCAAACTCCATGAAAGACATGAATAAATCCTCTCCTCTTGTTGTCCCTTTCATTGGCAAAACAGCCAAGCTTTCCTCACGCAGTGTGTCACCTGCAGCATACCTGGCAATGATACTGCACTGAGATAGATGGCTAACGTCTGTTGACTCATCTAACGCGAGAGAAAAGTATGTCCCGGCGTTTATGTCCTTAATTTGTGTTTCCTCGACTTGATTTGCCATCATGATGCTACGATCGTGCACAGTTCTTGCTGACAGGGGCATGTCTTTTATTCGTTTGATTAGCTTGTCTTTATTTGGGAAGTCATCAAACAGTTCATTGGCCACATCAAGCATGAATGTTTTGGCATACTCACCATCTGTGAATGACTTTCCATTCCTTACTATTGCCAAAGCCCCCGCAAAGCTAGCGGAATTCCCGTCACCTTGCTTGGTCCACACACGTAGTTGCTGCTGACTCGTCTGCACTCTCCGCTGTAGCTCCTCGCATGCCCTTTTCCTGCTGTCTGTCCCCCGCTGGATATTTCGATGCAAATGAAGCATGGTGCGTATCGAAGTGCCGCTTTATATTTGACCGTTTCATCGATGCAATTTTATCATTGCATATTAGACATACCGCAGATCCTGCTCTCTCCACAAATGCAAATTCCTCTGTCCACGCAGCCTGGAATGCACGGTAATCATCGTCTTTTTTTCTTTTCGCCATCTTTTCCGTTACAAGGGTTGAAGCGGATAAACTAGTTGGCTATCTGATAAAATTGATTTCTTCACCTTTACAATGACCCGGACATGCTCGCGAGCCATTGGTTCCCGACCCGACCCACGGGTGACCCGTGACCCGTGAAATGTATCTTCAAAACTAATTTCTGTTTACTTTAAAATGACACAGTATTATTAAGAAATATCACAAGTATTTTAAAATCAGTTCCAAACTGATTTTTTTTGAAAAAAAAATAATTTTCAACTCAAAATTGTCTGGGAGCCATATGCCGTCACCGGAAGAGCCATATATGGCTCGCGAGCCATAGGTTCCCGACCGCTGATCTAAACCGTGCATACGTGTACGTCATGCACGCCTGTCTGTGCTCCTCTTTATTTGACTGTAGAACATAAGGGAGGAGGTTGCATGTTCTCCCCGTGTCTGGGTGGGTTTCCTCCGGGGGCTCCGGTTTCCTCCCACAGTCCAAAGACATGTAGGTCAGGTGAATTGGCCATACTAAATTGTCCCTAGGTATGAATGGATGTGTGTTTGTGTGTGTGTGGGCCCTGTGATGGCCTGGCAGCCTGTCCAGGGTGTCTCCCCGCCTGCCGCCCAGTGGCTGCTGGGATAGGCTCCAGCATCCCCGCGACCCTGAGAGCAGGATGAGCGGTCAAGATAATGGATGGATGGAACATAAGGGCCCCATGTTCTTGTCTTAACTTGGCTTTACATATTTTGATAAATATATTTTAATGAGTAATGTATCATTCCTAATATAAAGAGGAAATTGTATAAAAATATTTTTCATATACGAATGCTAAGTTTTATATATGTATAAAACTTTGTTAAAAGAAACACTCAACGGTAGGGAAAGTGCTCAACAAATAAGGAGGAAATAATCCAGTGAGTCAAGTAAATTCTTTATGAGACAATACAAGCCTGTTTCATGCCATAAGCCTGTTTCATGACTGGTGAGAGACCGTCAGACTCTCGCTGCATTAGCGCCTCCTCTGTGTGTATGTATGTATGTATGTATGTATGTATGTATGTATGTATATATATAGTATATATATACACACACACCTATATATGTATATATTAGCATATATATATATATATATATATATATATATTAGCAGCTGATGAGTGCGCGACGCATGAAACGGGCTTGTACTGCTATGTATTAAAACTTTTTTCCTGCATCTGTATTGATATATATGTATGTATGTATGTATGTGTGTGTGTGTGTGTATATATATATATATATATATATATATATATATAAACACGCTTCTAATGTTTTATAGTTTATATAGTTTGAATATGAAACGTGATTTCAATCAAAACTGAATTTCAGTTTTGCAGGAAAATAGGTTTAGATGCTTTTGTTTTTTTTATTCTGAGAGCCTTCAGTTATAACGGTTTTTTTTCTATTAAGGGAGGTTCGACTAATATCCATGCATCTGGGATCGACTACATTTTATTTATTTCCTTTCTCTTTCTCGTTCGACCCTGCGATCGATTGCTCCCCTATCGACTGCGGTTTCTTGTTGCTATGCAGGCCGCCGGACGCAGGCCGCCTGTCAACCTGCTCTCCCCTACCAGACCCTATCAGCCGAAATACAAACCCGTCATGCCCCATCGGCTGGAAGCGTTGCCTGTGGCTGGAGCGTCATAGTGTTTATAATTCAGAGGTGATGATAATAATAAAGGGAAGAGTTGATTAGAAAAAAAACAAAGAGAACTGAGATGAAAAGAAAAGAAAAGCAGAACCAAGCAGAAAAGGGACCGTCTCTTTATCCGCGCTGCCGTCCATCAGTCGTGTCATCCATCACCACACGGTGGCGCCGTGAGCTTATTTCCCTCCCCAAACGAGGGCGCCCCGGTTCGTCTCCACGGTTCCCTTTGCCTTTATCTTCCCCGCCTGTCCGTCCCTCCGCCTCACACGAACACAGCGGAGTCCGCCGCCAGTCCTCCTACGGTGGGGGAGCAGACGAGGAGGAGGAGGAGGAGGAGGAGAGCGTTTCAGTCTTGTCGTCGTAGCCTCAGTGTTTTGGTCCTTAACCAACCATTTATATCATCAGTCATGGCCGCCGGAGTACAAATCTGATCTCCCCCCCCCTTTTTTTTCTTTTTTTTTTCCTCCCAATTTTCTTTGGGGTAGGGGTGGCGGCGGGGGGGGAGGAGGGGGGAGGATTTTCGAAAGAAGAATATTAGACCCCCCCCACTCTGAAGTGGATATCTTTTGGATTGATTTATAATACGTCTCACGAGGCAAATATACCATTCATGTCAATACTCCAAAATGCAGCCGCCTCCGAGGAAGGTGAGTTGTGTGGGAAGCCCGTTGTTTTTAAGCTAACCTAGCCGCCGACAGATTGATGGACAGATTTCAGTGTAGTGTGTGTGTGTGTGGGGGGGGGGGTTATTTATGCACGTATAGATATATACATGGCGTGTTTTCGCTTAAAAAAACGTGTGATGCTGGGGGGGGGGGCAAGCAAGCAAGCAAGGGAAAGACCTCTTTTCTTTTTTAAAATGTATTTCGCTAGCTAGTTAACGTTAGCAGTGCTGGTTAGCGACCGGTTAGTTAGTGGCTGCCGGGGTTCGTTCGCATCTGGCCCCGGACGGTTCACGGTGCGGCTCAACTGACGTTAGCCCGTCCGAAGCTACGTCAGCTAACGGGAGACGTCGTCAGGGCAGGCGAGGGAAGACGGACCGCCGACGATTTCACGCCGGCACGTCCCGTCACACAGCGGCGAACGTTCAAGTGGCGTGAAACGGCCAATGGGGTTCCCGTTAATATCCGGCGACACCGTCGCGTTTCATCGGCCGTTGCGGTAACGCGAGGACGCCGCGTGCGTCCGCACGGGCTGTCAGCGCAGGCTGAACGTGGCGCGTTCACGTCCTGAACACCGACGTGTCTGCGATCCCCAAAACTGGGTATTATTGTTGTTGTTGTTGTTATTATTATTCCCATTGCGAGTCTCCGGCAAAGGCGTCCCGTCAGTCCTGGGTCACCCGCTTGCCAGGCTGATAAGCGAGATGAGGGGGACACAGACAGACAAATAGGAAGCGGGCTGACGGGACGGGGTGCCTAATTATGAAATCTATTGGTTTTGTATGACCCGAGTTTAGCGGGCACACAAAAGAGAACGCACAGCTTTATGTCCTCTGTGTGTGTGTGTGTGTGTGTGTGTGTGTGTGTGTGTGTGTGTGTGTGTGTGTTTGTGTGTGTGTGTGTTGGACGAAGTCTTCAGTTGGATGCTTTGTGCGCGCGACGTTCTGTTGCAGTGAGCCAATTATGTGTGTGTGTGTGTGTGTGTGTGTGTGTGTGTGTGTGAGAGAGAGAGAGAGAGAGAGAGAGAGAGAGAGAGAGAGAGAGAGAGAGAGAGAAAATGACCTCTGCTTGGTTTTCTGTTAATTGGCGCCTGGTCCCCTGGTGTCGTTTATGATCTGCGCTTTTACACATCCTGGATGGCCCTCAACGTGTCGCGTCATGCCTTGAGCACGCATGGACACGGAAGCGGGTCCGTTCTCGCTCGTCATCGAGGCTGTGTGGAGACCACCTATATTCGGCCTGCTCGATTAGAAGACTGCAGGCAGCAGAGCTGATCTAAACCCTATTGAGTGTGCACTAGGTGTCCTTAAGTGTGTCTCTAATTGAGTGTCACCTCGCTGTGTAGGCACACTTCTTTGCATGAGAATAAGCAAGGAGTCCTGCAGACTCCTTACTCATTACTTTAATGCCAGCTGAAATCTTGTGATAAAATTTCCTAAACTACAGCCTGCCAAAGTGGACTGCACACCTTAAACAGGGTCCACCAGAATGTATTAGCATTTGGCTGGTCTTCCACTCATTATTTCTCTCCCAGTTTGGCACATACACACTTCTACAGTTCTCTGTGTGCCAGCACATCCACTTAGGGGTAGAAAAAAAAACACAACTAAGTTGCTGGACACAAGGCCGTGAATGCATTGCAGGGCTCCAGACAAACTTTTCCACTGGTCACACTGGTACTACCAACTTTAACTCAGCTGGTCGCAACCTTTCTACCAACTTAAATTAACTCAGTTGGTTGCAGCCCTTTTTTTTTCTTTTGGTACAGCATGGTTAGCATTAATCAGTGACCTTGCATGCTGATGAATAATTGTCTTAATTTGCATACCCTAGTTTTGCATTGATGTAAAGATTGACAGTCAGTAACTCGAGACTTGATATTTGCAAAATATTTTAATCTATATTAAGTTTGAATTTGATACGGGAGTTCCTCTTGCCATGTTATTGGCAGTGTTGAACTTGATGACGGTCTCATTCTCCTCCGTTGAGTGATTGCTCTCATCTAACTGCTGAGAAGTAGTCAGGAGGGGCTCAGTATTTCAGGTCATGCATCGGCCCCTGCAGGTTTTGTGTTTCTTACTGTCATTGTGCAACTTCAAAGTTGCAAGCTTAAACTGTGTTGACCCGGTAACAAGTCAAGAGTTGCCTACAATGGACGGGCCACATTGCCTACGATACACACACAGCATAGCTTTCCCCTTGTACTGCGACCATGGGTCCTGCGTTGGCCATTGTGGTTGAAAGTTGTACTGTTCCTGCTTCACTTGTTCAGTCGGTCTCTCCCTGCCTGCACTTTCATCATCAGTGGTGTCTGGGTTGGCCTGTCGTTGGCTTTCCCTCCCCACCAGCGTCCTCCTCTCTCTCTCCTCATTTTGCTTTTTAAAATAATCCGCTATAGACCGCTTCAACACGGTGACAGCTAAATGGATTGTTGCCAGATTTGGCAGATTTGCCAACGTAATTCATGCATTTGCGTTCACACGAATGCGACCACATTGAAATGTTAACTCGCACAGTCAAGAAATGGTCGCAGCCTACAGCCCTGCATTGAAAAGGCTCGATCAATATACATGTGAGTGGTCAGGGGCTGATAAGTATGCTAATCTATAAGACATAATCCTAAAGACACAATTATGGATGGTGGGGTCACTGTGCCATCGTATGCTCAGCATTGTACCTACCCTGTTGGATACCATTTAATAAAAAGCCAAGCTCCCATTTTTAAGATTACCTCCATTTTTGCCTCTCTACCTCTGTCTCATTCTTTCTCTCTCTGTCTCTTCTAATGTTTTATCTCTCTCTGTCATTTTTTACTCATCTCTGTCTATGTCAGTGCCTTTCTGTCTGTCTTTATATGTGTAATGAATGAAAGGTCACGGGTTTAACTTGACCTAATCACGGGTGTACGTGCAGTGCGTGTGACGTATACAGGAAGTTAGAAGCGCATGTTATGAAGGTTGTATGTCGGATGAACGCTAGTAAAAGCTACACAGAGTTAAGAACCTACGAAGTCGGCTCTTTCTTGAATTATTCTTATGTCAGTAAGACAAGGCGTCTACGGACATTACAATATGTGTCTCATCTCCTTTTCATCCTGTCACGCCTTCCTGTCCATAACTGATTTTTACTGCTTACGATCTGAATCTGACTCCCCTTCACTCCCTTCTTGTCTCACCGTCTCTCCTCTCCCTCATTCTTACGGACCCTTCCTCTCTCCTTCCCCTGTGGTTTCCTATGAGTGACAGAAGGTGAAAACAAGTGATTTTGCCTTGATGGTTTCATGGACCACTCCCTCCTTATCTTCAAAAGCACAGTACATAAAAGAAAGGAGAGTTGCTCTCTCTCTCTCTCTCTCTCTCTCTCTCTCTCTCTCTCTCTCTCTCTCTGTCACACACACACACACACTGTTGATCTGTGAGTTTGTGTGACTAATGGCGCTAATGAAGTTAATACTAAAAAAAGTTTTGCTGTTTTGTTTGGTGTGTGTGTGTGTGTGTGTGTGTGTGTGTGTGTGTGTGCAATTTTGTTTGATGTTTGGTCTATAATGGTCTTGAATTTCCTGCTGGTACTCATCTCAGTAACCAATGGCATTTTCCTAGCAATATGCAGTGACCTCCACAATGACATTAGGTGTTGAGCGTGCAAGTTTGTGTCTGTGGATTTGTGCATATTACTTTATTTGCAAAGGCTGTATTATTTGTTTGTCTTTTTTTTTGCGGGTCTGTTTATTAGGGCCCATGATTTCCACGATGCGGAAAACATGGATCGAATCACAGAATGGAGACAAAAAAGCGGATTTCAGATATAAACGCAGAACTGCACAGAATTTTTGAATACTTTATCAATAATTAATGCAAAATGTGTGAACACATTAGGAATTCAAAGTAATTTGTCTTTAGACCATCCATCGCTCTCCCTTGCAGAAACCCTGTCGTGCTTGTGTGTCCTTGTGGATGTAAGTGTAGGCAGCACAGCATGCACATGTGGGTTTGTCTTTTGGGATAGATAAAAAATAATTAGAAGCAACCAGCATCATAGAAGACAACAACACAAAAAAAATCTAAGAAAGCACGGCCATTTTTATTTTGTCTTTGTAGTTGATTACATCGCAATAAGTAAATAGATGAATAAATAAAACCAAGAAAACCAAAAATTGGGAAAAATAAAACAGAATTTGGGGAAAAATTCAAACAGATTTCATAGGCCCTGTCTGTGTGACTGAATATGGGTTTCTTCATGCATTGTTGAGCTGTTGTTAGTCTAAATCAAGGCAGTATTAAGGCCGTGACACACGTGGCCGACGTTCGGCCATTGGCCGTCGGTGAGCGTCTGTGGCCCTAGTTTTTGCGGTGTGTCCTGCACCGTTGGCACTAGTCGGACCCCTGTCGGCAGCTTTTCGAAATCGGCGGTGGAACCCATCAGTGAGTGAGATCACTCTGATTGGCTGTTCAGCTTAGCGAATCAGTGCACAAGAAGGGAAACGGAAGTTATGAAAGTAAACAAATGACGAAGTCAAGAGGCCACACCATGGATGTATTATGGTAGAACTGGATACCGGCTAGGACAGCATTAGATGACCATTCAAGATGGCGGCCTGAGCAGACCGTCTTTGCAATGCTGTGCACCAGACTTTTGAAAGACTCGAGAAAAGCATACTGTTTGTCAAGTTTATCTGCCTGTTTATTGTTCAAATGAGACTCTTCACTCAGCACGCAAAGACTTTATCCTGAAATGGGGGAAAAAACGCGTATTCTCGTCTCTTTCAAGTGAAGACAAGAAGGCTAGCTTACCGTGTGCCCTAGCTAGTGGTGGCCATGATTAGTCACAAAACGGAGGTGATTTGGAGATCCGTTGCATAACCGAGGAGGAGTTTCCGTCCCTGCCAGCTACACCAAGTAAATCCTCAGCAGTGAAGAAAAATGCATACGATCCTGTCAACTTGTCCCTGGTAAGTGATATCCACTCTCAACTTGCCAACTTAACGAAGCTTATCGACAACAGATCCGACATGATTGAGGGCAAAATCTCCGACCTGAACAACAAGGTAGATTGTGTGGTTGCTGACCTTAAGGCTGTCACTACGAAGATATCTAAACTTGAGCAGCGTGTTGATATGGTGGAGCAGACTGTCAAGGTTTATGCAAAAGAGATTGGTTGACCTAGAATCCTACTCGAGAAGGAGGAAATTAAGGCTAATGGGAATCCCTGAATCAGCCCAAGAAAACATTCACCTTGAAGTAATAAAGATTTGCCGGGTTGTCCTGCCCTGCATGAAAGATAAGCTTGTGGATGCCGTTGACACTGTTCATCGCCTTGGGAAGAAGTGACAGTCCACTGATGATACCAGACCCAGAGGTATCATTCTCCAATTTGTCTCGCGTCTCTGCAGGGATGCGGTGTGAAGGGTGGCAAAGAACTCGTCCTTCTTGAGAGATTGTGGTTTGCAGTTCAAGGAGGATTTCTCCAAGGGGGACTGAGAGAGGAGGCAGAGGCTGTGGCCTGAAGTGCAGAGGGCTCGTGCAGCGGGGAAGACTGTGTTGTTCCTTGGGGCCAGAGCTTTCATTGATGGAGAAGGCGAGATCATCCTAACTGGTTGACTACGTGTGAGATTCAGTTTCTTCCTCCTTTGAAGATTCCTCCTAATAAGGTGGTTGACTCTCTCACTTTACAAATATAGAAGGGAAAATTGCTTCAATCAGATTCATTTTTGTAAATGTTGACAGTTTACCACTTTGTTATATGGATCTACTTGTATGTTGTTGCAATAGGTTATTGCAACAACAACATACTTGTATGTTGTTGCAATAGGTTATTGCAACAACAACATACTTGTATGTTGTTGCAATAAGGCAATTAGATCTTCCACAATCTTATTGTGGAAGATCTAATTGCCTTACCCACATTACGAGTATAACTTGGCTTATACATTATTTTCAAAGAGGTTAGCTACTGACCTATTTTCCAAGGTTTTAAGCCTTTTCTACAGCTTCACAAAAGAGGTTATAATCAACTTTTGTTCCCTTTTTATATATTGTTTTTGTAGTTTTTTTCCATTTTCCATATCTATTTCTATTCTCTCTTTAAATGACAAGGGGTTAAGAAACGATGTAAAATGTAAGGCCTTTTTTTATTTGCCAAACAGCTAAAAACTGATTTTGTATTTTTTCAAGAAGTGCACTCACTTTCCAAAGATTGTAATTTTTGGAGGTCACAATGGGAAAATGATATTTGGCTGCCTCATGGATCAGAGCATTCTGCAGGGGTATCTTCTCTCTCATCTTCAGCTGCTTTTCCGGGGTCGGGTCGCGGTGGCAGCAAGCTAAGTAGGGCACTCCAGACGTCCCTCTCCCCAGCAAGGCCCTCCAGCTCCTCCTGGGGGATCTCAGGGTTTCCCCAGGCCAGATTGGACATGTAGTCCCTCCAGCGCATTCTGGGTCTACCCTGGGGTCTCCTCCCAGTTGGCTGTGCCCGGTAAACCTCCAAAGGAAGGCACCCAGGAGGCATCCTAATCAGATGCCCAAACCATCTCAACTGGCTCCTTTCAATGCGAAGGAGCAGCGGCTCTACTCCAAGCTCCTTTCAAATGTCTAGCTCCTCACCCTATCTCTAAAGCTGAGCCCAGACAGCCCACGGAGGAAACTCATTTCAGCCACTTGTATCCGCGATCTCACCCTTTCAGTAACTACCCAAAGCTCATGACCCTAGGTGAGGATTGGAACGAAGATTGACTGGTAAATTGAGAGCTTTGCCTCCCGGCTCAGCACCTTCTTCGCCACAACGGTCCGGTACAACGTCCTCATTACTGCTGATGCTGCACCAATCCGCCTGTCAATCTCCCGCTCCATCCTACCCTCACTCGTGAACAAGACCCCAAGATACTTGAACTCCTTCACTTGAGGCAACAACTCATCCCTAACCCGGAGGGAGCAATCCACCATTTTCCGGTAAAGAACCATGGCCTCAGATTTGGACTTGGACTTGCCTGTCGAGGCAGCAACCCAAGAACCCGCTGGTGGACACCTGTGGTGAGGGAAGCCGTCAGGCTGAAGAAGGAGGCCTTTCGGACTTGGTTTGCCCAGGGTTCTCCTGAAGCAGCAGACAGGTATCGGGAGGCCAGAAGGGCTGCTGCTTCGGCGGTCGCGAAAGCAAAAACTCGGTTGTGGGAGGAGTTCGACGAGGCTATGGAGGAGGACTTTTGGTTGGCCTCAATTAAGTTCTGGCAAACCATCCGGCGACTCAGGAAGGGGAAGCAGGGCTTGCCTCTAGCTGTGTTCAGCCGGGGAGGGGAACTGTTGATCCAGACTGGGGATGTTGTCGAGCGGTGGAAAGAACACTTTGAGGAGCTGAACCTGACTAACATGTCCTCAGTGGAGGCGGTAGAGTCTGAAGACTCAGGGGAAGCCCCACCCATATCCCTTGCAGAGGTCTCTGAGGTAGTTAAAAAGTTCCTCGGTGGCAAGGCGCCGGTTGTGAATGAGATTCGCCCTGAGATGCTGAAGGCTCTGGACATTGTTGGGCTGTCTTGGTTGACATGCCTCTTCAGTGTCGCGTGGAGGTCAGAGACAGTACCTGTGGCGTGGCAGACTAGGGTGGTGGTTGCCATATTCAAAAAGGGGGACCGGAGGGTGTGCTCCAATTATCGGGGCATCGCATTGCTCAGCTTCCCTGGGAAAGTCTACTCTAGGGTGCTCGAAAGGAGGCTCCGACCGATTGTCGAACCTCAGACCCAGGAGGAACAATGCGGATTCCGTCCTGGCCGTGGAACAACGGACCAACTCTTTACCCTTGCGGAAGTGCTGAGGGGGGCATGGGAGTTTGGCCAGCCAGTCTACATGTGTTTTATGGACTTGGAGAAGGCGTACGACTGTGTATGAGAATTGTCCGCCTGGCGCATACGCCGAAAAATTTTCTGGCTTCCGGGTTACTTCCGGGTACATGGGGCGCGGAATATGCGCAGTAGTGTTACTCTGTCATGCTTCTAGGTCTAGGCTATGAGAACGAGCGAACCGCGTTCAGGATGCGGCACTGCGCGTTCATGAATGCTACGCTAGCGGACTTCATGGATACATAAGACTTGAAACCATGGATGTATTCATACAAACGGCCAAACCTCCCCAACCAAACAAACAAACAAACAGTTACGTTCAAAACAAAGTCTAACAAGTGACCAATAAATGCGACGCCAAACCACAAACTCAAAATATGTGTGAAAAAGAAGGCTCAGCCCTGTGTCGTTTATTCACCTTTACCTTTGATTTGTTTAACCTAGCAAAGATCCTCGTTCCCGAGACACGTGACCGCGCTTAGAGCGCTCGTACACAGCCGTGACGTCATGCAAGGAAAAAAATTCTGGGCTTTGGAAAATATGTAAAAAGATTAAAACCCCATGGCTTAAAAATATACAATACAGAGAGCAATAATTGACCATGATCATAGCTGCAGGTGTCCTGTCAACAGTTTTACAGGCGGCTCTTTTGCAATGGTGGTCTATGGTGAAAATGCTTTTTGGGCCGCAGGGGATTTTTCGCTGCAGTACCGCGAGTGACCACTGGAAAAATTTGGCTGCAAGGCTGAGCGGCGGCGCCAGTTCCACTATAAAATATCCATGGGCCACACACCGAAGGCTCCTCTCATTTTTTGTCTTCATCTCACCTGAACATTTCAAGAATTTTTCCCCTCACGCAGGCGCAGAACGTACATAATAATAATAATACTAATAATGATAACAATAATAATTTTATTTATATAGCACCTTTCTAAAACAATGTTGCAAAGTGCTTCACAAAACAAAAACAAAAAACAGATAAAACCAGACAAGGCAGGAATAAGTGTAAGATCAAATAAGAGTGAAAATAAATCAGTAAAAATAAAAACAAATGGCAAACATTTGTAAAAGCTTTCATAAAAAGAAAAGTTTTAAGACGAGATTTAAAGGAAGCTAGAGGCTTAGTTCGTCTTAGCACAGCAGGAAGAGAGTTCCATAGTGTGGGGGCTCTAACAGCAAAAGCCCTATCACCCTTTGTAACCAACCGAGGCCTGGGAATAATAACTGCATGCTAGTTGGCCGTTGGCTGTAGTCTTTGTGGTGTGTTCAAGTGCTACTTTTTGGCCCAGACGTAGGTGATGTGAGGCGATGCAACAGTCGGCCTTCATTGCCGCTAGTGCTGTGATGTCAGTTTGGTGTGTTTGGGCCCTTATAGAAACCCAGAATGATATAGTCGATGCCTCCCCATTCTTTCTCAGCAGGAGGGTCTCACTGATGCTATGAAGCCGTTGAAACCAGGCTGCCATTTTTTTAAATCATCACATGCTGTGTGTGTGCCATCAGATGTAGTCACTGACACACTAAGGCCCCGTTTAGACTGCAGGCAAATCCAATTTGTTTCTCAAATCTGATCTTTAGGGCTGACTGTCCAGACTGTTATTTGCAAGTGATCAGATCGGATTTGGCTTTGTTCAGATTGCAGCCACATCGTCGACCGATCTGCATTGGTTACTGTGGTAACAAGGTAGGCGTGGGTACGTTGCATGCGTATTGTGTGACGTAATATGCTGGCGACTTCTATGCAGACAGACAACAACAAAACACCATGGAGATGTCTGTGAATGTTCTCATTCCATGGAGATATGTCATCTCACCCTTCAAGCGCTGTCAAGTCGCGGTGCAGAACTCCTCTGTCGCATCAGTCGTGGTGCAGAACTCCTCCGTCGCATCAGACAATATCAGCGATGGAGGAGGCTGGTATATACAACAATGTTCTGTGCTGCAGTCACGGCAGGCTTTGCTAGGCAACGCGAGGTGTGGTGCAACCCAAAAAGTGTTGACTTGTGGGAAAATGTGATGATGACAAGTGGCTTGCCAACTTCAGAACATTTGATATGATCTGTGACCGCCGAATGTGGCTCAGATCTGATTTGCAAAGTTCAGATTCCAATTTGTTTTTTACTGTTCAGACTACATGAAAGAAATCAGATTCCAATCTGAATTTGCCAAAAATCCGATTTGGGCTGCCAGTCTAAACAGGTTATAAGAATCATAGGAGGAAGGGTTTGAACAACCACCTTGGCTTGCAGGACAGCCAGTGAGTCCCATGAGTGTTTTTTTTCTTCCTTTTGGTCGTTGATGTAAATGCTTATGCATACCCAAGTTAGAATCGGATAAGAGTGTGTAAAATGAGTTGTAAAGAGGAGATCAAATCAAGAAAAGGCAATTTCTCAAAGGAATGGGTTTCCAAGCAGTAACTGACTATATCATTGCCAGCATTACAGTTAGCAGACATTGTTAATTTAATCAAAGCAAATGCGTGGCTTTGCCATTTGGATGAGTCTAAGCTTTGCCGTGAAGGCACCTCTGCAGTACTGCATTCCTACCACTAAAACAAGCGTCAGCTCCAGCTTCAAACATCAGGGGCTTGGTCTAAACAGGCTTGGTTATCGTATGATCATAAACATGGGTCTGCTCTTGAGACTGACCCGTTAGTTTCTTCATCTATTCTATTTTGCCTGCCACCAAAACCTTTTCGTTGCACATGGCTTCTGAATGCATTGCACTAATGTTCTCTTTGATGTGGTTCTGTGCTATTTGTGAGTCTTGAACCCCCTATGTGCCAAGTCTACATAGGTGGCAAGATTATCACTTCGTCAGTGAAAAATTTATAAACCCTACTGCTTAGTGTTGATGAATTGATAGAATATGATTAGGGGTGCTTGTGCACATGGTTGTGTGTGTTTGGGGGGGTCATTCAGGGAACTCACAATTAAGTGACTCTGGAGTTGAGATGGATGTGTGATGATGGATGGATGGATAGAGGAGGTTACTTTATTTCTGTGCCTTTGTGCGCCTGTCATAGCGGCTTAGTGGATGGATGGCTTGATGGGTGGATGGACGGACCATTTGTTTAAAATGAATTATGTGCTGCTCTCAGGAGATCAGAGTGGGGCAGGAGGTGCTAAGCAAACATGCACAGAGCGTATAAAAGTATAAATGAATGATTGAATGAAGGATGGATAACATGTTGTGTTTATTGTTTTGTCCAGGTCAAAGTGACACAGGAGTTGAAGAACACTCACACAGAGCAGATGACAAGGCTGCACTTGAAACACCAGACAGAATGTGACCTGCTGGAAGACATGAGGTAGACAAACATGCTCACATCTACAAACATGTACAGATCAATGCACAATAATGCATATCTCTGTCTTTATCATTCACTTTCTCATTTTCTCATAGAGCTGCATTACCTGTGTACACGCATCTGCTCTGTATTTCTGTCTATGTCAGTCAATTACATACTGCCAAATGCTCTTTGCTTATTCTGTGTAGAAGTCAGAAATAAACCTTTTCTCAGCTGACATGGTATCCACTAGTCACTGCTGACTATGAGACAGACTTTAAACACACCACGTGGCTCACATAAAATAAAACATGGAAAGACAAAGAAGGTGTGTGTGTGTGTGTGTGTGTGTGTGAGAGAGAGAGAGAGAGAGAGAGAGAGAGAGAGAGAGAGAGAGAGAGAGAGAGAGAGAGAGAGAGAGAGAGAGAGAGAGAGAGAGAGAGAGAGAGAGAGAGGTAGTGAGGAGAATGGTAGGATGTGAGTAAGGAAAAGACCGGGAGTATTCTCGTATTCCAGCTTTTAAGAGGACGGCAGGTCGGGGAAATGATGAAGGAATTTCCTGCCGTCCTCTTCCTGCTCTCTGTCTCTCTGTCTCTCTCTGTCGCGCTCTCTCTCTCTCTTTCTTTTTTGCAGTATCTAACTTTCTTCTTCCTTCTCTCTTCTCTCTCATCTCTATCTTTGCCTGTTTTTTTAATCGCTTTCTTTTTGTTTGTCTAGTACTCTCTCCCTCTCCACATTGCTTTTTGGCCCACTCAGTGTGCACACGATTGTGTGTGTGTGTGTGTGTGTGTGTGTGTGTGTGTGTGTGTGTGTGTGTGTGCGTGCGTGCGTGCGTGCACACACGTGTGTTTGTGTGCTCGTTTATGTCTGGCAATTTTCCCGTTTGAATTTGGCAGTGGGAGGAATCCCTGGTTCCTTCACACGCTCCCATGTCTATGTTGACTAAGCATTGATTATTTATGACAGCAAACTTCTAATGCTGTCGGTGTGACCGTCTCTGGCATTCTCTGTGTCATCTCTATCTTTCTGCTTTTCACCTCTTCTTTTCTGTCTCCTCTTGCCCTGATATTCTATATTTCCTCTCCCGAATTCTTTTTCCCCTTTTTTGCTCTCTCTTTCTCTCTCTCTCTCTCTCTCTCGCAGCTCCAGCTGTTTGAGAACAGATTGCCTTGTTGCAGCACTGTGGCTGGGTTTTGGAGAGCGAACAAGGTCTTTGTCTCAATTTGTCTGATAGGGAGGGGGACGGTGTTTAATGACAGTTTATTAAACATATGTAACTATGGCATGTTAGTTCGCTCAATCATTGTTGGACTGGGAAAAGCTGCAACTCTGTAAATGATTGCGAATAATACTGCATCATCCTTTTGGCCTTGGCCCCTGCCTTTAATTGTTTTCTCCGTACTCCTCTCAAGCCTCTGGCATCCAGTGGTAGGTTGTTAAGACACATTCTCTTGCTGGCGCAGTCGGAGGCAGCAGGATGGCATTGTGATTGGCGACCTAGGCTCAAGTGCATGCGATGGCAAATATCCACTGAAATGTCCTTGAGTAAGCCATTGACTTTGCACCAGCTATGTTGGTGCTGCTCCGTAACTGAACCCGTATTCTCTTTGACACAGAAACACTTCTCTGAAACTTCAACCAAAACACGTTTTCCAGACTGTAATATTCTGTTTCTTTACCTTTCAGTAGTGTTGGGCAATATGGAAAATATTATTACCACGATAATAGAGAAGTTTACACAATATTGACACATGGCTTCTACTTACATGCTTAGAAATGTCATGTTTGAAAGTTCACTACATTGAACTTGGTAATGTAAAGTATAATATCAAACCACAGGTAGTTTTCAAATAATTCTACCTCAAATATTTCAGACCTCATTTTGTGAGGTTTTAGGTCAAAATCTCATTATCGCTGATTTAGACACTAAACAATTCGACAGTATCTGAATTTCATTCCAATACAGTTAATAATATTGAAATAATGCCCAGCCTTACCTGAACTTCATCATCTAATGTCTTGAAAATCAACAGGGTCTAGACTGTAAACTTATTTAGTTTATCTTTTTTTTTTTTTGCCTTAACAGAGCATTTGTAAGGGTAGACACTTTTTTTTTCTTCTTAAACACTGGGTAGTGAATTTTAAACTTTTAAATTGTTGTGATCAAACAAGCTGCAGTGTCTAAACCTCTTTTAGCTGCAATAACATCAGTGTAAACTGTGCTGTGTTTTACATTTTACTTTGAAAGGTAGAGATATATTACAGAGTCAGACCTACCTGATAGGATAATTTGTGCTCATCTCATCTCATCTTATCATCAACTGCTTCTCCGGGGTTGTGTCACGGTGGCAGCAAGCTAAGTAGGGCACTCCAGATGTCCCTTTACCCAGCAACGCCCTCCAGCTCCTCCTGGGGGATCCCAAGGCATTCCCAGGCCAGATTGGACATGTAGTCCCTCTGGTAAGTTCTGAGTCTACTCCAGGGTCTCCTCCCAGTTGGGCGTGCCCGGAAAACCTCCAAAAGAAGGCGCCCAGGAGGCGTCCTAATCAGATGCCCGAACCACCTCAACTGGCTCCTTTGGATGTGAAGTAGCAGCAGCTGTACTCTGATCTCCCTCCGGATTTCTGAGCTCCTCATCCTATCTCTAAGGCTGAACCCAGACACCCTACGGAGGAAACTCATTTCCACTGCTTGTATCTGTGATCTCACTCTTTCGGTCACTACCCAAAGTTCATTACCATAGGTGAGGGTTGGAACGAAGATTGACTGGTAAATTGAGAGCTTTGCCTTTGCGGCTCAGCTCCCTCTTCACTACAATGGTCTGGTACAACATCTGTATTACTGCTGATGCTGCACCAATCTGCCTGTCAATCTCCAGCTCCATCCTACCCTTACTTGTGAACAAGACCCCAAGATACTTGAACTCCATCACTTGAGGCAACAACTCATCCCCAACCCAGAGGGAGCAATCCACCATTTTCCGGTAGAGAACCATGGCCTCAGACTTGGAGGTGCTGACTCTCATCCCGGCCATTTCACACTCAGCAGCAAACCGCCCTAGTGTGCGCCAGAGGTCGCGTTCTGATGAAGCCAACAAAACCACATCATCTGCAAATAGCAGAGATGCAGTTCTGAGGTTCCCAAAATAGACACACTCCTCACCTTGGCTGCACCTTGAAATCCTGTCCATGAATATCACAAACAGAATCGGAGACAAGGGACAACCTTCGCGGAATGCGACACCCACCAAAAACGTGTTTGACTTTGTGCCGAGAATGCGGACACAGCTTTCACTTTGGTTATACAAGGACTGGATGACTTATAGCAACTGCCCTGGTTCCCCATACTCCTGCAGTACCCCCCACAGAGTGCCCCGGGGTACACGGTTGTAAGCCTTCCCCAAGCCCACAAAACATATGTAGACTGGCTGGCCAAACTCCCATGCCTCCCTCAGCACTTCCGCAAGGGTAAAGTTGGTCCATTGTTCCACGGCCATGATGGAATCCGCATGGTTCCTCCTGGATCCAAGGTTTGACAATCGGTGGAGCCTCCATTCCAGCACCCTAGAGTAGACTTTCCCAGGGAGGCTAATCATGCCCCAATAATTGGAGCACACCCTCCGGTCCCCTTTTTTAAATAAGGGAACCACCACCCCAGTCTGCTACTCCACAGGTACTGTCCTCAACCTCCCCGCAACACTGAAAAGGTGTGTCAGCCAAGACAGCCCAACAATGTCCAGAGCCTTCAGCATCTCAGGGAAAATCTCATCCTCACCCGGCACCTTGCCCCCAAAGAGCTTCTTAACTACCTCAGAGACAATATAATTTATAATTTATACTTATAATTTGTACTCACCTGTCTAAACCTTGGCTGAGCTGTTGGAGGTATCTTGCAAGTTAACCTCTGTCCAATTCGGTGTCCCCCTAAAAATCATTTAAAAAATGGCTGTAAACAGGACAGTGAAAGTACAAATCCACACGGAGGGACATACACACGTACACAGACACACTGCCCGGTCTAAAGCCTACAGTAGATATTAACTCTTAAATCCTAAAAGCTGCTCTGGGGTCATTTACCCTAATTAATCCTCAGGCTGGCTTTAATCAGGGTAAACACACATCCAGGCAAAGACATGCACAGTTTGTCACACACAATAAGCAGGCCTACATGTGGGCACATATAAACACACACACACACATGCACAAAACACACACACACACACACGGCTATACAAATAAAATTGACTTCACTCACACACACACACACACACACACACACACACACACACACACACACACACATTGCAACCTGCTTTGAAGTCCACTTAACATGTTGGCTGGTGGTGAGGGTTAAAAAGAGTGATGGAGAGAAAAAGAAAACAGGGAGGGCAGTTTATTTAATCCCCCGAGACACCATTGGAGTGGTTTAAGTAAAACAGATGAGAGGAGAGAGCGCGCTAGAAAGAAAAAGTGGGAGAGTGAGAGCAAAAGAAAGGGAAAAACGTTGAGGAGTAGGACTCATGGAGTCAACTTAGTGTCCTCAATCCAGCTAAATCCCCCATACCCTTATGTCTGCCTCCACAACTCCAAACACACACATGCACGTATGTAAAGACATTGAAACAGCATGTTCACATACGATGGTATATGTACATATCTACTACTACTACTACTTTCGGCTGCTCCTGTTGGGGATCGCCACAGTGGATATATATACACTCACCGGTCACTTTATTAGGCACACCTGTCCAACTGCTCATTAACGCAAATTTCTAATCAGCCAATCACATGGCAGCAACTCAATGCATTTAGGCATGTAGACATGGTCAAGATGATCTGCTGCAGTTCAAACCGAGCATCAGAATGGGGAAGAAAGGTGATTTAAGTGACTTTGAACGTGGCATGGTTGTTGGTGCCAGACGGGCTGGTCTGAGTATTTCAGAAACTGCTGATCTACTGGGATTTTCAAGCACAACCATCTCTAGGGTTTACAGAGAATGGTCCGAAAAAGAGAAAATATCCAGTGAGCGGCAGTTCTGTGGGCGAAAATGCCTTGTTGATGCCAGAGGTCAGAGGAGAATGGCCAGACTGGTTCGAGCTGATAGAAAGGCAACAGTAACTCAAATAACCACTCATTACAACCGAGGTATGCAGAAGAGCATCTCTGAACGCACAACACGTCGAACCTTGAGGCAGATGGGCTACAGCAGCAGAAGACCACACCGGGTGCCACTCCTGTCAGCTAAGAACAGGAAACTGAGGCTACAATTCACACAGGCTCACCAAAATTGGACAATAGAAGATTGGAAAAACGTTGCCTGGTCTGATGAGTCTCGATTTCTGCTGCGACATTCGGATGGTAGGGTCAGAATTTGGCGTCAACAACATGAAAGCATGGATCCATCCTGCCTTGTATCAACGGTTCAGGCTGGTGGTGGTGGTGTAATGGTGTGGGGGATATTTTCTTGGCACACTTTGGGCCCCTTAGTACCAATTGAGCATCGTGTCAACGCCACAGCCTACCTGAGTATTGTTGCTGACCATGTCCATCCCTTTATGACCACAGTGTTCCCATCTTCTGATGGCTACTTCCAGCAGGATAACGCGCCGTGTCATAAAGCTCGAATCATCTCAGACTGGTTTCTTGAACATGACAATGAGTTCACTGTACTCAAATGGCCTCCACAGTCACCAGATCTCAATCCAATAGAGCACCTTTGGGATGTGGTGGACCGGGAAATTCGCATCATGGATGTGCAGCCGACAAATCTCCAGCAACTGCGTGAAGCTATCATGTCAATATGGACCAAACTCTCTGAGGAATGTTTCCAGTACCTTGTTGAATCTATGCCACGAAGGATTAAGGCAGTTCTGAAGGCAAAAGGGGGTCCAACCCGGTACTAGCAAGGTGTACCTAATAAAGTGGCCAGTGAGTGTATATATGTTCACAGGATGTTGCAATGAAACCTTCGATGTAGAAAAAAGAGCTCAACAATTCAGGCAGATGATGAGTGCATTGAGCACAAAACAAGCCTGTTCTACCATTTAACAACTTTGAGCTATATATAGTATATATATATATATATATATATATATATATATATATATATATATATATATATATATATATATATACGCCCTGTGATGGCCTGGTGGCCTGTCCAGGGTGTCTCCCCGCCTGCCGCCCAATAACTGCTGGGATAGGCTCCAGCATCCCCGCGAACCTGAGAGCAGGATAAGTGGTTTGGATAATGGATGGATGGAGATATATATATAAGCATAAGACCTGATCTGCTATACAGAATAAGGTAAAACAGTCAGGATAAAGATCACAAGAATATGATAAAAACATAAATTATTGAACCCGATAAAACAAAGTATATGATTAAAACAAGTGAAATAAAAGTGATAAAAGAGAAATATAAAATTGGCCAACAACAGATTTACTCTGAAAAGCCTTCCTGTAAAAGTAAGTTTTTAGAAATGATTTAAAAGAAGGCACTGAATTTGCTAACCTAATTTCCTCAGGTAGGGAGTTCCACAGTTGTGGGGCTGTAACGGAAAACGCCTAGTCACCTTTTGTAATGAGGCTGGCTGAGGGAACTGTTAATAAGGTCCTTCCTGAGGAGTGCAGGCAGCGGCTAGGCTCATGGGGTGTGAGTAAGTCTGTGATATAGGTAGGAGCAAGACCATATAGGGCTTGTACTAGTAAAAGTAAAAGTAACTGGTAAACATTTAAAATCAATCGTATAGGATTACATCCGTGATTATATGTTGGTTAGTGGGTGTAAGAGCCACTATTCAGGATGAAACAAGGAACATCTACGAGAACATTAGAAAGAGGGTCCCCAGGATGAACTGCTGAGTGAGTACCCCAGGCAGCAGAAAACAGTAGGGAGGAAGAATGGGAGGTATCGTGTAAGACTAAGCCTCTCCATGGGATGTACCATCGACAGATAGAAGACGTGGCTGATATCGAGAAATCCTACCAGTGGCTAGAAAAGGCTGCACTGAAAGACAACACAGAGGCTCTGATCATAGCCTCACAAGAGCAGGCACTCGGCACCGGCTTGTTTGAGGCAGGGCCCCTGCCTCAAACAATCCGGGTCTACCACACCAGACAAGACCCAAGATGGGGATCTACCACACCAGACAAGACCCAAGATGCAGGCTGTTCAAAGACGCCCTTGAGACAGTCTAGCACTTAGTAGCAGGGTGTAAGATGCTAGCTGGGAAAGCATAAACTGAAAGGCATAACCAAGTGGCTGGCATAGTGTACAGAAACATCTCTACTGAATACAGACTGGAAGTCCCCAAGTCCAAATGGGAGACACCACCAAAGGTGGGTGAGCATGGCGGACCTAAGTTCCTGTGAGACTTCAGGTTCCAGACTGACGTGCAAGTGCTGGCTAACCAACCAGACATCCTGGTGGTTGACAAGGAACAGAAGTCAGCTGTAGTAATCGATGTAGCAATTCTGAGCGATGGCAACATCATTGGTTGCTTTCAAACCCCAAAACACCCTGCGCCAGGAATTAGTTCACCTCAAAGATCGAGTCCCCTGGCACAAACAGAGCAATATAGTGTATGCTGTTAAGTACAGGGAGGATTGCTATGACTTATACATCAGGGAAACCAAACAGATGCTGGCGAAGAGGATGGCACAACACAGAAGAGCTAACGCATAAGGTCAGGATTCCGTGGTCTACACACCCATCTACAGGCCAGGGGCCACTCTTTCAAAGATGAAGAGGTGCACATCCTTGATAGGGAGGAACACTGGATTGAACAGGGAGTCACAGGGGCCATCTATGTGAAGAGGGAACGGCCATCCCTGAACCGGGGGGGGGGGGGCTAAGAATACATCTGTCGGCATCTTACAATGCTGTGATTGCAGCTATTCCCCAATCCTCTGTGAATAGTACACATGGCCATTGTAACTCTAGTTAATGGTCATGGCAATTTGCATATGAAACTGATAGTTGGTTTCAGTTGTTATGCAGCTGTGGTGTTTATAAGGTTTGGGGATACCTGCAGTCAGTTGAGACTGATAAAGCAATATAGATGAGTGATGAAACGTTTCTCCCACTAAACATCGTGTCCAGATGACCTGATTCAGCTTTCTGGCAAACCAACATACATCTGCTCTGTGGGCTGCCTCGTGTCACAATTTTGGGGGAAAAATGAGCTCAAATGAGTTGGTGATATGAGTTTTACTGACTGTTGTCACATTTATGGTAGGTGTTGGACTGTGCATCTAAAAACATAGATGAATGATTATGATGACTTTTACTGTCCCTTAGGGGAAAAGCCCCCCTGCCTTAGTCTGTGAAAATTAAAGCAGGATTTATAATCTGTCCCTCTTTTCCAATGTTTCGTCACAGTCGAAAAGCATTACTCCCTCAAGTTCTTAACCTGATCATGAGGAGAAAAAAGTTTCAACTTGAAGAGTGCACAGATCACAGTTCTTGAGACTTGGTGTGAGTTTGTGCACAAGGGAATTGAAGTTACGCTTGTTCAACTTTAGAGGAAACAGGTGATGTTTAACCTTTATTGTCTGGTAGAGAGCACTTTGACATCATGTTGTTGGTTGTTTTTTGTTGTATACACTGAAAGAGACTAGAGCAATTAGACCATATTTTAGAAACTTTCAACTCATGGATATCAAGATAATGGTAGTAGAATTTGCAGAAAACAACCTAAATTAGTAAGTGCACGAACCTTGATGATAATAGCAGTATAATTTACTGTATTCGTAGATGTATTACATTACAAGTAATGACTGCATGACTTATCATGCACTTGCCATGTTCTTCCCCATTTTTATTAAAATTCAGCCACCGTTCGAATGCTTAACTTCACTGGCCTTCATCCCCTCTCTGGTTTGCACTAAACGCACACGCTGATGCTATGCTTGCAGTCTTTGCACTTGCAATTGCAAAGTTGCCTACGTGACATCTTTATGTCCTCGATGCAGGCGTTTCATGTCACATCGCATGAAGAATTAACACAGAAAGAATAAAGACAAAAACCTGGGAACCTGGGAGTGAAATGAATTTGGTTGGTTCTGCAATATTAGGAACCAGTTCTTCTGATTCCATGTCCGTCGATGCCCAAACCTAGGGACTGGTACCACTTAGCACTACATTCAGTTGCATCAGTGATCTTGGTCTTGGTCTTTTTAGTTGGAGATGGCTCAGGGATTGACATTTACGGACATAGGGTTGTCTTTGATGACTGGAATTTCCATGAGACAACCAAAATTAAACACTTTAGACAATACTTTGGACACTAACTTTGGACACTTACAAAAACACTTTGGACAACTAAAAACAAGCTGTTGACACATTTTATAATATAATAACCACAAAATTAAATTTAGCATTGTATCTGCAAGTTATTCGTAAATGAATGTTTATTAGCTTTTCATTTGTGAGACAAAACATCCGTCCATCCATTATCTTGACCGCTTCTCCTGCTCTCAGGGTCGTAGGGATGCTGGAGCCTATTCTAGCCGTCATTGGGCGGCAGGCAGGGAGACACCCTAGACAGGCCGCCAGGCCATCATAGGGCCAACACACACACACACACACCCATACATTCCTAGGGACAATTTAGTATGGCCAATTCACCTGACCTACATGTCTTTGGACTGTGGGAGAAAACCGGAGCCCCCGGAGGAAACCCACGCAGACACGGGGAGAACATGCAAACTCCACACAGGATGACCCGGGATGACCCACCAAGGTTGGACTACCCTGGGGCTCAAACCCAGGACCTTCTTGCTGTGAGGAAACTCTGCTAACCACTGCACCACCATGCCGCCCTGAGACAAAACATTTGTCTTAAAAAACAGTAGCTTCTACTTGGTGTTTGCTCAGTTCTTAGCGGTAAGTTTTTGTTTTGATCAAGTGTTGTTGATCATAGAGTATAATTTCTTTTTTTTGGGAGGGGGATTTTTCTCCCCAATTGTATCTGGTCAATTAACCCACTCTTCCGAGCCGCCCTTGTCTCTTCTCCACCCCCTCTGCCGATTCGGGGAGGTCTGCAGACTACCATGACTCCTCCGATACATGTGGAGTCGCCAGCTGCTTCTTTTCACCTGACAGTGAGGAGTTTCACCAGGCGGATGTAGCGCATGGGAGCGCTATTCCCCCCAGTTCCCCCTCCCCACTGAACAGGCGCCCCGACTGACCAGAGGAGGCACTAGTGCAGCGACCAGGACACATACACACATCCGGCTTCCCACCTGCAGACACGGCCAATTGTGTCTGTAGGGACGCCTGACTATGCCAGAGGTAACACGGGGATTCGAACCAGCGATCCTCATTTTGGTAGGCAACAGAATAGACCGCTACGCTACCCAGTAGCCACAGAATGTAATTTCAAATTTGGCTTTTCATTCAGTTACATTTCATATCATGTCCCAAGCTCTGTACTGCTAATTTTTTTTAACCATATAGTATATATATAAACTTAGCACAAAAAGTAAGGAAATTTGTGTTTGGTAGATTATTTCTTTGTTGTAACAATGCTTCTTGGCAATAAATCTTATACC
The DNA here is from genome assembly GCF_029633865.1 of Lampris incognitus. NCBI lineage: Eukaryota > Metazoa > Chordata > Actinopteri > Lampriformes > Lampridae > Lampris > Lampris incognitus. The sequence continues at coordinate 52,628,277 of NC_079217.1, forward strand.
GTTGGAAAGTCTGTTTTTTTCCTTTTAAATGGTGCCACATTTGTAAGGAACATGCATTTGTGGGATGAGCAGCAGAGCTGAGTATGTGGGTTGCGCCCATGAAAAATTTGCCAAATCTTCTCTGCCAATGCCAAACAGCTTATTTTGCTGTTGCTATTGACTGTTTTGAGCTTCTGGTACCCCAGCTGCTGACAATCAGGTGCCTGATATAAGATTTATTGCCAAGAAGCATTTTTTACAACAAAGAAATAATATACCAAACACAAATTTTCTTACTTTTTGTGCTAAGTTTATTTAGGCTGCATGAAAATTATGCAGCTTGGATGTAGATGTAAATACTTTTTTCGGTAGGCTAGTAGTGCAGTGGTGCTTTCAGGTGTCTAGCTTGGCCACAAAATATGCAGCTTTAAGGTGACTGGCTTTAACTTTCTTGTGGATGATTATAGTCTATTGTGGGGACAGAACACGTTTGTATCCAGGATGTTGACCCCAAATACCCCAAATACAAATAAGTGGCTTGCAACAATGGCTTAAACATCGTGCACAAACACAAATAGGTTGTATTGCCTTAAAGCTTCATAAACTATCCTGAAACTAACAGAATAGTGGGTATTTTTTGTACAAATATGCATTTCAGAGCACTAAAAGTGACAGATAAATTGCATGCAGGTTCATCCTTCCTCGGGGCTATTTTTGCCCTCAACAAGAGAAGTGATTACATGAATCCACCAATCTCATTATGTCATACTTACTTATGTACTCAGTGTTTTTATTTTACTTTTCATACTGTTTTTATGCTTCTGCGGCAAGGCATTTAAGTCATATGTAATAGGCAATATCCTATTCTATTTTATCCTTCTCCAACTTAAGTCAGAGAAGTGGTAATGACTGTCATTTCATGACATTAATTAGCCTTGGCAGAAATGTACTGTAAAGTCAGTCAGTGCCAAAGCTTTACTATGTGGCATACTAAAGTGTTGCAGTTGTGAGTCATGCTGAACTGTGGCAAGCTGATACCCAGTGATTTTAACAAGAAATCTGATTTTTGTTCAAGGAGTGTCTCTATTCAATATCCCAGAGCAGGAAATGACACAAGAAATTACATGTCCCAGCAGCCTCAGCTCATTGATTTACCATTACTCAGTAGGGCTGGGCAATATATTGATATTATATTAATATCGTGATATAAGACTAGATATCATCTGGGATTTTTGACATCCTAATATCGTGATATGACATAAGTGTTGTCTTTTCCTGGTTTTTAAGATTTCATTACAGTAAAGAGATGCAGTTTTCTGAAGTTATTACTGTTCTAACTGTTATATTATTTGTCTCTACCCACTTGGACAGCATTTATCAAAAATGTCCTTGTGTAATTAATTTATGAGAGGATCAATAGTCATCTCTACAATATCGTCAAAATATCAATATCGAGGTATTCAGTCGAAAATATTGTGATATTTGATTTTGTCCATATCGCCCAGCCCTATAACTCAGTGACTATGAAGTAGAATCCCAACTGTATACCACCATGTCATGGCAGCATTCATTCATATCACATGGAAGTTGCTGTTAAAAACCCATCCCTGATGTGGCCTGGATGGGACAGGACACAGGGTGATTCTTTAGCCTGAGTTCTAATCCATGTGTCAATAAGACCAGTTATGTCTTTCTTAGTTTCTTCAGTTCTGTTTTTCCAGGCTTTCGCATGCTCTTTTATGTGCACTTAAGTGGAAATGTCCACACCATATTGAATTAAAGAGATAACTGCTAGAGGACTCTTTTACAGAAGGCAACAATCTTTTCCAAAACCAAGAAGCTTAAGTTAATGGAAAATATTACGAAGCCTGTGGAATCCTGATTGAGGTATTTTTATATTTCCGGACGTCACGTCCTGTCTTTTTGTATCCTCTCACCTTCCCAGCAGTAAATGATTTGTCAGCGTGCTCTTTGAAATGAAGTGATACAGTGAGTGTTTTTCATTTTTCATACATGTTGCAATCTTGCATTGTGAAACCTCCTCCCACTGTCCTCTCTATCTTTCCCCTTTCCCTTTCTCTTTTTCTCTCTCTTTCATTCTCTCGCCACTCTTTGGCTTCACCTCATGCTGCTCATGCTGTTGTTGTCATTGATCTTCGACAGTGTGCCGAGTCCAGCGGATCATCGATCCGATGTTTTCCCATGCTTGTCCTCCCGTCTGCTCTGGAGCAGAACCACCCACATCCCACCCCCACCCACACACCCCACGAGTGTCCACTCTGTAGCACTTAAGCGTTTCTTGTTAGACACACTCATCTGCAAGCCTGAAAAAAGGGCTGCTGGTATTTTTGTACATCTGACAGCTTACGGCCCTTAGGCCTTGCACATCTTTGGACTCCCTGCGTCTTTCTGTCTTCCTACTGTTCTTGCCCCCATAGTTCCTAATGAACTGATGACAGATACTTGAGGTAGCGAGCCAATGGGTTTCAGATGGATGGGAGCCTTAAAGAGAGCACTGGCTCTCTTCCTCTCTCTTGGCCTCTCGCCCAGTTCCTACCACATCTCCCAATCGCTCCATGCTGGGTTAAGTGGGTGGTTGACGCGATTACAGTCGTTTATTTTGCACTAATTTATTATTTAACTCAAAATACTGTTTCAGTGTTGCCTACTGCATGGTCTGCGAGATTTAGTGTGACTTGTTTATTGTGTTTTAATGTTTTTGTACAGTGTTAACTCACACTGTTGGTGTAGAATGTGATTTTTGGGGAGTCACAATGTTTTGCTGTTTTAAATACTTGATGTAGTCAAGAACTGTTGCAATTCATCGATATCATCCACTTTGGACATTAATTGAAGACGACTGTATAGGTGCTTTTTAATATCAGAACGTAAATATACAAAAATATAAAGGGCTGTCAGAATTTTTATTTTTGGTATCAAAAATTGAAATTATTTTTTGATATCAAAAGCTTTCCAAGGAAGATTATAAGGTTACTCTAGAAGCTGTATTTCAGGGCAGATTGAATACAGTAATTCTACATATCTGCGTAGCTTAGTTGCCTATTTTGTCCATTTGATTGAGATCCAGTGGATATAGTAATTGATTTGGTTAAACTGCACCAAAGATAATTTCAGACATACAAATAACAGCTTTTGACTAATTGTAATGAAATGAAATTTTCTCATAAAATTATTAGTAACTGACTGCCCAGTAGCACGGTTGGATAGAGCTCTGGACTTGAGATTGGATATTGGGTGTTGTGCCACACAGTGATGGCAGTCTATCACACAGACATTGCAAAGCACCTTGGTGTGTGTCATAGCCATGCAATATATTGTAAGCCGCGTGGCATGGAAACTGGTGGAAAAAGGGCATCTTAAAAAGGAAATTGCAAGCGCACCTTCCTGAAATTCGTGCAAATGTAAGCACAGCTGAATTAATTGCCTCACGGTTTTCATTCAGCAAGGCTTACATTGCATTTTTTCATGTCATTTCTTTCTCCCAAAATCCATCTGTGGTGTCAGAGAGATTACATGTTCACTAGTAGCCTAACATTTATGGTTTGGCAGCTGGACCGTCATGTTTGGGGCGGCAGTATAGAGGAGGAGATAGAGCAAGTTGTCTGATAACTGGGTGGTTGCTGGTTTGATTCTCAGCTTCTCCTGGCAAAAATGTCTAGGTGTCCCTGAGCACGACACCTAACCCCTAACTGCTCCCAGTGAGCTGGTTGTTGTTGCCTTGCGTGGTTGACATCGCCATCAGTGTGTGTGTGTGTGTGTGTGTGTGTGTGTGTGTGTGTGTGTGTGTGTGTGTGTGTGTGTGTGTTCTTGCATGAGGGTAAAATGTGCGGTAAAGCGGTTTGGATAAAAGCACTATATAAATGTAGTCCATTTACCAACCGTTCGTGTTATTCTTGGTTTGAAAATTAGCCAAATATGTATGATGTGCACCCACCTTGCAAACTGCACTGTTGCATGCATGCTAATGACTGGATCCCCTCGCCTAACGGGCCTAACCAACATCATCACACATTGTACAGATTTTGTAAAGTGCTCAATGTCATTGGCTCACAAAAAAAAAAAGAAGTACATCACAGGGCTCCAGACTGCCAAAAATCTGATCGCATATATGACTATAAATCTGTCCAGTGGCACTAAAAAAATGCCTTGGCTCTCACCAGTGCGATTTGATTCTTGTTGGTCTCATGGTCTGATTTTTTGTTTTTATTATCATAAAACCATGATCTGGTCAAACATTTGACTGATTTTGTGTGCATTATTTTAATATCCTGGTTTGGAATACCGACTGAGGGCATTTGTTCCTCCCCTCACAGTCCCCCTGAGCTCATAATGATGACAATGTTGCCCGTGTAAAAAATAAGTAGGAAGCTAACCGGAGCATGCAGATTGTCGTTCTCTCCAAAAGGAGATGCTTCCAAGAGTAAACCTACAATAGACTGATTTTTCTGTGAGAAAAATGCCGCACCACTTGTTACGCTGACAATGTCCGTGCCACCTTTGTCCCTTGAAGACAACATTTGACCAGAACCAGCAGAAGAAACTGGTTCTGACCCAGACGAACAGAAACGGGCAGCTGAGAACTCAGTAAAGGAAAACTGAGTAGCCACCTTCAATTAAAAAGCCCAAGAAGAGTTAAAACCTTTCATCCTTAGTGGCAAAAAGAAGCTACCTGACTGTGTGTGTTACCTTCTGGGTCTATTGTAAATGGTGTGGACTGACTGCTGTGGGCAACACAAAATTTGCATCTGCCGCTACACAGTTTAAGACTCTCAAATATCATAACAAAAGCCATAAGCACACACAGTACAGGTGTGCTTATGGCTTTTGTTATGATATTTGAGCTGCCCCCCAGTGGTGTTTCAAGTCCAAGAAATGGCCAACAGATCTCGTGATGAGGCAGAAATGATAATTAAGTTTAATACATTGTACAATATTGCAAAAGAAAAAAAAATTATGTTCTCAAAATTTAAAACGCAAATACTACTAAGAATAAATCCAATATACAGTAACCTTAAAGTATGTGGGCAGTTCATCGGGTTGAATTAGGAAAAACAGTTAGCGGTAAACTTAGCGATACAATTTTGTTTCGACCAAATTATGTGCTGTTGCTGCTAATTGTAAAATTTAATGGCACAAATGTAAAATGTCCGGAGCCCTGCATCGCTCCAGTTGTCTACTTGTTTCGTTTACGTCTCATTTCCATTCATTGAAGTAAGACACATACAAGAACATGCGCACAGAAATACATGTCTGTGCAAAAACATGTAATCACTTGCATGCCCATGTAAACAAGTGTACACTCGTTTTCTTCCTCTCTGTCCAGCGCACAAGCAGACTCTGTGAATGGGCTGAGTCAGTAGATGTGGAAGTCGGTGATAATAACTGGTTCCTCAGCAGTGAAGGAAATAGGTTTTCAATGTAGTGAGTCCCCGGGACCCACAGGGGCTCATTTCAGTGGGTCCCAAGGAAATTGAGTGGGTCCCCAAAAAAAATGTTTTTTAACGAATGTTTGCAGTGTTAAACTCATGTTTAATGTTATTTAATGTTATAATTATGGCTATATTCATATATGTGTTGAAAATTAAACAAAAAATCTCAAATCAGAAAAAAAACTATTTACAAAACAGTGTCACATCATCCTGACATACTACAAAATTCAAATAAAGAAAATGGTGTCTGTAGCAACATAATGGCACAAAATTATTTATCATATAAGAGAGTTGAGATAAAATATGTGAACAAAACTATTCAAATAAAATCAAAATGGTGTCTATAGCACCATAGTAACTAGCACCAAAAAGAATGATCATATACACTCACCGGCCACTTTATTAGGCACACCTGTCCAACTGCTCATTAACGCAAATGTCTAATCAGCCAATCACATGGCAGCAACTCAATGCATTTAGGCATGTAGACATGGTCAAGACGATCTGCTGCAGTTCAAACCGAGCATCAGAATGGGGAACAAAGGTGATTTAAGTGACTTTGAACGTGGCATGGTTGTTGGTGCCAGACGGGCTGGTCTGAGTATTTCAGAAACTGCTGATCTACTGGGATTTTCACACACAACCATCTCTAGGGTTTACAGAGAATGGTCCGAAAAAGAGAAAATATCCAGTGAGCGGCAGTTCTGTGGGCGAAAATGCCTTGTTGATGCCAGAGGTCAGAGGAGAATGGCCAGACTGGTTCGAGCTGACAGAAAGGCAACAGTAACTCAAATAACCACTCATTACAACCGAGGTATGCAGAAGAGCATCTCTGAACGCACAACACGTCGAACCTTGAGGCAGATGGGCTACAGCAGCAGAAGACCACACCGGGTGCCACTCCTGTCAGCTAAGAACAGGAAACTGAGGCTACAATTCGCACAGGCTCACCAAAATTGGACAATAGAAGATTGGAAAAACGTTGCCTGGTCTGATGAGTCTCGATTTCTGCTGCGACATTCGGATGGTAGGGTCAGAATTTGGCGTCAACAACATGAAAGCATGGATCCATCCTGCCTTGTATCAAGGGTTCAGGCTGGTGGTGGTGGTGTAATTGTGTGGGGGATATTTTCTTGGCACACTTTGGGCCCCTTAGTACCAATTGAGCACCGTGTCAACGCCACAGCCTACCTGAGTATTGTTGCTGACCATGTCCATCCCTTTATGACCACAGTGTTCCCATCTTCTGATGGCTACTTCCAGCAGGATAACACGCCATGTCATAAAGCTCGAATCATCTCAGACTGGTTTCTTGAACATGACTATGAGTTCACTGTACTCAAATGGCCTCCACAGTCACCAGATCTCAATCCAATAGAGCACCTTTGGGATGTGGTGGACCGGGAGATTCGCATCATGGATGTGCAGCCGACAAATCTGCAGCAACTGCGTGATGCTATCATGTCAATATGGACCAAACTCTCTGAGGAATGTTTCCAGTACCTTGTTGAATCTATGCCACGAAGGATTAAGGCAGTTCTGAAGGCAAAAGGGGGTCCAACCCGGTACTAGCAAGGTGTACCTAATAAAGTGGCCAGTGAGTGTATACGAGATTTGAGTGTAACACGTGAACAAAACAGTACACAAATGTCTCATCATGATGCAGTCTACAAATAAACAAACAAGTGGTTTCAACATGTCGTGTTCCCTGGATGATAAAGCGTCATCGGTCATCATCGTCATGAGTGACAGTGGCCATGTGAGTTTATTTACCAATACTAACTTTGTAGCCTTGATTGTTGAAATGGAATCTGTGCGGCGAGCATAGCATGTCGCAATGGCTGAACACGGGATCTCATCTGCGCGAGTTAGAGACAGTTAGAAAGTGGTGACTTGTGGCAAGGTTTCTTTCGTTTATTTCTATAAGTCATTCATTCATCTGTTATCCAAACCGCTTATCCTTACTCAGAGTCGTGGGGGTGTTGGAGCCTGTCCCAGCAGTCATTGGGCGGCAGGCGGGGAGACACCCTGGAAAGCTGCCAGGCCATCACAGGGCCGCCACACACACATTCACACCTAGGGACAATTTAGTATGGCCGATTCACCTGACCTACATGTCTTTGGACTGTGAGAGGAAACCGGAGCCCCCGGAGGAAACCCACCCAGACACAGGGAGAACATGCAAACTCCACTCAGAGGACAACCCAGGATGACCCCCAAGGTTGGACTACCCTGGGGCTCGAACCCAGGACCTTCTTGCTCTGAGGTGACCGCGCTAATCATTGCGCCACCGTACCACTATATTTCTATGATTTTAACACAGATTTGTTGTTCACAACGTAGCATTATTAGGGAAAAAATAGGGCGCGTCCCTTGGACACGTCGATAGTGAGCTTAATGTGTCCTTTTGGATTTTAATGCGTCAGAGATGCAGGACGTGTACCTATTTACATCACTGCCTCAGGAGAGCACTATGCTCTTACTGGCACAGAGATCAGAGGCGAGGTTCAATTGAGAGTGGGAGAGAGGATGAGAGCGCATGAAAAGAAGCAGGTCAGACTGTGGGAGGAGGGCAGTCAAGAGAGGTGAGGCAGGAGAATGGGAAGAAGGAGGGGAAGCAGAAACGAAAGAGGCAGCAAAGAGGCGAAGAGACGTGGGGGAGGAGAGGAGACGAGTGGATGGGGTGATGGGTGAACCGAGACGGACGGACGGAAGGACAGAGATCCAAGGAGGGTGTAAGGAGACAGGGATAGAGGGTGGGGAAAGAGAGGTAGGTAAAAGAGAAAAATGGGGGAGAAAGATTTTGGTCTGTTCCTTTGCATACTTTTATCCATTTTTCATAGCACCCTGTTTATTATATATATATATATATATATATATATATATATATAGCGAGGCAGCACCAGAGCCATCCCACTAATCTTGCATCTGCACATGAAGCAACTTTTACATAGGACTTAAATGACGTTACCATGGGAATCACCATTCAGGGCTGTTGTTAGACTCTGAATCAAGTGTATTGGCCATGTAGGTTTACACCTACAAGGAATTTGACTTCGGTTTCGTGGCTCTCGCAGTGTACTTAAAGAATAACAACACAACAATCTTAAGATATATACACAAAGGATCGACTTACACAGGCAAATAAGTGGCAATAAAGTGCAATGATGCAGAGAATATAAACAGATGAACGAAGTGGACGCATCCATTCTATTGATCCGAGCTCTGTGCACCAAGGCTCTCAGTGTCTTGCCCGGTTGCATAGTGAGTGTGAGGTGCTGTCCATGTTTGTTTAAATGGAGGTTACCTTAGCACTGTAACCATGGCTTCACGAGAGGCCCAGCCATGTCCAAAATTTCAATAAGGATGTGTGTGTTTGCATGCGAGCAAGGTGTGTGTGTGTGTGTGTGTGTGTGTGTGTGTGTGTGTGTGTGTGAGAGAGAGAGAGAGAGCTCCAGAAGCCCTTTGTAGAGACGTTTGATTTATCCTCTGATTTGAAGAATCACGAGCAACTTGCTTGCAGCGAGACACCAGTCACAAGTTGTCCATTTGTCACTATGCAGATGCTTTAGCATCAGTCTTCTTGAAGTGGTCAGGGAGAAAACTCAACTGAGCTGTTTCATAGGCAGAGGAAAATCTTGTAAACCACGTGTCATTGCTACCACTACCACAATGTTTCCTGTCCCCTGTCCCCTGTCCCCTGGGGGACACAGAGGTTCAGTTTCTAGTCATTTCTGGTAAACAGAAGATCCCGAGTTGGATGTCCACCAGTGCCATCATTTCAACTGTCAAAACAACGGTTTTACCACGACGATTTCAAGATGTCATTGAAGATAACGCTTTCAAGAGCTGTAAACATTAGCTATATGGGATTTTAAGGTCCTCTGTGTGGAGTTTGCATGTTCTCCCCATGTCTGCATGGGTTTCCTCCCACAGTCCAAAGACATGTAGGTCAGGTGAATCGGCCGTACTAATTTGTCCCTAGGTGTGAATATGTGTGTGTTGGCCCTGTGATGGCCTGGCGGCCTGTCCAGGGTGTCTCCCCGCCTGCCACCCAATGACTGCTGAGATAGGCTCTAGCATCCCCATGACCCTGAGAGCAGGGTAAGCAGTTTGGATAATGGATGGATGGATGGGTGGATTTTAAGGTTTGGACATTGAGCAATCTGCCCACTGGTGGCCAATACATTATTGAAGTACAGTATACAAAACAGGAATTGTCTCTCAAATCTGTGTGGGGACGCCTCAATGATTAACTGTATGTAAGAGGAAACTCTACTGAATTTGTGTCAAATACTCTCATTACAGATGTTTTCAGCAGCTTGGTGCCATCATATTCTCTTCTTCGCAAAACACACAAAACCCATTCACATGTGCCGTCTAACCCGTAAACCTTCCCTCGGTTGGACGAGTAGGGCTTTTGTGTGAACGCAAGCCAGAGTCGATATTTCGTAGAGGTTGTGTTGGCAATTTACTGACGTGTGACCCTAGCAGAATGTACGGAAACAATACTAAATGACGATAGTGTGAACAAAAGCTGTTGCCATATTAACATGCGTTTACAGGAGAGAGGTAACCAGTGTTTGGGAATGTATCCGTTGCTTGTTGTCTGAAGTGATATTTATTAGTAAACCAGCAAATCTAAGAGCATGTTTAGAAATGTGTGGAAAATGGACTTTGCCTTACAGCTTTGTTCTGTCCACATGCAGGATGAAATCAGTAAGAAGCTGTGGTACAGTCAGGGTCCAAAATTAACTTTTGGGTTTACCTGTCAAAGTGGCTGGTTGGATGAAAAAAGTTACTAGCCAGAAAGATTTTTTTACCAGCCAAAAAAAAAAATTTGCATTTTACTATTGCAATTTGCTATTATTACTATTTAGCACGTCATCTTGGTATCCTGTGCGATTCTCAATCAATATTATAGTAGTGTGCAGTAATAATAGTAGTAACACAAACTGTATGCAGAAATATATCTATATTTTTTCTTTTTCGTTTTCTTTTTTGGATTCCCCCCTTTTCTTTCAATTGTAATTGGCCAATTACCCCACTCTTCCGAGCCGTCCCGGTCGCTGCTCCACCCCCTCTGCCGTTCCGGGGAGAGCTGCAGACTACCACATGCCTCCTCCGATACATGTGGAGTCACCAGCTGCTTCTTTTCACCTGACAGTGAGGAGTTTCACCAGGGGGACGTAGCACGTGGGAGGATCACGCTATTCCTCCCAGTTCCCCCTCCCCCCAAACATGCGTCCCGACCGACCAGAGGAGGCGCTAGTGCAGCAACCAGGACACATACCCACATCCGGCTTCCCACCCGCAGACATGGCCAGTTGTGTCTTTAGGGACACCCGACCAAGCCGGAGGTAACACGGGGATTCGAACCGGTGATCCCCATGTTGATAGGCAATGGAATAGACCGCCACGCCATCCAGATGCCCTGTATGCAGAAATATTAATTCAACAGTTTGAGCACTAAATTGTAACACATTTGAATTAATAACTTCAGTGGTATTCATCTTTAAGTGCAAGAAAGATCATTTTATTAAGGAGTTTGAGAATATAGCTAATATAGAGGAATTAACAATAACGAGTAAAAATAAGTAACAGTAATAAGTTCATAGTTCATATTAATGTTTTTTATTCTGTAGTAGCATGTTCAGTCTTCTTCAGGCAGTTTGTTCTCAAAGCGATTTTCCTCCTTCTTGTCTCCCACTAATCTCCACATAGCTGGGTTTGTTTTAATGATGACAACAAGTACCTCAAATACTTTAACAAAAAATCGTGCAGTTTGAAGGCTGATGTAATTACGTGCTACACACAATACACACAGCACGGCAGATCTAGCCGACTGAAGTGACAGCAAACCAGCAGCTTTCTGCAGCGCGAGTAGGAAATTCATTTTTTTCTCCCGGCATGAGTGGCGGGTGGTTTCCACAGTTTATTCATCAAAGACTAAATTTACCCGCATTTGCTGACTGGCAAGTGTTAATTTTAGACACTGGGTAGAGTTATGAGAAAAATTGAGAATGCTGAAATAAGAAGTAAGTAAATGAATAGATAAAAAAATACAGTTAGAGATGCAGCAGTTTAGAATATAAAAGGTATATATTTTTTTTTTTTTGTGGATTTTTTCCTCCTTTTTCTCCCCAATTGCATCCGGCCAATTACCCCGCTCTTCCGAGCCGTCCCGGTCGCTGCTCCACCCCCTCTGCCAATCCAGGGAGGACTGCGGACTACCACATGCCTCTTCCGGTACATGTGGAGTCGCCAGCCACTTCTTTTTCACCTGACAGTGAGGAGTTTCACCAGGGGGACGTAGCACATGGGAGGATCACAGTATTCCCCTCAGTTCCCCCTCCCCCCTGAACAGGCGCCCCAACTGACCGGAACAGGCGCTAGTGCAGCGACCAGGACACATACCCATATCCGGCTTCCCTTCTCGCAGACACGGTCAATTGTGTCTGTAGAGACGCCCGACCAAGCCGGAGGTAACACGGGGATTCGAACCGGAGATCCCTGTGTTGGTAGGCAACAGAATAGACCGCTACGCTACCCAGATGCCCATAAAAGGTATTTTAAATGAGGAAGGAGACAGAAGAAACATGTCATGTGTGAACACTCTGCAAAGCTTATGGAGAGAAGCTGTATGTGTGAACAGGGAAAAACACTGGCGCTACCGGAAAAATCATTCCAGCCATGTTACTGAAGCTAGTAAACATGAATTCACTCAAAAACATGAGAAATGCCATTGGTATTTTACTACAGTGGGACGACATTACCGACCCCCGTAACATAACCCAACATCTCCTTTGTCCCTAACTGTTTCCTCACACTACATTGGATGACGTGCTTTTAGCATTTTAAAAGTACCATTCAGAATGTTCAAAACATGGTGGCCTAGTGGTAAGCACTGTTGCCTCACAGAAAGAAGGTCCTGAGTTTGAACCCCAGGCCGTCCCAGGTCCTTTCCGTGTGGAGTTTGCATGTTCTCCCGTGTCTGCGTGGGTTTCCTCCGGGTGCTCCGGTTTCCTCCCACCATCAAAAAGACACGCATGTTAGGGTTAATACTTCTGTCTGTGCCCCTGAGCAAGACAATGGAAAGAAAACCTGGAGTTGGTCCCTGGGTGCTGCAGCTGCCTACTGCTCCTATACAATAGGATGGGTTAAATGCAGAGAACACATTTGTTGTAAGAACACAATGACAAAATAAAGTAGCTTACTTTCTATTTTCAAGGCTCAGGTTTCTGATTTGCATATTTGACATTCACATAAGTCTGGTTTGACATTAACAACCAGTTTCCTTGGGTAGAAAATGACTCAGACTTAATGTAGTGGTCAGAAACAAATTTGTAAGTGGGTTGGCTGAGAGTTTTAAAGACAAGAACAATTGCAATTAGGCCCTCCCCCTGACAGAGCCATGGCCCTTCTAAATTAATTCCATGGAATGTGTTTTAGCTTAACTGGATAAAGTGCATTGAAGTATTCAGCGGGTCATTCATGATTTGAATCACATCAGATCCTTTCCCAGTGTAGAGAAGAGATGTCAACAAACACAGAGACATCTTATCAAATGCACTTTAAGGGCCCTGACACACCGTCGGCCAATGTCGTGCCGTCGATTAAGGTTAGGGTTAGGCTAACCCTAACCCTAGTTTTTGGAGCGTGTCCCGCACCGTCGGCACTAGTTGGACCCCTGTTGGCAGCTTTTCGGCCGATTCAGCATGTTGACTTGGCGGAGCCCGTTAGTGACAGAGATCACTCCGATTGGCTGTTCAGCTTAGCGAATCAGTGCAGAACGTATACATGCTAGTTGGCCGTCAGCTGTAGACTTTGCGGTATGTTCAAGTGCTACTTTTTGGCCCAGACAGCAGGCGATGTGAGGTAACGCAACAGTCGGCCTTAGTTGCCACTAGTTGGTTTGGTGTGTCTGGGCCCTAAAGCGCGTTAGCAATAACAAGAGGAATTGGACTTTTGGAGAACGTTAGGCTGTTCAGCATGTGTTCCAAGTCTAATTATCAGCTAATGTCACTATCAAATCTGTCCTACAACACTGTATTGTCCTGCTCCTGAAAGAAACAGCTCTTGTCTGTTTTGTGTCTCAAAATGGTGTTACCCAGGCTGGCAGACATTACATTTATTTGGTAAGTCCCTCATCGTTTTTGTTTTTCAAACAGTCACATCCAGAGTTTCTGGTAATTACTCTACTTTTGTTGAATTTACTGTATTCAGCAGATCAGACTAAATATTTATGCTCATTGTTTCAAAACAGACACACAAATTACATTGTTTCAAAACCCTCTAATTACTATTGTCAACAGCTCAGACTGAGCATTTTTTTGTCATTGTTTCAAAATGGACACACAAATTCAAACAACAACAAAAAAGAAGTGACTGATCTAAACAAATGCTACCCAGCTTTCTCGGTGCTGTCCTTGTGCTACATGAGCTGATGTGGCTTTTGGTAAATTAAACATTACCCAGAAGATTCCAAACTTATTTCCCTGGCACAAGTTTCTGATTTGCGTGTTTGAAAATTTACATAAAAATAGTCTCTTACTTGAACCAGGATTTTCTTGGCTTGGAAAAGGACCCTGACTTTTTGTAGTTGTCAGAAACAAATGTTTTGATGCTCCCTGCAGATATGAAATTACGCAACCACGTGGTCAAAATTAGGCACTGTGGCTTAGTTGGTTAAAGCGCCTGTCTAGTAAACAGGAGATCCTGGGTTCGAATCCCAGCAGTGCCTCTTTAATTGATGTGTAGATTTCAATTAGCATTAAGCTGGCAACGATCTGTCCGCTCAGTAGTATGTATATTGGCGGCGAAATAGCTCAGGAAAAGTGTCGGGTCTGTATCTGAGACCATAGTGCCTCCCTTGAACATCTTAATGAAAAACTCTCCTGTAGAACAAAATGTGCTCTTAAAATTATATGCTAGTAATTGCTCTGATTGCTAATGTGGTCATCACTGCAAGCAACAAATCCTATCTGTCACCATGCCCATGTGAACTATCACCCACTCTTATTTAGTAGTCTTTATGTGTTTTTCAAGTGCGGGTAAATACAACGCTGTCATGATCTGCCTATATTGAGTATAATTTTAAAAGAAATGCTCAGTAACAGAATGGCACTTACTTGATAACAAATGGACAGTTGACATATACCTTCCAATACATTGTTGGACCTTGGAACCTAATACCCATTAATTCCAATGAGTTCCTGGGTTGTTACGCAATACCAGGTAGTTCCAGCACCTTATTATAAAGTGCTGCCAGTATTTTATAAGTCAGTCTTAATCATTTGTGAGACAGGAGCAAAAAGATGTGGTCTTGTGTTTGATTGTAAGATATCAGTCACAATGACACATTTGCAACAAAATCTAGCACCAGGCTGGATTCTAGTATTTCATTTTCAGACCAAGTCATGATTCGTGAGTAAATTATATAGGAGGTCATTTACAACAGCGTGCTTCGTTCTTGAGTTAACAGGGAAAGGCAGATTCTCTATATCTTCTTCAAAATTGACAGAAAGCAGTCTTACTTGTTTCCTGTTCACTACCGCTCAAAGTAAACTCGTGGCACGTTATACACTAACTGTCCTGTTAGATTTGTATGAGCATCCTTTTGATTCAAGCTGTAAGTTTCCCTGCAAACCTGCATCCTGTAAATCAAAAATGCATGAAATAGCAGACTGACTTAGCAAGAATAATTTCCCCTCAAAGCCAGTGTGCTTTCTCTCGGTGAATTATATATTACATTTATTTTGAAGTAAAACATAAACTCTTATGTTATTCTTATGTTGCTCTTTCAATTTAAAATTAGTTATCAAAGTTTTGGTAATTATTTCGTGGTCTGTTGTGTTATGCTTTAGGAGGAAACAAGGCATTGAATACAATGTAGCTTGTTTATGTATTCAATTTTCCCATTAAATGAAGTGTAAAACATCTGCCCCGTGTGAGGCTTATACACACAACCTTCACATTATGAGACTGACGTGCTGCCAACTGCGAAAACGAGGCCCACAGGTTTTGTTTTATATACCTCACAATCCATGCAAATGATAGACCTGCACTCACATGAATGCAATGCTTAATTTTGGAACAACGTGAAAAAACTAGTCATTGGAAAAATAGTGATGTCGCTGACCATTCGCTGCTTCGTTCTAGGCTGTTCACTCGAGACACTGCTTTGAATTCACCCCCCTCCCTTTTTTTTTTCTTCTTCCCAATTGTATCCGGTCAATTACCCCACTCTTCCAATTCTTCCCGGTTGCTGCTCCACCCCCTCTGTGATCCGGGGAGGGCTGCAGACTACCTCATGCCTGCTCCGATACATGTGGTGTCGCCAGCCGCTTCTTTTCACCTGACAGTGAGGAGTGTTACCAGGGGGACGTAGCACATGGGAGGGTCACGCTATCCCCCCCCCCAAACAGACGCCCCGACCGACCAGAGGACACACTAGTGCAGCGACCAAGACACTTACCCACATCCGGCTTCCCACCCGCAGACACGGCCAATTGTGTCTGTAGGGATGCCTGACCAAGCCGGAGGTAACACAGGGATTCAAACCGGCAATCCCCATGTGGGTAGGCAATGGACTAGACCGCTACGCCACCCGGACGCCCAAGACACGGCTTTGAATTCGTCGCTGAGAAGAATTCATTTGTTCATTACGAATTGCAGACGTCTGTTTGTTTTAACTTTTTAAGGCGAGGAATTTAAACAGGCTTAGTCTAGGAGTCAGTGGACACATGGGGAAGCTGTTGACAAGTGCTGTCCTCGCAGTTAGGGCTGTAAATCGATAGAGGATTGACAATAATTATGCTGGTTAGGGTTAAATTTTGCCTTCCTTTCTGGTCCTTCCCTCACTTTCCCCCACCGTGTTGTTCGTGGTTTAGAATATTGACTTTTTATTGTCTACCCTGCTTTGTTTTGATTTTATGCTGTCTGGTACAGTGCTGCTCGTTTTTTACTGTGATCTGTAAGGTGTCCTGGAGTGCTCTGAAAGACACCCACAAATAACATGTATGTGTTATTATTATTATTATTATTATGAAGAGACAGCACCTGAGAAGCGGCTCTTACATTAGCCCATAGTAGGTTTCAGTGCGGTGGTTGGAAAGGTTTTAGAGCCATGTTTAAGTATGAAAAAACGCCACAAAAAGATTAAAGAGTCACCACTTAAATAGAAAAGAAATGCTGATGCATTACACTCGGACGCACAGTTCTTTTAGCAGTCCGGTTAGTCCTTGTATCACACTGTGTGAACATGGCACAGTATAGTTAAAACAAACTCATTATTGCCACAAATTGATGGGAAGTAGAAGCTAAATGTGAATTGTTGCATGGCATTCCCTTCTGTCATCAAGGACTAAGTCTTCAAGCACTTTTACTGCGAGAAGCAATAGCATGACTGTTGTGATACACAAGCTTATGTGTGATCAGTGTCTAAAAGGCAATAAGCCAGCCTTGTGCTCCTATTCCATTTGATGCTTATTTGCTTGATTTTGGGCTTGAATTTCAAAGCCAGTTGTCTATCAGTCAATGCAGTCTATTCTAGAATATGTTGAAGAAATATTTTTGACTTGAAAATTTGTCATGACGAAACTCTGCCTGAATACGTTACAATAAGGAGTGTTATGCTGCATTCACTTGGAACCCGAGAGACGGTAAATGGTAGGACGGTAACGGCAAAACACAATGGGGGGAAAAAAACCCACAAACTGCATCACAGAACTACTGTGCCGGAACGGCAGCATGGTAAAAAACAAAACAAAAAAAAAGAAAATTACATAACATGGGCTGCTATGGTGATGTTGTATTGTCTGCAAAAAAAAGTAAATAAATTGTGCAAACATGGTTTATGTTTATTTTGTTTAATTTTTTACAATAATTCTGTAAATCCATATACCTATGAAATTAATTCGCCATCTTTTCTGTTTTGTGATGTGCTACGTAACATCCGGTTGTAAAATCCATCGTGCAGGATGGCAAAAAGTTAAAATATTTTAAGTTTGGACGGCAGGGCCGTCTGCCATTGTCGGCATAATTTACCGGTGTCATCTGATTTTTCCGTTCTGCTCTAATCCACAGTAATGACTTCCGGTTTGCCATTTACTGGATTCCATGTGAAAGCAGCATTAGTTGCCATTAACTAAGTGTAACATGACTGCTGCACCCTTTATGCTAACACATAACATTTATACAAATGATCCTTGGTCATTTGGCACACCAAGCTCCTGCAGTAGTGGTGATCTATCTGTCTATCTTTCTGCCTATACGTTATCATATATCAGAGGTTTGTTTTTCATTCTGTGCATTCCTGGGCAACGATAAAAATCTCCTCTATCTCTACCCCCGGATGTCGTTTGATGTAGAGGGAGAGTGTAAGGGAGGGCGGGGGGGACATTTGTAGGGGTGTTGTCTGGCTGTAATGGAGGTGGGGGACCTTAAGAAAGAAGCGGATGGGTGTTAAGCAGAAGAACAGAAATGTGTGTCTTGTGTGGTAGTGTGGACCCTGGCACGGAAAGCCTGGTGGGGCGCAATAAACTCTGCATGGGCAGCAAACAACTCGTCAGTTTAAACTGCACACAAACCTACTTGCTCAATGAATCCTAACACAAATGTACCTCATCAGTGAATGAAATAATAAATGCACACATTTAACGTAACGCGGCGCAGGAGTGAGCGCAGGTGGAGACAGGGATATGAGTGACATCACCAGTAATGGCGTTTGATCTCACGCAGCTGGTATATTACAGCGTTGCATTACAAATCCAAAGGTATCAAGCAGCAGGGGTGGAATTGGGATTTATGTGGGGGGTCTCTGTGGTTTCAGGGTTGCCATGGGTGCACGTGTGCATAAACTGCAAAATCTGATTGATGTCATTTGCCAAACTAAATAAAACATAACAAGGTGAGAACCCTGTGCTCTGAACACTAAAACGCTAATCCAAGTCCTTCTAGAAACTGTTGGCAGGGTGCAAAACTACAGCTGATGACAATAAACTCTTTCTGTAAGTGCGTTCTCCTTTGTATCTGTATCAACGGTGTTGTTACCACTAAAGACAATAACAATACAAAGTATAATATAAATCGAACATTATCTTTAATAGTTACATTAATCTGGAATTAATTTACATTTTACAAATATGCACAGGCTGCCAATACCTTTTTAAAATTTACAAACCTTTCCATGACTGTTGGCTACCAAAAGATTGGAGGCAACTTGCCGCAAACTATCTTGTGTTATTATCATTTTGTCCAAGTGAAACATTTGTTTAAGCAGAATAGCAGAGCAATTTATTTTGTTTTTAAACCTGTCAGCTTCTGGCCTATTTTTCTCCCTACCTTGCCACCCACCTATGCCACATACTGGCCTCCAGCCTAGCTTGATTAACGGGATGGTTCACATCAATTTACAGTCACAAAATTAAGCCTAGCAAAATGGCCCTGGCTGCTGATATTACTGCCATAGCTAGCTAGCTAGCTAAAATAAGTGACTTGACTGTCTGAGGATATGATGAGTGTGCCTTGATTTAAAACTGGAAAAACTTGTTGATAATGAATGACCACGGTCGCTGGTTTGTAGTTAATTAAGTTTATAGCAGTTTGCTAAAATATCAGTGTTTATAGAGGAGACATTGTTTGGTGGGAATATCCACCAAACTGCATGATATACTCACTCGTGCCGTGGTGAGGACATTTTCCCATCAGTTAATAAACTCATTATGACAACACCGGTGTTACCGGATACACTGGACATTTTCTCCGGGGGTGCGCCTTCGCCGGGTCCCACATAAGTCAGGAATGGCAGCCGGTGGATACGACCGTCAACTCGCTGCTGACGGTGCAACGTCATTTTAAACTTGAAAAAATAAGAATCGTTATTTATTTAACAACAAAGGTAGAGTGAAAATGTATGAATGAATGAATTGTTGATGGAAGATTTTTTTTTTTTGCTGGTGCTCAACTCCGCCTGATGACGTTTGAAATGCTATGTGACAGAAATACTCAGGATACTATGGATAATGTTAATTAACTTTTATCCAATAGAATTCAAGCTTATCAGGGAAAACAGAAAATGGCTAGATCGTTTTCTAGAATGGCAGAAATAAGGTTGGCTCGACTGTGCAACTTTCAGTCCCATATATTGATAGTGTTACACAGCTTAGAGCAATACAACGACACATAATATCAAGGGATTAAAATCCTTTTCTGTCTGTGTCCTCTGACATTACAGTTGTAGAGCAGTTTTTAACCGCCTGTCTCTTCTTTTCTCTCTAGGACCTACAGCCTGAAGAAGGGTCAGCTGGAAAGGGACTATGCACAGGTAAGATAATGGGCTGAAATGGAGGCGATGATTACAGGTGAAGCCTTCTTGTTAGAAGGTTGGCTGTTCACATTTCTTGACAACCTGGCAACGTATGGATGAGGGGAGGCAGAAAGGAACTGCTGCCAGCTCTTCCAGCAGTGACTGTTGTTTGTACCGGTAGAAATGTAAGATTGTGGTTGCGATGGACAAGCTCCTGTGTGTATATATGCAGGTAACCTTCCCTCCCCCCTACAACAACTCTCCCAGGCTGTTGATGAACAAAGAATAGGCTCTTGTTCAACTTGTCGGGTAAAACAGGGTTAAAATCAGGTATTTCAAAGGGAATCGAAAACATCCAACTGGCATAGGCCAGGTGTCGGCTGACATTAGACTCGCTGTTTTCATTTATTGTTCAAATTAGGCATCAACATCTGCAGTGCAGACCAGACCGCACTGGGTTTCACT